>NC_066262.1:0-300000 GCF_000011425.1 Aspergillus nidulans FGSC A4 | reverse complement strand
GGGGAAGAGAGGCGTCCGGTAAATTCGAATCGCGTAAGCTCAGCTCGCTGAACCACACTCCACCGGTGCTAACAGCTCAGCCATCATGATCCAAGCTCAAGCTATCGTCAATATATATCTCCATGAAAACGCCCTCGATACCATGGGCGAGCACAAACCTGCAGAGGCCGACATCACAGACCCCACCGCAGCCGCCCGCGTAACGGCCCTGAGCTCGACGCTCTCGTCCATACACGAAGCTTTAGACACTGTCACTGCCATCTCGCCAAAACAATTAATCAGCGTACCAAGCTTTACGCTGGCTCGAACGGTGTTCGCCTTCGTTGCACTGATAAAGCTGTACTCGATTGTGACCGCCCCAGACTCGTATATCGGGCAGGTGATTGATCCTAGAGCGTTGCGCGTGGAGTCCTACATGGATAAGGTCATAGCTCACTATGCTGCTGCTGGATCACTCGCTGGCGGTATCGCCGCGGGCAAATTTTCAACTGTTATGACCATGATTAGAGGGACGTTCAAGTCGCTCAAGGACCAGGATGGATCTGGCGCGCCTCAAGTCGTTAGAGGGAACACAGCACGTGCCGCGGACCAGGTATGACATTTACGCGTCCCACGATGTTCGCCGTCATTAATCGTTGCTAATTAGCAGGCTGAGACCTCCGAATCCCAAGCGCAAAACGCCCCAACTCCTCTCCGCCTCCTCAGTGAAGTGGCCACTGGCGGATCAAAACCAAATCAAAGCCAACGACATCAACAGTCTTCCCATCACAGTTCCCGCACTGCAGCCGGCGTCAATTTCTCAAATACTACCTCCCAAGTATCCTCAGAGCTCAACTCTACCATCACACCAAATGCTACGACGCAGCCACCTTTCCCCTCTTGCATAAGTCCACCGGAGCTCTCCTCCGAATCACCAGCCACAACAAGCACCGATAGTAATACCAACACAAACCCCAACTGCAACACCAGCACCGTCACTGGTCCAGGCTCCTGGGCGCGTTACGACCCTCATACTCACTCTCTCCCCCAAGACCCATTCTACCAATCCACCCAATTCGATTCAACCACTACCACAAACACAAGCCCAACCCAGCCCACGCAACCCCCTAGCACAAACACACCGTCCAGCTACGATTTCACAGATCCAAACATCGCCATGACCATGGGCATGCCTATGGACAATAACATGCCCGGCAGTATGAGTATGAGCATGAGCATGGGCACAGGCATAGGGATGGGCATGTACGCGCCTGACCTTGGTCTCGGACTCGACGACCAATTCCTTAGCTCGCTGGGCCTAGGTCTCGAGTTTGGGAATTTGGGCGGGGAAATGCCTGCTTGGATGCCGCAGGGCCAGTGGTCTCTTTGATCTGCTCTGGAATTCCTCTTCTCTCTTTCATAATTAATGCTTGCGTCTTAGGGTGATTGTCATTAGGGTGGAGTTGGGAGTCAGTTCGTTTTTATCCGCTATACGTGGAATATCTCCCCTCATATTATGGTTGAGTGGAGCATAGCTACGGTATTTGAGTTGCAGAAATAGACACAAGGTGAATTGGTGGGCTATACAGGTGTTCGATACCCCCCTCCTCTATACATGTACATATATTTTGAATAAGATAATATAACACCGCTTAGCGCTTATGATAACAGTGAGCTAAATGACAAGGTATCAAACCTGTCTTTCCGTTAGATTGATGAAAGGAAGAAATAGAGGGATTTACATAGGTAGAAGGGTATAAGTATGAGATTGAAGTTCGGGTGAAGGGAGTAGGAAAGATTCGGTTGCTCCCACTTTCTGAAGTTGGGAGGCAAACGATAAAAGGTATATTCTAGATTATTCTCCGCCTCTCTATTCTCGAAGCTGGACACAGACCTATCCATTAGGTTGCTAAAGAATCTAATTGGGTAAAACGTAGAACACTAGTAAATTGAGGGTCTCCAGAACGTAAGGTCTTTGCTACGTAGGTCAGACAGAGATGGGCAGCTGTCAAATTGTTACTAATTTAACTGATCCACATGAGCTAATCATTATGTATGCCATAGCATCACTTCGACAGGTTGAGAAGGTAATAGGTAATTGGTAATTAAAAAGCTAGATACATTTTGGCTTCAGTGGCCAATTAATGCTCGAGAATGCGAAGACTGCCCTGTACAACACAGTTTTCCAGTACAGAACCTGGGGGAATGTCGATCGTGCTGCCTTCTGTAGCTACAATGATTACCGTACCTTTCAGGGTCACGTTGCGGCCCAGATTGACGGCTCCAGTGATGGTGAGATGGTCCAGCTCCACGATACGGGGAATGCTGGGAATGCGCTTCTGGAAGTCAGAAACCTTCTTGAAGTCTGAGCCGAGCTTGATGACGGGGACACCGCCAAATCGGTTAGGGTCCATGACGAGCTGACCGTGCTCGAGGCGGTAGAGGTCGGACTTGACCAGCAGCAAGTCGGAGCAAGTCTTGACGGGAAGGAAGCGGCGACGGGGAACGTTGACACCGTGGGCGTTCTTGAAGTGACGGATGGCGGCACCAACAGCAGTCTCAAGCTGGTAGATGGCCTGGTCGGCCTCACCCTTCTTGTCTGCAGGGATGGACTTCTCGTTGGCAATAATCTCCATTTCGAGCTCGTTCTCCTCGACAACACGCTTAATGGCGCGAAGGTTCATCCAGATGTTATTAGTGTTGAAGTACTTGAACTTCTTGATGGACTTGAACTCGTTGACGTGCTCCTTGGGCACCTGGGCGATTTCAAGGAGACGGACCTTGCCCTCATAGTCGATGATAGTACCACCCTTGACATCGGCCTTGGTCTTGTCGGTCAATTCCATGATATATTCAGCCTTGGTGTCGATCATGTGCTGCAGGATGCGGGTATCAACAACAGCGCCCAGGTTGTCGGCGTTGGACAGGAAAATATATTCGACGCCGCGCTCCAAGAGCTTGTCGAGGGTGCCGGAGTTGTACAGTGATTCAAAGACGTCACCGTGACCAGGGGGGTACCAGTCCTGCAGAGGAGCATCGAAGGACTTGGGCGCAGGCAGAAGCGAGTCCTTGATGATTCTGGGGTACCGAGACTGGTTGAAGGTAATGATGTCGACGTTGTGGCCCTGGTACTTCTTGATGATGGATTGTGTGTCCTGGTCGGTGTTGAACGAGTTCATCAAGACAAAGGGGACGTTGACATTGTAAGTGCGGTTCAAGTGCTCGATCTGACGGACGGACAGATCCAGGAAGGACATGCCCTCACGGACCTCGATGACGGACTTGGGACCGACGCAACCCATGGAGGTACCGAGACCACCGTTGAGCTTGACGACAGCGAGCTTGTTAAGGAACTCGACAGACGATTCCTTGCCAATGTCGTCATAGTTGACGACCTGTGAGGGCTGGGGAGGGGCGATACGGTCCCAATTGACGACGTTACCCTTGGCCTTATCATTAAGGAATCTGCGGAAAAGAGCAAAGAAGTTGTCCATCTCGGCCTCGAATCGTTTGCGCTCGTTAGGATCGGGGACAGTCTCAGCGAGAGCGTTCAGGGCATTACGCATCTGGGAGGCGGCAACACTGGTGGAAGCATTTTCGAATGCCTAAAACGTCAGCCCAAGCCCCAAATCCAATGCTGCAGTAAATGAAGGTAGCAAAGTCAAAAAGGACAGAAATTGACAGCAAATCAACGCGTCAGACCTGTGTACCGAGAGAGCACAATTGAAGCGCAGTTTGCGACATTACGTCCTGCGAACAGATAGCGTAGCCAGAAGCGTCACTGTAAATACGAGCAGGGTCTTCATGGAACGCCCACAGCGAGACCAGCAAAAGGCCAGAAACGCCAATTATGCGGTCTATTTAGGACGGGCATCCTTCCTGGAAACCACAACCGGGGCTCGTTTGTGATTTCCCGGCCTACCGCTGGAACTGATTTTGACTGAACCGGGAGGGGCAGGACAGACGTCATAGCGGGAGGCGCCTTCCAAGCGCCACGAAAACCAGAGAAAGAGTCGACGCAAAGACAGAGAACAGAACTTACCATATGAGATTGAGTCTTGCCATGGTGCTTGCCGAACCCCGTGTTTGAGGACAGATGAGTAGGCAGATCTTTTGTAGCCATTGTGTGTGTTTTTGATGTGTTGTATGCGGAGAAGACTGAAGCAGATATTTAGTCTACTGATAAGAAACAGCAGTTAGTGTCAAAGGACAGATGAAAGTGACCGAGACCAGCAATAAATAAGACTCTGGCTGGTTCTTGAGTCGACTGAGCCGGGCAGTGGCAGGCTGCCTTGATCCACGTTGCCACAACACAGACGGTGTTATTGCTGGTGTCGATCGCGGGCAAGGAGGGATGACGGCAACAGTGCGACACAAGCACAAGCACAGGTCTCAAGCAGACAACGGGCATGAAAGAACAAGGACACACTTACGATCCAATGGCAAATGGACAGGGATGTAGAGGCGAAAGCCAAGGGGACAGAGAATTACAAGAGAAGAGAAGATGGACAGGAGCTTGGAAGATAGATGTGGAAGATGGGTGGTTTTATTGAGAGACCGGGCTATGACGAAAACATCCATCCCCCTTCCCCACTCAGCAGGAGGGGAGCTCTGTGACCGTATTTTACATAGATTACCCCTATAAATAGCCGGCCACCGTGGCCGCGCCGCCGCCCGTGACGGTACGGAACCAGCTATGTGAGCGACATGACGGCGATGATAATAAATGAAATGGGAAGGGAACCGCCACAAAAAACGCAAGAAATAAGAAACATTCCAGACGCATTCGAAAGTCTCATGACCAGCTGGCTCGTACCTGGACTGGCCTCTAGACGATTATGGAAACCAACCGAGCAGGACATTACGGAATAGTCGAGACCTAGTCTAGAGTCCTGGCTGGTCGCAGGCCAGATACAAGACAGATCGAAACAATGAAACAATGAAACAATGGAAACACTGGAAACACTCGAAAGATAGCGTTTATGCCTGCTGATGTTTTTTTGGCCTAGAATTTCCCGAAAATTTGCCATCATCGTATTCATTTACTATTGACTTATCATTTGACATTTGTCTGAAACCTCCTTTCCAGATCTAATCCAGACCGTCAACCAGTTCGAGCTGAGCCCACGCCCCTTTCCGCCAGCTCCTCCAGGGTTCAATAAAAAGCGATCTCATCAAACGTGCCCCACCGCCTCGTCATCGGAAAGTTGTCAACTGTCAAATTCGAGCAGGAGTCAATAGAAGAGTCAACGTTCATGGTTCGCCCTGCGTTTACCGTTCGTTCTTCATTCAATATTGGTCACCCAGGCGGGTCAGGATCTGATATGTGTAGCTGTAGTCTCCATGCAGCAGTCCATCCACCTTGCATACAAGGACATGCCTAGCTCGTAGTTCCGTGCTTGTCGCAGCAGAATGACACAGCGACTATCGAAACCGACCCCCAATCCACTGTCGACGGCCCTGTACAGAGATGTGAGACTGATTATTGGGACTATCACTCGGCATACTATCAATTCGTACTAATTTTAAATCCCAATTGCACCTGATCTCCCCTTTTCTTCGGCCCGACCAGACGGTAATGGCATCCCTGAGCTTCCTGCTCGGCCAGAGCGCCAGCTTGGACCCATCTTAGACTTCTGAGCACCCGTCGGCTTCAGGAAACCGTCGGCGGGTTCTGGTATCCAGGCTGAGGCTAAATATAAAAGTCATGTCTCACTCTATGCGGACACCAGCCTGTCAGGGAGCCACATTATGATACACGGTAACGGCGGTACCGACTTGGGACTTCTGGCCAGTTCATCTACGGGCGGTGTACGGAGGGGGGAGGGGTCTTCGGTAGACTAACATTCACTTCAAGCAAGGTATCTAACAGTCATTATCCAATATCCAACACATCCGCCCATTCTCGTCAAAAAAAAGCTGCATCAGGTGGAGCCCACAATATCGGATGCGCGCACAATCGCAAAATAATGAAAAGCATGCAATATCATCCCTCCAGGCCATCACGCCCCGCTGACGCTGCGCTTGCTGAGGAAGCTACGTCGAGGCTTCTTTGAGTCGGGGCTGTCAGTCACCTCAGACGCATTGTCGCCTGCATTTGAATATGCTGTCCCCGGCCGAAGACTGTCTCCGGCTGCCGAAAAGCTGCTCCGGACAACAACCGTTCCGCTGCCAACGTTCACCGTCTTCTCCTGACCAGCAACCGATCCCTGGTCCCCGACGAAAAAAGCTGCCTCGCCCAGGACGTTGTCGGATCCGAAAGTAGAGTGGTCAACTACTCTGATCTGGTACTGCGCATCGGCTGTCGTGTTGTGAACACGGCAGCTCTCGCTCGCGGAGTCGAATACGACAGGACCGCCTCCGCTCTTGATGGCCTTGGTCTTGAGCACTTCCTTGGCACCTTTCGCGCCGAGTGCGCGCACAAGTACGCGGACATTAGCGGACGGAGGATACCCGCCCGCGGACACAATCGAGATCCTGGCGGTTCCGCTTTCGCCCTTGCCACCGATGCTGAGCCGATCGCCGTAATGCGATGCTGCGACGCTGCGGGTACGTGAATGATTAAGGTCGCTCTTCGGCGTAGAGTTAGGAGGCGTTTCCCCGTCTACCAGGATGGCCGACGGAACTTCCTTCTGTTGTTCTTGCTCCTCGTCGCTGGAAGAATCGTCTCCGCGGATCTTTGACATGATCCCGCGGCCCAAAAACGAGGCTCCCTTGATCACGTTGCCACCAACAAATCCAACTCCCTTGACGGGGGCACCAACAATTTTTCCGGGCGTAGCAAATGTACCGGAGAAAGTAGATGATCCTTGGCGAGAGCGCATGACGTACGTAGGTTTGAATAACAGCTTCAACCTGATCGCGCCCGACTTTCCGTCTAGAGTTAGAGAAACCTCTTGAGCCTGGAAGGGTTCCAGCATTTCAAGGTTGATCGGCACACCGCCGAGATAATCAGCCTTGTCGCCAAAGTCCCAATCATAGACATCGCAGCGGAAATTGGCACCAATACGGGACTTGATTGGCGTCTCGAAAAACTCGTTCCAGGCAGGATGGAGGGTCTTCTTCTGCACTTTAGTCTTGAAGATTTCCTTACCGTCCAAGCGGAATTTGCAGTACGGATCACTGTAGCCGTTGCGGTCGGCAGACGGTAGATCGGCAGCGTCCAAGACATCCACACGGAGAGTTCCCATGTTGTTGATGCTTTCTGATGGATCCAGTTTCATAGTGACAGGAATGTATCGAGCACTAACTGTGACTCTGCTCACCTCTCCATCGGTGGATCGGAGGACAAGCTCTGTAGGTGTGTACAGGATGCGCTGGAGCGTACTGAACGTGTCGCCTGTGAGTTTGGCCACGATATGTTCGTCATCATCAGTGTCGGCATTGACCTTCTCCACAATCCGAAGGGTGATCTTTGAGAACTCAAGTTCACGCACAAACGCATCGCCAACTGGATAAAAAGTCAGCCAACTTCAAATTTCCAGAAAGACTAGAATACTTACTGTCCTCGATCTTAGCAGTCTTAGTGCGGATTTTGGGCGATGACCACACTGGGAACATATAATCATCCATTATGATTTCCACATGCACGTTGCTGCGCGAAAGGTTGACCTCGTGAAGTTTAAACACGATGAAGCCGGATTCTACAAGATCAGCCGGGTCAACGACAAATACAACAACAGAAGGGAACAAAGACTTACCATGGTTGGCAAGGTCGTCCACAGAGATATAAGTCTTGGGGACCTCCTTAATAGACCTAACCGACGCCGTCTCCGAGTCTTTAACAGTACCAGAGCGAGACTCAAGGCTAGGACGTCCGTTCGACTGCAAATCTGCGGTCCCATTGGTAGCACCCTTATTGTCGGAGATCTTCGAGTCCACGCTCCTGGACTTGGAGTGGTAGCTCTTGCGTCTGGAATCAGTGCTCTTCCTCGTCAACCCAGCTGCCTCAGTCTCGGCCTCGGCCTCAGCCTCAGCCTCCTCCTCTTCCTCCTCTTCGTCTTCAGGATTGACGACGGGGATTGTTGGGTAGAAAGCGACAGTATAGTTCAAAGTTCCCTTGGCACGTTGACCAAGGCGAAGGGAACTGGATACAAGTTGTTTCTCGTCATCGATTTCGTATTCACCGGCCTCATTCTCATGAACGTAGTCTGCTGCAGAGAGCTCCACCGAGCCAAGTGACCGATCACTTCCAACAGACTCCTCATCCATGACTTCCAAGGTGAGCTTCTCGCGAGCACTGTGAATCGGAACGTACACGACTTCATCCCAATCAGGGTTGAGGTTGTTCCTAAAGGTAACTGTGCGGCCCTTCATGTAGCCAGCCAGCAGCACTCGAGCATAAGGATCAGACTTGCCCATCTTCTCAAGGTTGCGCAGATCCGCTGCGTCCTTGAAGTGGATTCGCATAACTCCAATTGGATCGACGTAGCCGGCGCTTCCTGCAATGCCTCCCACCGCAACGGGCTTCCAATCCAAGACCAGTTTGGCACGTCCAGACTTAGCACCGTGGAGATGGAACCACTGGTGGCCTTTCTCCATCATTTTGAGCATGTCATTCATCTTGATCTGATAGGAACCGAGGATGGGGTCCTTGACTAGATCCCGGTCGTCCTTGATCACCAGACCAAGCCGGGCAGTCTTACGATCAGTGACCAAAAACTCTTTCGAGGCATTTTGGAAGATAGGGTTGTTCGTTCGCTTGAGTTTGTTGGTTATGTGGATTTCTTTGCCGTTGAGTAGAAGAACGCCGTATGGGTTCAGTTGCCCAACCAAGCTCCTACTTCCGTCCAGGTCCTTGGCTTGTTCGACTGTGAATCGAGCGATACCAGTGTTCAGCTCTGGAGGCGGTTCAGTCTCACCGTTCTCCAATTTTCTACCCTCCAAAACGGGGAAGAATCGAATATCTGCGTGGATAGAACCCCGGGATCGGCCGCTTGCCAAGACTTCGAGGTATACACTTTCATGCTCGGGCTCTTGCTCAAGCTTGTCCAGGGCGAAAGTTGCGGTTCCCAGCTCCTTGTCCTTCCGGAATTCGTTCCAATCGTAAGGTTGGATAGTCAAAGTGTCAGTGAAGGAGGTGATAATCACGTAGATAGTCTCGTTCCATCTTGGGCTATCCGTATCTTGTATCGTCTTAGTGCGGCCAACTTCGGTCCGGTTGTTCAGAGATACCACTGCATAAGGGTCAGGAGTACCAGCGAACTTGTCAGGGTTCTTTAGCTGGCGCGCGCCGTGAAGAGTTACGGCAACAACACCGATTGCCTGATCAACAGCGTTTCCAGCAAGCATCTTGGCAATCTCAATCGGGAAAACGTTGGGCTCATACATCATCGGACCAAGATTGGCGTGGATCTGTTCTTTGATAAAGCTCTCCAGACCAGGGATGAAGTTGATATCGAACCCGAGGGTATCGCCACCGAGAGGCTTGCAAACATAGTCAAGTTCCGGCCGTCCCAAAAAGCAGACATCAACCCGTTCAATATGTGGGAAGGGAATCTGAAGCTTCACCTTGACTCTCATAAGACCGCTGCAAGCCATGTCCTCAACAATCACATCGAGACCCTTGCTGACGACGCCTTTACCAACACGGACTTCCAAGACAACTTTGGGGTTGATCTTGTCTTTGACCTGGCGGGCGGTCAAATCCATGGTATCGTTAGGTGTGAAGCTGAATTTCCAGTCCATGATGACAGTGTCAACTTCGGTCTTAGGATAGGTCTTGACGTGCTCCAATCGAGGCGGTTTGCTGCCTAGGATAAATGTCTTCAATCGTAGGCTGTCCAGGAATGCTGGGGTTGCTGTGCTGAGCACCTGATCAACGGAATTGATGATCGTGTCGCACATCACTGGCGCATAAATGGGCCAAAACTTGACAAGGAAACTGTTGATCCACTCCAAGCTCTCGGTATCGGTTTCCAGGCGTTGCTTCGCCATCTCGCGGTTAACGTCATCGCGGAAGTTTCGCCGAACTCGCCGGATAGAGGTTCGATAATAGGTGCCACAGGCGGCCATGATAATGAAGACCCAAGCCAGTCCACCGCCTAGAACGGCGACAATCCATGATGATAAGCATGCAAAAACAATGACGCCGGCATTGTGATACCAATCTAATACACTGTTAGTTATATTGGGGTTCAATTGTCCGCAGCGACATACCGCCAAAGAACTTCTCGTCCAGTTTGGCCTCCAAGAAGGTCTGATGGTCCAACAATGTTGCTTCATCGTGCTCTTCTTGAGTTTCCTCATGAACGAACCGTGGAGCCCAGCCCGTCCGGTCGCGCGCCCAACGCTGCTCATCATCAACCTCCTCCTCTTTCTTGTCTGCTGCAGGTTCTTGGGATTTTTCATCAAGCAACGTGGTTGCGGATTTCGGTGGAGGAAGATCATACGGGGCGGGAGTGCCATCGTCCTTTAAGCAGGATATCAATAAGCAAATGTCGAGTGTACAATTGAATGTACGCGCTCACCTTGTCTGTGATCACGCCGATTGCCTTCGGTTCCCGGTCACGGTGAAATCCCGGGGGAACGCACTAGCGGAACAGAGATGAGTGTCAGTGAACATAGTCTCAAGCAGACAACCCCCAGTCAAAGACGTACAGATTCAGCTTCGGCGGCCTTTTCTTGGGGTGATGCGTCTGGGTTGAATTGGTAAGCTGGTAGACCCGCTTTCCGGGTCTCTTCAACCAGTTTTTTCTCGACTGTTTCCGGTTGGATGTGCGATTGGGGATCTTGAGAGGCAGCCTGGGCGGTCTCGATAGCTCCTTGTTGCTTCAATTCCGCAGACTCTGCATTTTGAGAAGCCATGGCTATCGCTGAGTCTCCGGCGCGCAGTCGCCCACTGCAGTTCAACTCAGCTTATAATCGACGGGCGAAGTCAGCCAAGACGCTCGTAACGTTTTCGATAAAATAGAAGCGTAAGAAACTGCACAGCTAGCAATTGGGAAACAGAATAAAAAGAAGCACAGAAATCGAAGCGCGGCGGAAGAATGGTGGGTAGATTCGGGAATAGGTGGTTGCCTTGCCGCTGAGCTCGGCAGCGGGGAGGCTGGAGTGTGGCAGGCTTGAACGGTGGAAGGATACGAGTCGAAAAACTCGAAACTGGATTAGTGAATTACTCACATGAGTTGGATGTACGATGATGATGATGTACTCAAGTCTGCTGGCGGGTGACCCTGGCCTCTGACAATCGGCGAGTGTTTAGGAGACGGAGATACGGAGCAGAGGAAGGCCAGGGGAGGAAAGAGGAAAGTGGAGAGGGTGAGGGGGGAGTGTTCAGGGCAGCCGAAGAAAAGAAAAAAAGAGGAGCCACTCTGACGACGCAAGTGTGGCTCTCAGGGCGCTCAAGCTCATAAATGGGGAAATAATATTAAGCGAAATACAGGCAGTAAGATAATGAGCTGGAGCCAAGCTGGTAGGTAGTGATAGTAGTGACGTCGGTAGAGAATCGAGGGCGTCTCCAAAAAGGAACGCTAAATGACCTCGACGGAACGAGTAACCTCAACCTTGGACCTCACCCTCGGGATCTTAGCCTGGGGGAGCTCTTCGCTCCTTTACGAGCCTGGATTTGCAGTAACTTTCAGTCGATTGGCTCAATTCGTGGACACAACTCGCATTCGAAAGACTGTGCGCGATCAACCGCAGATCGGCAGTGTTGTTCATGGTTATTACCCTTGATTAGTGTTCCCGACTCCATATAGAAGATCGCATTACGTTTTAAGCGCTGATGGATCGCCCAGATTAGTGGACGCCGGACTCGGTCTATTGACTGCACCGCCACGCCCCATGCGCCACACATGCTCCGTCCTCTTCGAGGATACCTATTGATAGCTGAGAGAGACCAACTGGCTTAGTCCGGCCGCATCTATGGCATGACATTCCCAATCATTGATGTATCGATGTACGCCGTAGATCGATGTACGAAATCCGTGCTTTTATTACCAATTCTGTTGCTGGACCAGCGAGTCTGTCTCCTGCCAAGCAGTCCAAGAGTCTGCACATTGTGGGGGTTCCAAGAGTCGTGCCTCTCAGGTTTGACTCTGGATGGTCGAAGTTCGGCCGAGGTCGGTCTCATCGAGCTTATCAACAGTTGTGGCTAAGGCCTCTCCAGCATTGCGCGATACGCCAATCTCAGCCGCCGGATTTTATCCCACAGCTCTGGAGGATCGGTTCCACCTGTGCGTCAAATTGCAGAACGCATCCGTTCTGCGAGCGTTCAACCTGGAGCCTAGAAGTCTGCTTGGAGCGGGTGAGATTACTCCGTTGACTACCCATACACGTCTCATTCCAGGCTCACACGTGGCATGCAGAACGCGTTGATCGAGTCGTTTGAGTGCACATTTCGAACGCACATTGCGAATGCACATTTGTGTCTCGACGATCCTCGCCACGCAAAGTCAATTCGATCGAGATCCCCCGTGGGTCCCTGTCGCTTAGTCTCGTCCACCATCCCACCATGACATCTCTACCAGCCTACAGTTTTTCAGTCCTCAGCTTGCCACGGCCCAGCATACCAGGTCCTTGATCGTTAGTTCGTTTACCTTCCCCAGAGCTACCGAGGAATCTTTTCCGCGGCCCCATCTTTCTCGTATTGCTACGATCTTCGACTCGTCAATACTGCCCAGCTGGCATGGATCAGATAATCGTTATTCAAGGATCCCAGAATGAGTGTGGCGTGCATTTTGCCGATGGATAGTTCATAAAGGTGTGGTTGGAAATTGTTCCGGGGGTTGGACGATCTCGAATGCAGTGCTGCGTGCGATGAGAACGCCTATTGCGTAGCGCCTAGCCGTGCCAATCCACTGAGCCACTGCGACAGACTACGAGGGCGTAAAGCTGCATCTTCTATACTACCCGGAGTCAATCCCCCGGTGTCTAACTCTCCATCCTCGCTAATGCCCAATACTTGGTCCTTCATGCCGATCGGTGAAGCCTTTTCAGCTCCAGCAAAAGTAATTGAAAGCAAATATTTCGTCTTGCTGCTGGTAGCACGCAATCAAGATTGAGTGCGCATGACCAAATAAACCAGGCCATCTGCAGAGCAAGCTCTCAGCTACCTCGACTGGCTGCCTCGCTTTCTACTCGGCATCCCTGCTCGCAATATCATCCAATCTATGCTCTTATTGCTGAGTAGGGCACTGCGTTGTGTCCATCTGCTCGGAGTAGTTTCCTACCCGTCTTCAGTTCACAGCCTTTAGCTCGCAATTTCTTCCAGAAGCCAGATAAACTCATGCCAAGAAAGAGAAAACTTCCAGGGTAATATATCCTTTAAGAACCCACTCTAGACCACCATCTAATGGGAACAGCAGGTTATCTGCCGAATCAAGAGCTTGGTCGCGCTCTATCTAAGGGACTAATTCCCTGGCATTGTGACAAAGTATTCGAGAAACAAAGTTGATAGACAGCCTGCAAGAATACCTAGGGTTGTTGGGGTAGGTGTCCGTTTGCCACAAATCACAAGATGTTTCAATATGTGCTACACCAATGAATACCGTGCCCAACCCCAGTAAAAGCCGCATCAATCCGGCCAGGGCTGATGAGCGGGGTGCTCTACTCCTCGTCTCACGGAAAGTTGGGATCCCCCGACACTAAGAAGGCCTCGACCGTTCGGAGATGGTTCGCACCACTCACCATCGCTATCACGTGAAAGTACAGAATAGGCGGACAAGTTGACCACCTTCAATCTTCGTGCCCTCAGATCCGTGGTCTCTTCTAGGATGTTGACCGGGAGATGGCTGCCAGAGCCGCCAATGGGCGAAGTTGATGGCTGAGTTGCGTTGTTGCAATTCGCGGATATCGATCCACACATACATGCTAACGCGGCGATACGTCACGAGATATGGTGAATCGACAAGCTCCTAATTTATAAGGAGGAGGAGGGCTAGGATGATCTGTGACGGAAATGGTCGCTCTCTTTGGCATAATGGTCACTTGACTCAGATCGCCGCCCTTTGAACGATTATGACCGAGTCCCCAACGCAGCATCGACAACTCGCTCCAGGCCCTTCCCCACGATGCGAAATATCCCCAGATGACTCTCCGATGGAGGAGCGCCGAGGCTCCGGTGATTCCGGCAAGAAGCAGCAGCGGGCTTCAATGGCATGCATAGCTTGTAAAAAATCGAAGCGAAAGGCAAGCATCCCGCCCAGCGAGACCAACCCGCCTAACACACCCAGTGCTCGGGTAAGCAGCCATGCGACACCTGCCGCACCTTGAATAGAGATTGTGTTTTCGACGAAACGCTTGACCAGCGCCGCCGCGTGGCGGCCAAGCGCACAGCTGAAGAATTGGACTACTACCGCGGCTTGTATAACGATCTTCTCAGGGCAATGCGTGAAGAGGACAGATCGTCTGCCATCGAACTGGTGGACATGATCCGACGAGACGCTACCAACGAAGAGTTACGCCATCGCATTGGGAGCATCCTCAAAGTTACTGGGAGAAAAGGTGATGAGACGGAAGAACCAGTCAGCAACCTAGAGGATATACAGTGTATGATCAACGAAGATTTTATGCAGTCGTGGCGGCCCCAAGTCATGGACATACACTACCTCTGTGTTGATGCTCCCTATCGAGTCCCCGCGCAACCCTGGACGAACGTTACGACCGACTCTGATCTCGTCTCTCATCTCGTCTCGCTTTATTTTACATGGGACTATCCGTTCAATACCTTTCTGGACCGCGATGTGTTTCTCAAGCACATGATTGGGGGGAATATCAACTCGGAGTTTTGCAGCCCCTTCTTGGTGAACGCGCTACTCGCGAATGCATGTGTAAGCCGCACCTTGTATGTAACAGACAGGTGTTAACACGTTTAGCATTTTTCAGACTATTCGGAGGCATACGCCAGACAGGGAGATATCATGAGCAAGGGGAATGACTTCCTGGCTGAGGCCGAGCGGCTAAGAGAAATCGAGCCTCCCAGACTATCACTCACCCACATTCAAGGAATCCTCCTGCTATGTGAAAGGTTGGTATTCAATGCTCTTTAGAGACTGTGCTATGCTGACTCCGCTAGATACTCCCTTTGCGGTAAGAATGATTGCGGGTATAAAATGCTGCATTTGGCCATTTGGACTGGAGAGGCCAAGGGACTTATTGGTGAAAGGAAGCCAGCCCTATCGAGCAACGAGTTCCCGGAGGATATGGAAGTGTCACTAAGGCGGACTGCCTGGGGCTTATTCCAGATTGATACGTGTGTCTTACCTCCAGCTCTTATGTGTCCCGAACTAACCCTGTAGGATTGTACACACCGGCTTCCTACGATCGAGTCTTATAAACAAGATCAACCTCGAACGGCCTAACAGACATGACCAGAATACTCGTTGGTTGCCATACCCCATAAGTGGAGAGCCAAAGGAGTCATACCTCAATGAGTACTTCGACATATCGTGCAATCTGAGCGAGATCGCGCGGGACATGTCCCAGTGGCTCTTTGCGAGTCACGGAAGAGTACCATCGGCTACGGAACTAATCAGGATCAAGGAGGTGTTGTTCCGGAGGCTGCGCGAATGGACGGAGGGATTGCCCGCCCACTTCAAGCGAGACGACGAGGTGCCGCCGTACGTACTTGTCATGAAAATGCGGTATCACACTCTGATCATCATCCTTCTACTGTTCCATGCCGAGGATGAGATCCTGGGTCCCCCCATGGAAGGTCTCAAAACCCCGGAAAGCCTAACGAGTCCCAGCCCACTGCTAGAGTGCAACAAGTGTGACACCATTGAGTCGGCAGCGCGAGCAATTGCGACACTTGTGCGCATCCAGCGACAGAATTACGGCACAGCTCATGCTCACCATTTCACCATGTACGCTATCAACCTGGCCCTCTTCGTGCTAGTGGAGCGACAAGGCAAATTTGACATCCTAGACAACGCCTTCCTATTTCTTGCGAGTGTTTTTGCTAGTATAGCAAGTCGGTCCCAATTAGGGCGGAATCTGTTTCATATATTCCGCCAGAGTGTCCGCGCCAAGCGCCAAGGTAGTCGAATCCGCCATTCTACCGCGGTCAATGATGAGATGAAGACTTTGTTCGACGAGGAGTCTACATTACCGTCGGTATTTGACGAGTTCGCTAATGGGTTGGAGAAATTGGACGCAGACGGGCGGTATCGCGTGCTGGGACACTGTCCCGGGGGACCCCAGGCTACCACTTCCAGCAGGGCTGACCAGCTTGTCGCAAGTGAGTGGTGCCGGCATAATCCACTCTCTGATATGCTTAACTGCTACGAGATTTTGAGCTGTGGTCGGCTTTACAGATAGACTCAGTGTAGGACCTGCAAAGCTAATTCTAGCAATGGGCGTTTTCCTCTGGGTCGTGAATCGCGCTGTGCGATCGCAAAACCTGAATGTGATTACTGCGATTTTCCGCAACATACTTCCAGACGAATGACAATTCTTCCCAAAAAGATGGTGCCACTCAGTCGTCACTGCCACGATCTTCATGGCGCCGGCTCAATGACATCATGCGTACTGTAGCCGCCTGCCCGAACCTGGAACCTTCAGCACTCAAACAGAGTACGGCACTTGTGCAGTCCATTTCCCCCTCTGTGTCTCCACGCACTGAATGTCCTCATATTTGTTGCGTTTACAACTCAATAATAACATTACGGCCCTGTACTTGCGCCATCTCAACTTCATGGGCGACTGTAATGGACGATTCCCTCCGCTCCAATCGTTCCTCCAGTTCTGCAGCCCACCCGAATGCCGGTAGCCTGAGTCCGAACCCGGCGGTCCCGGCTTCCGAATGGATGTGGAGGAATGCGATGAGCGCTTCAGCTGCACCATTAGACCCAACCGTGCCGAGCTACACGCCCTATCCGTACAGACAATATTCCGACCTGAATGCTTCGCTCCCTGTGCCGCAATCTGAGGGGGTGAAGGCTCGAAAGATCGCTATCCCGCGCGCTACAGCGGCGAGAACGACTTTCCAGCGGCGTCGGTCAGCGCGAGCCTGCGAGCCATGTCGGCAGCGAAAGGTAAAATGCGACGCGGCGCGGCCAGTATGTCAGAAATGCCGCGAGCATGGATTGGAATGTTCGTATATGGATATAAAACGGATCCGGGATCAGAAACAGTTGGGTCTACTGAATGAGAAAGTTGAGCGATACGAGAAGTTGTTGAAACAGCTAGAGACGGAGGTTGATCCAACAACTGCAAGAATAATCAGAAGGACTTTATCGGTGCGTGATCCGAGTACATTTAATGGCAAAACTAATGAAGTAGGTTTCTGGGCAGCCCTCGTCAGATGATGGAGGGGGAGAAAATGATAGTGACGCCGATTCGACCACATCGCAAGGATCTTTGGAAGATATAGACTTGGTCAAAGAGGATTTGAATCGCAGTGACAAAACGGTTGCAGTTGGATTCTTCGGGAAGAATTCCGAGATTGCGTGGATGCAGAAGCTTGAGGATGTATCAGACCAACGAGAGCACGGCCTGTCGAACGGAGAGAAGCCTACTAGCAAAGATATCCCCATCAATTCGATGAGTAACCATCTTGATGACCTCTCCATTCCATTTCCCGACACGGTCAACCCCTACGCAGTGCCGGGGAAGGAATTGGCTGATAAGTACTTCAATGCGTACATGGAGTCGGTACATCCATCATTTACCGTTGTTCGGAAGCGAACTTTCAGGGCGCAGTACGAACAGTTCTATAAGAAGAAACATTTTCGTCCGCCGCGGAAGTGGTTGGCTGTGCTGAACATGATTTTGGCGTTGGGCTGTCGGTACTGTAGGCTGACTAGCAAGGTTGTGGCAGGTGAGAGGGATACGGACGACACGGTGTTTCTGAATCGTGCTAGAATACTGTGTCTGAGCGGGAATGTGCTGTTCGAACATGACGATCTCCAGCAGATCCAAGTGATGTTGCTAGTTGCGGTCTATCTTGTTGCGTTGGGGCAGGTAAACGGGTATGACATGCGCCCACTGTTGCAAGCTTGAATAATACTGACAACATGCGCTGTAGTGGATCGAAGTTCTCGAGCATGGCCCTCCGCTCTGCTATCTCCCTCGGTATCAATCTTCGCTTCCAAGATGAGAAGACCCCTGCAGCGTCGAAAGAAGCTCGAACCCGCCTGTGGTGGTCCATTTTTCAGATCGAACATATCGTAACCTCTATAACCGGCCGCATCTCTGGCTGCAGCGAAGGGCTTAGTGCAGCCCTCCTCCCAGTCCCATTCAATGAAGAGAGCGCAGACCGTAACTCAGGTCTTAGCGAAATCTTCCGCGACCGCGACCTCCGATGCAGCCGGCTGCAGCTCACACTTTTTCAGAACCAGGAACAAGCTGTATCTGCTGCAGCGTGGTTACGCAATTGCGAGCCCTCCCCGGCACTCTTATTTCATATTATTGTTGATCTTAACATCATCGCGCAAGCCGTCATCAACAGCATCTACAGCATCCAGGGACTTCGCCAGTCCGCGGTTCAACTCGAACAGCGCCTCCACAGGCACTCCGAAAGCATGGATAATTGGTTACGCAAAATCCCTCATTACTATCGCTTCTTTATCTCCCCAGAAGACGATGCCTTTCATCTTCCCCCCGGAGCGAACAAGGCAGAATCAAACTACACCCGCGAACGCATCACCTTAGCCGTCTACTACTACAGCGCCCGCATCACCCTCTGCCGTCCCTGCCTCTCGCACAGCCACAACACAAACACCTCCCAGAAATCGAGCGACTCGAGTTCCCGCGCTAGCTTCCGCGCCATCATGACACACACATGCCTTCGCTCCTCGATATCGCTGCTATCCATGCTCCCCGAAACTCCGGACACCGCCTGGCTGATCTCCGTCACACCGTGGTGGTCAATCCTCCACTCCCTCATGCAAGCCATTACCGCCCTCCTCGTCTTCCTCGCAACCGAATCCGTTGAGAATTCATCCGAAAATATCCCACAGTCTGATAAAAGCACACCGGTTACTAAGAATACAGTGATATCACAAACAAGTAAGGCTCTGCGTTGGCTGCACCACCTTGGCTTCAGTAGCCTTGCCGCTGCTCGCGCGTTTAAGTTGTGTGAGAGCTTCGTGCGGCGAATGGATCCGAGCTTAGGTTTTGACTTGGGCGATTTAGCCTCTAGTAAGGACTTTCCTAGTCAGGGCGGAGATGTTGATATGTTTGGGGCTGGGGATTTAGAAAGCGAGGGTGTGCTGGATGGCTTGGCGATGGTTGATGATGGTTAGTTTCATATTTGCACTGCTACCTTATGAACTATCTTAGTTTATTTCCCTGGTTAAAAGGATCTAGGAGAGAGCATGTGAAAGGGTGTAGTGTTGCGTGGTGCTTCTATATCTATATCCCTGCCATTAAGCTGGCATGTCTTTTCGGCTCATATATAGAAACGGACTCAGATATATCTATTTGACAGCTTTTTTAAGTTCAAAGATGTATTGGATTAAGACTTCCATACTGCCCAAGTGAGACACCCAACAACCTGCATCAAGGCCTGGTGTAGGCGCCTCTTCTTGTGGAAATCTGGTAACAGTACACCAAATACGAAGAAAAATATGTTTGTACTAGTGGGCCGACCACAATTGTATATCACTGGTGTCTTTGATGGGTCGATGCACTGTTGCTATTAAGGCAAAGAAAGACAGCCATGTATGTAGAGCTAGAGTTAGGGATAAGCGTTGTTCGCAAAGCATGCCTCACCCTTCCACTTGTTGGAACAGCAAATAGCCGTGACCGGTATACGTAGGGCACGGAATCACATAATACCGGAGAGTCATGGCATTAGTAGAGAGCAACTGCGTACAACTGAGCATCTAGGATGCTTCCAGTGCCGTAGACATAGTGTGGCATTGTACCATTGAGCACCAAACCTCTGTGAGGATGCGCGGTGATCTCATTCACTGTGCATCATCGTTTCAACGCATTCTGGGTGCTCTAGATTTTCAGATATGCTTCCTGCTACAGAGAATAAGGCAACAAGATTCCAATACATATGGATCAAAAACTGCGGGGTGTGGGGTGGAGGGTAGATATAAACTTATTGACGTCGCATGTCGACTAAATGGTATGGTTGCTCTCAACTTTAACGTAATCAGCCCAGCCCTACTTCACCAAACCATGTTGAAAGAGACTCCACGGGCTACTTGGAATGACGAGTTAGTCGACTTGCGTACAAATGGTGCGCTGAAATTCGGCTCGTCGCCCGCAGGCAAACCTGTTTCTGGAAGACTGTCTCCGCACCATCGTACTAGGGTAGCAATGAACCCTATTGTCGAAAAATCTATGTAAAGTGGGTCTAATCATTGCCAGCGGGAAGTGTATATCCTCATCACGCCTAGAAAATAGCTCTGATTCACCGACCCTGCACTACTATGGCGGTGGAAGGGCAGTTGACGTGGCCACCAGTATATGGGTAATCACGATAGGATGCCGGTTATTGCGTTTCGTGCCTTCCATTCTTTTCAGGAACTAAGATTCCAACAAGTTGCGTAGGTGCTCAGTCGCCATGGGATGAGACGCAGAGTCAGTGACTCAAGTTTGCTTCTCTTATATATGCCTTAGAACGAAAGCAACCGAGATACTAGCCTAGACTTGGTCGAGAAGTCAGCATCCTCATATACGAGACATGGCCAAAAATGTCAGATTTGGTTCTCTCGTGGAGTTGATAATCCTGTCTGCACCCTTTGATGATGGCTCCATCACTCCTCGCCAAAGACGTGCACCAGTACACAAGAGAGCCATCGGCAGAGCTCTAGTCCAGGAGAGAAAGGTCACCCAAGTTACTGAGGCAGCGCAAGCATTGGAGAATCTCTGTTTATATTCTATATAGGTCGTGACCATGAGAACAGATGTAAAGGAGGCCCTAGGACCTGAACTGGATATCACGTCGGGCCAAGATGAAATGCGAGGTATGAAGCCAAATGTTGTGTAGTACCCGCCAGGGGAAGTATCGAGGGCCTGTGTAGAGCATACTTAGAGGTTAGACAGTAATTAGAGAGTATATCAAAAGCCATCGAATAAGGCAGGCCGGAGTTGGTTTCCCAGCCACGTGACATGAAAAGGGTCTTACCGCCCTAGCGGCGAATTAGGTACTGCCGGCAGTTTTATCTTTAGACTGGAGATCGAATAGCCTCCGTGCTTCGTCCTTCTCTATTTCTACAATAGATCGTTGTTCGGCCGTATGATGGATGATAAGTCATGCCTCTAACTGCCTACAGAGCCCGGATATCCGGCAGGGCGACAGGTCCGGGCTTTGTCAAGCTCGGCCATTCGACCTCCGTCGCCCGTTCGTGCCCAGCAGCCCTGAGCAGACTTGCCGCAAGACCAGTGATAGCTCGGCGGTACAATTCTAATGAGACTCAGGTTTGTTCAATTTGACGGAAGCAAAATTTTGCTTGCTAATTCGTTGCATCTACCAGAGTTCAGTTGGCGACTCGTTGCGAAAACCGCAGTCCATTGACGATATTCGACTTCAGACCGAGTTTGAGAAGAATAAAGACATTAGGGACTACCTGCGAAAATGGCAGGAGATCACACCAAACACTCTGGACCCAGTTCGCAATATCGAACTGTCGGAGTCGTCGCAACCATGGACGGGGAATATGTTCACGTTTGGCTCGGACCTGGATGACGCGGTTGACGATAAGCTGCGGCTGACAGACGAGGATATGTCCGGCTTTGCCCATATTGCTGATGAGGGAGAGGGTGTATACGACTACCTACAGCCTGGAGATCTTGTGGTGTTTCGGATGTATGCACCCTTCTGCAGCGCTTGGAAACCGCTAACAATTGGCAGCTCCCACGAAATATTGAGATACGGTATCTACGTTCGATCCATCAACAAACAACATCAATTCTACACCCACAGAGGGAAATGGCGGATTGCCGACACTAAAGATGTCGACTTTGTGGTGAGGGGATTCGTAAGCCCCAAGTCTGTCAGGCGTCTGCACCCGTACTTTCCAGATACCACAGCCGAGCTGTTGGGCGAGATTCAGTCGACAATTGAAGGAGGAGTACCACGCGAGGCAGGCGCGCGCCTTCTTGAGAAGTTGAATGAGTTTGACGCGCAGGTCCAGGCACTGTACCGGGCCAACTCAATTCGATTCGATAATATCTACGAGGTGGTGGCCCATCCAGAAAAGCAACTGCAAATGACCCTGGACGAGCTGGCCTGCGAAGCGCTGGAGATTGAGCCCGACCAAATCAATGATGTGATCCGTTATGTTGTCCATCGCTCATGCCGCCAGTTTCCTTTTCTGATAGACAATGATCGAAGCTCTTTGTTCACCTTTCAATATGTCATCTTTCCCACCTCCGTCGCCACCATGCTTACAAGAGTCACGACTTGGGTCCGCGAGCACCAGTCATTTCTCGTTGGTTCTGTTACTGCAAATAGCGTGAAGTCGCATCATCCAATGGTGACATTCATTCAAAAGGCGCAACGATTGATACGACAGAGCAGGGTTATCCGCTCGCCGACCGTGATGGCTTGCGTGGGCCCATCGGCACAGCGCTTCGCTCTTGAGGGTGCTGGCATCTCGCAGGTGGTTCGGAAGGTGTCAAACGAGGCCTTTACCAGCTTCAATGATAATGACAAGCTAATTATTCGATTCCTCCAGCTCTGGTGTATCCCCCCTAAGAGGATGAAGTCGGCCGCTCTGCAATCGGCTGGATCGCATATAATGCGCGCAACAGGCATGTATTCCGCAATGGAGCTGAATTCAGGATCGGCCCCTTTGTTTCTGCAGGAACTGGGGGTTTTTGCGCCATGGGAGAATCTACGCCTCCTGGATCAAGACCTGAATCTCTCCCCATACCCCCCTACCTCGGACCAAAAGTGGAGTCAGTTCCAGGGTGAAACTCAGAGTTCTCGTAGAAATTGTCTAGGTGATGCAATGGCCGCACTGCGAAAGGACTGGGGCGAATTGCCCGTGTATTGTGTCGATGCTATCGATGCGCAGGAGATCGACGATGGCATTTCGCTTGAGCGCATCCCGGGGTCGGACTCTTTCTGGATTCACGTTCATGTCGCCAACCCATCCTCATATTTAAACGTTGGCCATCGTCTTATTGAATATGCAGCAGCCCGGTTGCAAACCCTCTACGTACCTGAAAGGACATATCCTATACTGCCACCATCTTTGACACAGGAACACTTCAGTCTCGCCCCTGGTCGGCCTTGCTTGACATTCAGCGCCAAGCTGAACCTTCAGGGCCAAGTTTTGGAGTCGAATGTGACTAATGGCGTTGTTCGAAATGTCAAGTACATCACACATGACAAGTTGCGCAGTGTGTTTGGAGTCGAGGCTGATAGCTCCATGAAACCACTGACGGTTGGAGGGAAAATGCCGGAACGGTCCCGTCCGGACCTGCAAGATACATTATCGCCTGAAGACGAGAACACGTTCCACACTTTACGCCAGCTTATGCTAGGGTTTCGCGAGTACCGCCGCAAGAACGGCGCAATGGAGTGGCCCAACAACATTAACACACCTGTCTCAATGACAGTCGGAAGACGCCCGCTAGATCCGCCCTCGATAGAGGTCACCCATGGAGGCTACTACATCGGCGACCCAATCATCCAACTCTGCCCTCAGAAAATCGACCCTCATGAGGTCCTGGACTTGTCCAAACACGACCTCGTCTCCCTGCTCATGAACCTCGCCTGCTGGGTTTCAGCCAAGTGGCTCGCCGAGCGCAACATTCCAGCCGTGTACGACGGCACAAACTACCACCCGGAATACCCTCCATTGACTCGAGAGAACATGTCCGAGTACGGGGGACAGGGATTCTTCGAACTCGCCGCACCAAGAGGTGTTTCATCTTCCCGCCCAATACACCATATTCCATTGGGACTTGATGCCTACGTAAAGTCAACTAGCCCGCTCCGCCGATACAGCGATCTGCTAGCACACTACCAGATTGAAGCGGCCCTCCGCTTCGAACATGAGCACGGGCGGCGTCTCGACGCCTCCAACCCCGACGACGCGAAAGCCCTCCCGTTCTCTCATGAGGACGTCGAAGAGCACATTTCACGGTCTCGATGGAAGAAAAATCGCCTGCGCGCCATCGACCACGGTTCGAAACAGTTCTGGGCATGCATGCTCCTCTTCCGCGCGTTTTACTTTGCAGAATGTGCCCTCCCCGAGACGTTTGAGTGTCTCGTGCACAGGCCGTTCAGCCAAACGGCGATGGTGGGCACGCAGTATGATAACGGGTTCCTGGGTGCTATTACTTCGTTGGGTGTGAGGTGTGCAATTATTGTGCCGCCTGAAGTGAAGGATGTTGACGTCTTGTCTGTTGTCGAGGCCAAGATCACGAGCGTCAATCTCGCACGGTGTCTTGTCACCGTGCAGGCGACAAGGCTCGTTAAGCCGTTCAAGCGCGTGGGAGAGTGGGCGTGACGTTGTGGCTAGGGAGGCTCCCACCGGCAGTAGGTGACCCTATAGGGATCTATTACTAGAAGGGCCGACGGCGTATAGAGGATGGAAATATGCCTTGTTTGCCAATGTATATTAAACCGATCACTTATAGACGAATCTGTACAATACTCACGATATGACTTTAGAAGCTACCATCATTTCATACGCATACCTATTCATGCTCGCATATTCTTTCAATTGACGATAACTCTTGAGGCGACAACTCCTCAAGACATTGTAGGCTGTAGGCCACAGTAATTATGGAGGTAGCTTTACCTCTGGATTTCACTCACAACCCCCAGCTCTGCTATCTCCAATTTACAAATCGAGATGAATAATGCGGAAACATTCTTGATTCTGAAGTAAGCCGACCACATTCATTTGTCATCATTTACACTGACAACCATATATAACTAGACGTTGACAGGAACGTCGAAACCAACATTTCATCAGCGTCGACACCAATAATTATCATCATGTCTCATTCTCAATCCCACAACATTCTTCTGACCGGCGTCTCGGGCTACCTTGGCGGCACGCTTCTCGCCCATCTGCACACTCAAGCCAACTCCTCCCCTTATAAAAGTCTTTACGCCCTTGTGCGCTCCGAACAACAGGCATCAGCCGTGAGAGAATACGGAGCTAAACCCATCATTCTGAACTTGAACGATCCTTTGTCCATCTCAAAAACGCTGATCGAAAAGGAAATCAGCGTCGTCTTCTTCCTCATCGATGCATTCAACGTTCATGTCCAAAAGACGATGATTGAGGCCCTGGGACACGTGAGACAGAGGACAGGGAGGGATGTGCATTTCCTGCACACGACTGGTGCAAAGGCATTCAGCTCACATGTCGGTATTGACTCTGTTCTTGCCCCCGAGGGGAAATTGCTCGATACCGATCCGCGGCTGTATGAAATTCAGCAAACCACAACTGCGCCGGAGGAGTATGGCTGGTTTACTCAGGTACTCATTACTGCCTAGCCGTGCTTTTTTTCTCGTGCTAAAGATGATAGATCGCACGGACGAATACCGTAATCATAGACACTGCCGAGGCGCACGGTGTGAAGAGCTACATCTTTGTCCCCTGCATTGTCTACGGCGAGGGCAAGGGATTTGGGAATAAAATCTCAATCCAGGATGTTGCCATTGTGAAGGCTGCACGGGCAGCGGGGAGGGTCTACAAGGTTGACGACGGGAAACCGGTACGCATTTAACCCTTCCGCTTAGGGGTATAGTGATGGAACCAATGTTTACGAGTTAATCAGGTCTGGCCCGTCTCGCATATTTACGATACAACGACCCTATATTGTCAGATTCTTCAGCAGATCCTCTCGGGTCACGAGATTGGACATGGCAAGGAGGGCTTCTATCTGGCTGCGTCGGGGTGCGTAGCATGGGATGATATTTACAGCGCCTTTGCCGTTGCGTTGCATAAGCGAGGCCTCATTCAAGACGCAACGATTGAAATGGCGAATGAGGAGGCGGTGGAGAAGATGGCGAAGGGCTTGGACCCGGGTAATGGGAACGTGCGGATTCAACTGGGCGGGGAGTATGTTCTGCTTCTTTTCACTTTTCCCTTTACTATTTCTAAGGATGCTGACGGGGATGGAAACAGGTGCAACTTTACGGCTGTCCACGGTGAGAAGATTGGTTGGAAGGCTGTATATCCGCCAGAATATATCCTGGAGATTGCGGATGAGGAGGTCGACTTGATTCTAAAGACACTGGATAGTTAGGTATCTCGGCAAGGTATACTGCAAGGTTAAAAGATAAGTGAGATTGTGTAGAGCCCTGGACAGTTTTGCATACAGACCATGTCCAGTCCAAGCGTAGAGGAAATATATCATCAAGCCAGGACGTTGCGGCAGGCCAAACAGTGCAGACTTTAGATTGTCCTTCATTCTACAATGAGGAATGCTTATCTCTATAGTAGAAATGTGTGAAACTACCTGGTTTCTTTTTTAAGTCCACATCAGTTTATAGCAAGCAGTTTGCTGTCCACCCTGGAACCTGAAACTCAGAATGAACCTCCACACATAGTCACTATGAATAGATGCGCTGTGCATACATACTATTGCCTGACAGCATCTGATCGGCTGAGGCGGGTGCATTGCCGAGAACGATCTACAAGTGTTTGGGTTAATACGAGCTTTTTGCAGTCAATGTGATGCAACCCGCATCAAGAACTGTCGATCTATACTACAATATATCACAGCCCCCATCTATACGGGCCAATGCTGAACTACCGCCGGCTGGGCTAGTAGCATTCCAACCCCATAGCGGCCCGTTTCCCCAGCTGCACCACGTACCTCGTATCTCAACCGAAGTTCGAGGATACGAACGATCTGCACCACTCAAAATAGAAGACGCCATGCGCGAGCTAAATCCCAGTCAGCGAACACATGCAGCCACAATTAATCCCACCGTAATGGCGTTGATCTGTCCGGGGATGCGGTATAGGTATACGAGGGATCTGCGCAGGGGAAGCCTACCAAAAACCAGCAGCACCTTTACACGCGTGTATAGCAAAGTACAATATCATACGTTGCAGGGTATGAGATGTAACGTCTCGGCCAGAGTTCATATCTCCATAGAGTAGGCATTACGTACACGCTCTTGTGTCCTTCCTCTCTTCTTTTAGATATACGTTGCCATGGAAGGCTTCTGGACTGGGCTGGACAAGGTATAAAACCCCAAACGCTGCCCGGGCTCATCCCGGCACCATCATCAATCCTCACTGTCTCTGACTATCAAGGCTAGCCTGCAACTACCAGAATTTTTTTGTGTCTACAGCTCCAGAAAGCCACCTGCACATTCCGCTATCAACGACAATATGAAGTCTATCCTTCCTGTTATTCTTGCTGTTATTGGGTATGTCCTGTTTGCTGAAACCGTCCTACATAGTAAGGAAACGTAGCTAACAATTATCTCTTAGCTTCGCGGCTCACGGTTCGTAATTCCGCTTCCCCAAGATTTTTGTCTTCTGCTGCCCTTTTATCTAACCCTACCATGAAACAGGCTACGCCGTCTCTTGCCAGAACCAAGGCGGATCCTGCCACGATGGAGACCGTGACTGCCCCGCCGGTACTGAGAGCGTCTTCTGGGACACCGGCTGTGCGAGCGCATTCTGGCCGTGGGAGGAAGATGACAAGTGCTGTGTTTAGAACGTCCATCCTCATTCACGCGATTGTGGAAGGAGTAGAGGAACGAGTCTAAAGATAGCACGTTGAGTAAACTGATATGATATGGGGGAGGTGCTGCCCAGTTGTTCTTTGTTTCTTGACTGCAATTTGGGCATACTTATAAGCCAATCATATTGTCAATGAGCCCCGACATAGCCGTCGAATTGAAGGATATCTTTGTCTCGCATTTATCTCAGCGGAATAGGCATTTATGCGATCCACTGATTTATATCAAAGCCGATACGGCTTATGGTATATGATGCTCAGTTAATGATTAGAAACGAGAGATGCATCAAAACGACAGGAAAAATTAAGGGCTCTTATAGTACTTCTCGAAGTTGATGAATGCTACGCTCATAATATATGGGAGTTAGGATGGAGGCTCCTGGTTTTCAGAATGCTCTTGTGTGAAGCTGTCTCTGTTCCCACTCCAATTGCGTTCTATGTAATCTCGTCATAGAGTGGCAGAAATACAGCGCCTTAATATCAATTCCTGACCTTGTTTACTTTATCTGGCCCTGGGGCTTAATACTATGGTTGCGAGAAGTGTTGTATCGAGGACTAATACCGAAATTGACCTCATAATTTAACCATATATTAGAGCAATTCCCCTCTAATATCTTATTTGCTTCATGTAGTTTTCCGTTTTTGAAATATGGCCTCTATTGATCCTTTTTTATAAATCCTATGCTCAAAGACGAAGTATGCATTATAAATACTCTCTTTTGCCTTCACATATCTCTCTCGTTTCATTGTGGGGTTTAGTCTATGGTCTCTCTTTCGTGATGTAGAAAGGACACTAGGTAGGCTGGGAGCAAGCCCTGTAACTTCTATCAGGGAGGCCTTGGTAGGTCCAGGTCCCTGTGAGCTCTTTTACCATAGACCAAAGTTCCATGGAGGGAAAAGAGTTAAATTCTCTAAACAGGATGACATTGCGCTAGGACGTGGTAACTTGGCAGTCTCGAAAATGAAAGCCGTGCTATCTGGATGGAAGGAGACAAGGGGCCAGTCTAGTCTGCCCTGTAGTTTACTTTCTTAGGTCGCAATGAGGGATCTAACCCATTAGGACGAGTGCTCCCATTTACTTCGTAAAGATACAGTCGTAATACCGGTCTGTTCCCAATCTACACATTCATTTTCAATATTATGAAGACTGAAGAGGCCCATCAGGTACATACTAGGTGCTTATCACGATTAACCTGACCTTTGTGATACATTTCCATCACCCACTACCCGCCTGATGAATTCAACCAACGCGGCCCTTCCATCCCCCTTCAGCGGCGCCTCAATATGCATCGCCCCCTTGACGTTCACTCGAACAATGTCCAGTCCAAAATCTCTTCCTCTATGTTCAAGCTGGTCCGCCACCCAGGGCGGGATCACCTCATCATTTTCGGCGGAGAGGAGGAGGATGGGTGGTACTCGTTCAGACCAGTGCCGGTTTCCTGGAGAGCTTCCCTGGCCCTGATTCTGTTGATGGTTAGGCTTTTTGTGCTGAGCGAGTTGTTCGAGATTGAGTGCGACATCCCAGTGATTCCACGAGAACGGATGCAGATACCGATAGGGTAGCCATTTCTGCGGGTAGAGGGCGACAAGCATATCTTTAATACTAGAGATAGATGCTTCGAGGACTAGGCCTGCTATTTTTTCTTCTTTGGCACCGGTTAAGGGTGTTTCTGATTTTATTTCTATGTTTGTATCGGTGGCAGAGGGAGAACCCGGTGAGCTTGTAGACGCGAGACGCCTCGCGAGAGCTGAGCTCGCAACCGCCGCGCCGAGACTATGGCCCCAGAGGATGACGCGGAGATCGTCGTGCTCGTCTCGGTAGGCATCATACACCCAGTTGAGGAACGCCGCGGCGTCGGCTTCGATGCCGCGCTGTGTTGCACGTCCTGAGGATTTCCAGTACCCACGGTAGGAGAGTGCTGCTATAATATACTCGTACTCGAATCCGACTTCGTCGCGGTTAGATGCATGGAAGGATGAAGAGGAAGAGGATTCCTCTATCGACTTCATAACCAGTGAAAGCAGCGGCAGGCGCAGCGGCGTCGATCCACCGTTTCCCTGGAAATAGCAAATGACCACTCGGACCCTTTTCTTGTTATTCTCCTTTACATTTCTATCTCTTCTAAAGAGTGCTGGTAACCGCCCTTCACAAACAGCCAGCTTCGTCCCGTCCGAGCTCATGATGAAAGTTTCAGACCACTGGACCCCGCGAAACTCACGCGCGTAGTCCTCTATCTTCTCAGAGCGGGATAAGGGCGGGAGCCAAGAGAGGTAGAGTAGTTTATCCTGGAAAAGAACGATCCAGAAGCATTTCCACGTCCAAAGGGATAGAAGCAGGCCGAGGAAGATTGCCGGGGGGATGAGGATGGTGGGAATGGAAGTGGCCCAGGTGAATAAGTCCCGGCGTCTCAAGCCTGTTAGGAGATGCTGCTGCTGGCGCTCACGTAGATGTCCATTACAGGCACCGACGCGGATCCTTTTTTGGACTAGGGAGAGAGGATGGTTGCTGGCGTTGAAACCGGTGTCGCTGACACGGTGCAGTGACCTTCTGGAATGTCCCAAGATATATTTTCGCGACTCATAGCCCCAGATGCGCTGGGCCGCCAATTTCTTAGCCATAGATGGATGGCAGATAGTAGAGTTGGCGCGGAGCTGGAGTTGACGTCGAGATTTGTCCACTAGATTGTGCAGGCCGTGCCGTTTAATGACTAAGCTATGCCATTCCAGCTGTGTATGCCGTAGCCCTAACAAACTATTCAGCCAGTGCATTGTAATCCAGTCTTGGAAACAAGATAAGCTGTTACCAGTCCCATATAGTGGTTTCCAATACTTGTCCCGGCCAAATCTACTGTGTCTTCGTAAGGACAGCCACCTTTGTTAAACCATGGTCATCCGTAACAACAAGACCCTGGGGACCTAAAGAGCCACTTGACACGTATGAAGGATTCTGCGCTGTCAGGTTCATTACCACGGGCGAACTGACTGACTAGTATATACTATCCATACATTTGAATTGTTGACCAGCTGATCAAATGTACCCGATTAGCAACCTTGGATTGATGAGATATATAAATCATGCCCTCAAGCCCAAGTCGTTCGGCGCAGAGTCGGAACAATTCTAGGCAGTTCAGAGAGTGATATACAGCTTCAATAAGAAAACATCTGATACTGACATTATCAATGACTTGATCGCCCAAGTTAGATATCTGTGTACTACATACCGGGAAAGCGACTTTTGGATATAGGATACCTATCTTTCTAGCTCCAACGCCTCACTAACCATTCCCACTCTCATCCACTCCAGCACCCCATGCAGTCCAAACAGATTCAAGAACGCCTTCAGCAAGTCCCCAACATTTGCACTCATCTCTTCAAGAAGTCTGTAGACCCACGCCTCGCCATCTAACAGAGCCGCAAGCAGCCCTTCAGCACCCAGCCGGCCAAGAACGCTGTCAAGCCCAATCGCTACCAACAAGCGCCGAAGGACCTTTGCCAGCCATGGCCCATTGAGCAGACTACTAAGCATTCCAAGAACACCAGCATGCAGCAGGCCCACAGTAGCGATGATGTCGAAGAGCCGGTTTGAGAGAAGTGTCCATAGCGGATTGATCTTCCGACCGGCATAGGGCATTTCCTTCGACATTTCGGACAGCCGGTGTCGGCCAGTGGTGATGGTGTCAATCACAGTCCGGGCGAGGTCTTTGAGGAGGCTGGCGAGTCGGTACTCGCTCTTCATGGCGTCGGGGACGGTGTAGGGTTGACTGTTGGATTTCATTGTCGACACAATCTGACCCTCTGGGTTGAGAGAGCGGAGGGTATTGTTGCAATCTTGCAGGATATTCCCGGCTGTGGTTATTAGGGCTCTGATATCCTCGACGAGGCGCTCTGCTGCGAGACGATTTTTTGGTTTGAGGTTGGCTTCTTCAATGTCCTGCCGACTGCATCAGTACGCCTGCAATGTAAAGGATGAGAACGACGTACTAGAGTGATTTGCCTACACAAAGGGTCCACATCATCCTCTGTCTGCCGGACAATGGCACACATCTTGTCCACCAAATGTCCGTTATTGACGACATAGCCGTTGTCATCGACAATGATATGGGTCAGATTCTGCATATCGAACCGTGCATGTTTTGCGCGAGGGTCTGGCTCGGGCTCTGGCTCAGAATCTCTAATCTCGATGTCAAAGCTGAACCAGCCAGTCTCATCGTTCCGAGGCAGTGATAGTTCCTCAGAATCTGTCCTTCCTAGTATATCGTCTTTCTCTGTCGTTGAACCCACATTCAATGGACGAGATGCGAGCCCGTCGCGCTTGTCGCGGTCTCTGCCGGCCAACCTCTCAGCAGCCCGGCCGGAAGAATCATATACCACCCCGTCATTACCCACGAAGAAATCGTCGAGTTCTCCAGAGCCGGCACCGTGAGTGCCCGACTCTTCGTTATCTAAGATGGGTTCTGGCATCGCCTCTTCTAATACGCTGGCGTCACTCCGCACCTGACCCTGGCTGCTCGGCAATGGCCTAGCCCTGCCAATGACGATCCCCCTGCCGTCCTTGAACTGGCCTTGGTTGTCGAGGTAGAGATCATCGATACAGATTCTCATGGCATCGCCATCGATCAGTTCCCCGACGGTAATGCCATTCGAAGTGACGATCCCGCCAAGGGTGTTGCAGGTCAGGCCGTCGAGGGAGGAGATATCAGGGAGCCGGTCGTCGGCGTCTATACCTTCCTGGCCAGCTTGAATGAGGTTTTCAGTCGACGCTGGAAGGGGAAGCTCTACATCCGCCTCCATCTCTTTCTCGGACGCCTCACGGGTCTCTGCTACTATCACCGGGGTTGGATAGTGCTTCTTCATGTCTATATGTAGAGAAGCCTCCTCCCTTCCTAGGGCATAAACACTGGGATCATCGCCCCAGACTCTATAGTCTCTACCTCCCTCGCTCGCAGCACCCTCATTCAAAGGATCGACACAGCCAATAAGATCCCCATCCTCGTCCAGAATCTCCCCATAGCCGTTCACAATCTGCCCGACCAAATCGTTAGGGTCGCCCTCGACAACTTTACCGACAGCACGCCCGTCGTTATCCAGCACGTTTCCGCCTTCGCTGACGGCGAGCCCGTGCAGGCTCGATAGAGACCGGGGGAACTGCTGGGTGCTATCCCTTTGATCTGATTTCCCACCAGGCACCTTCATAAATCCGTGTTCGTTGTATTTGTAGGAGTCGTTGACGTCAATTTTATCTGCAGCTGTTTCCTTGTCCAGTTCACTGTGGAGTCCTCTGACGGTTTCCCTTGCCTTGCCCACTTCCACTGGCGTGGACGCAACAGCACCTCCACTAGCGCTCACGTTGACCTCTTCATCGAATTGCTCCAACGGGAATGTTGCTGCCCTGTCACCGCTCGGGACAGAGGCATTTATCTCTCTCGAGCTGGCGGAATGCTCTTTAAACACTTTTCGGGTGGATGGGATGTTATCTGGTTGTACGTCTCTGGTAGCGGTGGAAGGCTTCTGGAAGGCCTTTTGCGTCGCGATAGAGGCCATAGATGCTAGGTTATACTTTGAATATGAGCGTGAATCTGCTTTTGTGACTCCAAATCGATGGTTGCCTGCTTGGTAAAAATTTGTAGTGAATGCTGCTGGTGTCCTTGAGCACGAGTATGCACAGGGACTGAGAGGAGCAGAATTGCAAAGTACTTGCGTCCACAAGCCAGAAGTCCCTGTTCGATCCATTCCTCGTGTTGGTACTCGTTGGTGGGATCATCCATGGGACATAGGTGGGTTGCTGGATAAGGTTATCAACCCTAAAAAGCTTGACAGGGACCGCCCACCACGTTCTGGCATCTCTGAACCAGATACATTCCATCACATGCAGTGTTATCTAAAACCTAGATCTCGTCAAATCCTAGATCCAGCATTCCACTTCTTACAACATCGTGACCACATCACACTGGACCGACCCGATCTCGCCACGACCGAACCACCACGCGCATCTTTTATTGCACCTCGACGCCTGCCTCAATCTAGGCTATCAAAACTTCCAGGCAGTCATCTAGGCTCGAGACTGATAACCACTTACTCATACCTTCCAGTTCATGGCTCAATATTTTCACGGTCCCGATGACGTCTACACCTCAGCCGTTGACGAGGAGATCGTCCGTGAGCTCCCAGTCAACCCATACGCCTGTGAATATGAATACGAAAACGGCCCGGTATCTGCACGTGCGCGAACATGGGAAAACACGGCCACATCCACAGCTAGGCATTCGCGCAGACAGCAGGAGACGACGCGTTCAACGCACATCAAGCGCAACTGGAACCACGACCGCAGGCGTGACCACATCAGCAACAGTGACAGTGTCATGACGGAAAAGACGATGACCGGAATCAGGACAACGTCGAACGCGAGCCCGATCTGCACCATCAACCACACCCCTGCCACGCGTAATGTCGCCTATAACAGGGATCTCGACAGCGAAGACGCAGGTCCGGAGTCGCAAGCAATGCAGACATACTCAAACCGCCAGGTCTCGACGACTATGAACGGCGTCGGTGAGATCAAGTCCCATCAAGAGATCTCAACACAGCAGTTCGGACAGGACCATCTCCATGAGAACAACTCAGGGCTGAAGCTGAAGCTTGAGCTGAATCTGGATGTGGAGGTAGAGCTTAAGGCGAAGATTCACGGCGATTTGACGTTGGCCTTATTGTAAGTCTTTCGCTATTAGACGCTCACGCTATGGCGGCTAAATGGACTGACCGGTTGGTCTGTTCAGAAAGTAACCCTACCCCGTGGTTGCGTAGGTAGCGAAGTCGTTCGAGGTCACATTAGTATGCTTGTATATTTACCAAAGTTCTGCTTTTAGGTTTAGATGGTAGGCGTTTCTTTGTGCGTTCAATGATAGTGCTTTCAAGATCTACCTTGAATAAGGTGCACGAACGTAGTGGTTCCATCCCTGAGAGGCAAGAAGGGGATCCTTGGATACTGGAAATCGTGGAAAGGTGAGTTGATACTCTTGATCCACTCCACTCGGGATCACAACCCTCCAGTAAGATTGACGAAATATTATTTTCCTATTTAGTCTGCTTTTGTGGATTTGGTAGGATATGGCCTGCACTAGATGCTGTACCCTATACACTGGCTGCCTGCCCTCCATGTATGTGCGAAACCTTTAACCGGCCACCCATCTCTCGCCGCTGGAGAGAGCAGCACAGCTGGGACTCTTCTAATGGCTTTCCATAATCGAGCTCTGCAGCCGCTGACTAGCCATGTTGTCATAGGGACCTTAAACTTATTGGGTGGCTGCCGTCGTGGCTGTTGTGATCACCACGGTATATAGATGATCTCGATCATTACTTTCCATTACTTGCTGCATGCTCCAAAAGATATGACCAGATATTTCCTAAAAAGCTATAAGTCTTCTTTCGTTAATCTTCTTTATACTTCATATTCTCTCCTGCCCTATCTTATTCATAAATAACGGACATGGATGGCCCTTACACCGCAAGGACAACAGACCGCAGTCCTCATGCCGTCTCACTAGACGACGAGCGCCATCTCAGTCAACCCAGTGCTAGTCCAGATCCCTCAGCTTCAGAGGCCTGGGCCCGAAGTCGCCGGCCCCCTAAGCTCCGCCGCCGCCAGCCCCAGGACTCTGGCGAGCCTTCACTTCCCCCGGACAATGCAATGCCGCTGGCGCAGCCAGCAAGGAACAACTTATCCAAACAAAGTCCTGAAGGGAGGGACTCGCATGCCCATGTCAACGACGCCGGGCTTGACGACGAACGCGACGGACACCGGCATGAACATGGACGCAGTTCAAACTCACATTCTACCGCTCCCTCATCTGAACTTGCTCCCTCCTCCGAAGCCGAAGACACAAGCTCCCTTGGGGTTGAGCCTACACCCGCTCACCCTCGCGCCCGTAATATGCAGCAACAGATCATCTTAGACAGGTCGCAGGACGGGGAAGGCAGGGAGTCGCAGCGACTAATGCAGATAAACAACCTCGAAAACCCGGCGGGCGAGATGGTGCGTGATACGCAGACGAAAACGGTGAAGAGGGTGAATGGGGTCAAGGACGGAGTGATCGGGTCCATTACGCGCCATGACCATGAAAGAGGGTTGCAGGAACGGCCCGGGAAGACGAACGATAATGAGCAGTTGAGGCTCCGGCTGGATCTGAATCTTGATCTGGAGGTGCAGCTCAAGGCAAAGATTCGTGGGGATTTGACCTTGCAGCTTATGTAGGTTCTTCTCTCTTTCTCTCTCGAGCATCCGCCGATGCGTTCCGACACATTTGCTTACTTTGAATTACAGGAGTTAGAGGATCTGGCGGTTATGTACTCTGTTTGGAGCAAGATGCTGGAGTAGTTGACTGACTCTCTGGGCTGGTGGGGAACAGGAACAGTTCGTGTGAGTGACGTATATAAACAGATATCTTGAATGAAAAGTTATTCAAAGCCTTCTTCTTCGCCGCCAAAAGAATTGAATAAATAGAGACTCCAGACGTAAGGCTTTTGGTGTAGATCGTCAAACTTGAAACCTCCTTGAACTGCCATACCTCCTATCGCATCCTCTCTCTTGCTCACTTCGTTGCGGATCAGTGACTCTAAGAACTTTCTATGTATTGATCTTGCTGATTGTATATAGCAAAGCATCATAGAATGTTGCCCTAAACCAGGAAATGACAACGCCAGACAATGGGTATATGTGATACACCTTGAAGGCCTGGTTATCACTGCCTCTTTAGGACCTTGTTTTGAGCACAGTAAAACAAGCGTACTGGTGTCAGTCAGATTATGAGATAGAAGGCTGAGGAGTTCAAAAACGCAATACTAGTGTAGCCAATCGGGTAGCCCGACTCGACCACCTTGTTGTATTTAGTTTTTGTCGGTACTTAACTACACTATGACAACGCTCCTACTTCTGAGCTTGCTATTGTGCAGCTTGGAGGACCAAATTGTTCAAAGTGTCTTGCAATTCTCCGATTGGCGTTCAGGGCCTGATAGACTCGCTTGGTCAACTTATTGCTATATACATGCAGGAAAATCAAGCAATTCCCGATCATCAACCTATAATATGACTGGCCAGTAAAAGACTTGAACATAGGGCCATGTTGCCCACTGCCCTCCAGATACGGTAATTTTGAGCTCAGTCTATTCTTGTTACCTTATGCGTGACCGTATCCTCTGGTGCCCACCCATTATGGTCCCTGTAAGGTACTTACTGTAGTGTACTTGTAAGGGTACGATGTACCATTCGCCCGACGATGGGTCGGCAATTGCAAAAGTCACGCTGTGGATCGACGCGCTTATCAGCGGGCTACTGCTGCTTGGGACACGAAAACTGAGATTGGGCGCAGCGGTAGCCAGTCTGTTCTTCATCTCGATTGGATTGAGGATGCAGCTTACCGCGGGAAAGGATGTTGCGGGGGACATTGTGCTTGTTGCGGTTGCGGCCGGCGCAGTTTGGGGATCGTTGTAGGATGGATTGGGAGTTGATCGGTTGGAGAGGCCCCATTTACTGTGTGATCGCGATCTGGTGGTGGATTGAGAGGTTATGAATACTTGGTTGTGAGCTTAATGGTGTCGATGTTTAGATCTATATCTCTCTGCTCCCCTGAGACATGTGCATCGAACGATGCAACCATTTTCTATTTTCACTATTTTTTCCATTTTCATCTTATCTATATTTTCCTTCTTTTCCTTCTTTTCCTTCTTTTCCTTCTTTTCCCTCTGTTCGCTCTTTTTTTCTTTTTTTCTTTTTTTTTTTTTTTTTTTTTTTTTTTTTTTTTTTTTTTTTTTAACAATATCGAGGTAGCAAACTGCCCAATCGAGAGAAGGGAAAAAGGAGTTACAAATGCGGTAATCACGAATAAATACTTCATACGAATACCCAGTACATCAATCCGGCTTTGCCCTTTCGACTGCCGGGCCCTAGAGTATAAGCCCCCCAAGACTGCTCAGCACCAGAAGCGCCAGAACGCCCACGGCCTTCGCGCTCACAACAGCGCCCGCGCTAGTCTCAGTGGGATCTGCGGTCTCCCCAGTCTCACTCGCGTTGTGACTCCCATTCTCCGATGTAGACGAAGTCGTTGTCACAGTCGCAGTCCCTGTAGCTGTGGCACTCGCGTTCGTGTTGCACCAAACCTCGCCCGCCCTCGATCCTTTGATGAGACATTCGGCCAATTCTCCAACGGTTTGGTTCTGCGCGAGGCAGTAGTAGTCGCAGTTGCTGTATGAGATGACGGATGCAGTGCCGCAGCAGGAACTCATCAGGTCGGCGTAGCTGGAATTGCTGTTTGGCATTGCGCAGGCGGCGTCGTGGGTGGGAATTTCATAGAGTTTGGGGGCGCAGGTGGAGGTTGCTGACGCGGTGGTGGTGGTGGTCGCCATAGTGATGGTGTACGACGATGTACTATGGTAGATTTGCAAAGGTCTATGGTGTTTTAATGAAATGGTTGAGCTGATGATTGAGGATCTCGATGGTATTCTGTTCGAGATCATCGTACCACCTGAATGATCTTTATATGTTTCCTGAGACTAGTTAATAAGTACCTGGGACCTATTTCCTATCAATAGAATATTAAATCCATTCGTTCAGATGCAAAGGCAATCTGGAACACTCAACTGTCCAAATTTAGTTCAAAAGTAGGTACCACTCTGATCTAGTGCATCAATGTCTCAGGAGCCCGGGCTACACAATCTAAATAGGGCTAGCGAATCCTCAGTATTGCTTCGCTGAGAAATCTGGTTGGCTCGGTAAGGTGGATTTGTCCCCATCTATGGCCCTCGCCAGGTACATAAGCCTGTGCTCACAGCTTTATGATCCACCGGTCCACATCTTGTGGCTTGGGTGCTATACTTGGAAGCTCTTCGCGTCCTACGTCGCATACGGAGGATACCTCTGGAGTATCGGGTTCGGTCAGCTCAAAGATTCCAAGCTCATTGCGAACAGAGATGATAGGAACAGCTTCTTCGTTCGGCTCCAGGGAGTACACCGGTGTCAAAGCCCCAGTGAGGAACGCTCTGGAGATTATTTGCGGCATATCAAAACTCTAAACCACGAACCAAGCTTTGCTTTGAGAGTAGGGAAGTAGCTGAGGCAATGAATAGCTGAAGTGAGAGTACTGCTTTGACAGGAATTTTCTAAATTGCTGGCATCTGTCCTGATCCCTTGGCATCCAGCGGTGCTCAGATTGGTAGTGGCTATCATTTAGCGAATGATATGACCCCAAGGCCCTAGCTAGATGATCCGAGCCCTACCTCGACCTCTCATTACTTCACAGGTGATAATATGATCCACAGACCACCCATGCAGATCTAAGCCTCCTAGGCTATCCACAGCCACAGATAATCTTCCTGCGGATAAGGAATGAACCGGGTGCGCTGGCTCGCCTCTGGTGAAGTATGACGCTAGTTGAATGCCATAACACAACAAGATACTGTGAATCCCGACGTACCTATCAATTGCACCGTCACCAGTGGCTACGGTAGCAACTTTCTCATCTGACCGCGACAGTTCACAGTGCCATCTGGACGCAGAGATTGAACCAGGAATGTCTATCAGTAGCCATCGCAGCAGAAAATCTGTAACTCCGTAGGCCCCTGGGGCCCGAAGACCGCTTATTTCTGAACCGGCAACTGATGCCTCAGACTAGGACTGAGGAACGGCGCAGCTGAATCCGACTAGCCATAGAGTTCTACCTGTGGTCTCCGTGCAGAAGCCGCACCCCTGAACACATTGCCTACTCTATTTCGGGTTCTCACAGAGTTTTCAGGGGTTCTCGGGGTACCTACCTTAATGCTGAGCCAGATCATCAGCCAACTCGGCTGTGGGAACGGCAGTGGCAGTTATTGCATACATTGTGGGTGATGGGCAGTTCCCACGATCGTACATATACGTCCCGTCTCCTCTCCCCACAATGAGGGGCGCCCACACTTAACTCCATATAATGATGAAACAGGTATCCAGCAGCCAAAAACAGCTAGCCTTGACGCCGTTTTGCGCATCCTGCTAACAGTCGGTAGTCTTGAAATCATGTGTAAGTAGTCGCATGGCCAACAGGAGATCTATTGCCACCGCCCGCGCTCGTAGGCTCTTTGACGCCTACACATCATGCTGAGCTAGTGCTCATCCTTGTTCAAATCATACTCAAATTCCTTGAGAGCTATTTTTGCCTCCCTTCTTTCACTCTAAGTCTTTAAAGCCTTTGGCTGTTATGAAGATCTCCTTCCCTCCACTTTCAAGCAACTTCTATACAACATCAATCACGCATTATTTGCCTCTTACTTGATCAGTAATGTGACAGTAACTTATATTCTTATATTCCAAGCAAAATACTACGAGCTCTTGAAGACATGCACTTAATCAAGACTACTAAATTAAACTGTTGAATTATTAGTCAAAGTATTCTTATTATGAACAGTCTGGTAAGCACAGGCCTAGACAAAAGAACACACTCAATAGAATAGATCATATCAATGATCATGGTCTATAATAGGCTACTATATAATCAGACAACTCCAGCCTGAATTTGGCTCTGTCCTGAAGGAAGGACTGTTAAAAAGATCATTAACACAGCCAGACATATCCAGCAAGTCATCAGGGACAGAGAAATCATAGAAGGGGCCATCATCTGCATGGAATAGGCCTGAAAAATCATTATCAAAAAAGGGAGGTAGAATTATTTAAACTGTCAGGGATATCTGTGCCATCCAGAAATGCCAGGCAGCTCAACCCAGGAGTTTGATCCAAGAAGTAATGCATTGAGCATTGGTTATAAACTCTACAAACTAAGCTCCCTATCCTGGAGCTGCGTGGGTTTCATCATTATAATTATTGTCCTTACTTTGCTGATCTTCAGGGTTGTGCTGCGGCTGCCCTTCGGCACTGCCAGAGCTATTCTTATTTAATGGGGTTGATCTTGCATCTCTTTAGGAATAAGTATTGCCAGTATGCCTGTATCGCAGCCATCTTCTGGCTGACATTTGCTCAAGGCAAGCTCCTTTGGTGATTTTGATATAGATTTGAAGTTGTAGGCTTGTTGAGCTGTAATAGCACGCCATAATCATAGTCTGTGCTAAGGAGCACCTTCTCTTAGACTACCTCTTAATGTACAGGGTTTTGAAGTCATTTCCTTCTTTGAGAAGCCCATGATAGTAGACTTTTGCTCCATTGTCGAAAAGCACTTGAAAAAGGTTGTCTGCTTCCCAATGTTTGAAACAAGACCACTTGTCTTCAATTCTATCTGCGTCCAACCCATCCTATCTGGTGGTGATGACAGTCATATTAGACATGTAATCCTTACTGCAGAAATAGAACAGCTAATTAAGGATTTTCTCTGCTGCAGGTGTCCTACAATTATTCTCCATAGAGTCTATATACAAGATACCTTGGAATTAGACATATGGCTGTACTACAGACATGCCTGTCATGAGTCTTTTAAAAACATCCCAGTTATTGAAGTCTCTGGTATTGAATCCTGGCATGTCCATGAATAAGCAGTATCTATTTCCAATGGTCACAGGAACAAGACTAGTTGTTGTTGTGCCTGATACTAGTTAGTACCATATTTAACTCGCACAAGATAGTCGTTCTTACCAGATTTCAGGGTAGATCCGACATACACCTCTTCCCGTGTGATGTATTTGATGAAAGATGACTTTCCCGCCCCAGCATAACCAGTAACAATAAAGAGATCTGCTCTAATACTATATCTTCTATAAGGGGGCATAGGTCTAGGCTTAAGTCTGCAGGAATATTCATGTACTGCTTTTTCAAGAAGTTTTCCACCTTCTCTGATAATCTGCTGTTAAGCATCTCTGTACTTGCTTTCTATCTATTACTAAAGGGCACAAGATCCATGGCACCAAATTCAGCTTCTGGAAGCACTCAAGCTGTTGGTAGCATGAGATAGAAAAAAAAAGATGATAAGAGAGGATAAAAGACTCAAAGTATAAGGAGTTCTAAATTTGACTGATTGTAGCTTCTTTGCACATATAAAAAGTAGAATAAAAAATAGAAAAGCAAGAGAGATGCCCAGGGAGTCATAGCCTTTTTATAAATAATCTCAGCTATAGTAACTATTGAAATAGCTGTTGTCTCTGTTGGATAGATATATTATTGTTATTATATTAAGCATGAGTATAGCAACAGAACTAGATACAAACCAACAAAATCATCCTACATAAACTGGTCATTATCAATGACTGGGCCTTAAAAGGGTGTAGCGCCATCTGGAAGCGAGCAAAAGTATATAGTAGTATTATACTACTTGGCCATGCACCAATCAAAGCTCACAGAAATCAGATATAAAGGCCCTGAGCAATGAAGTGGGGAAAAGCCCTACAAAGCATGCCACATCAACAGCAACTGGTGGTTACCTGGTTTTTGCACCTAATCTATATATAAGCTTATAGTTTATTTGTCGAGTCCTCAGCAGTCCTTGTATACAATAATAAGGTGATTAGAGGGTGAAAGACTCCCCGCACCACCCTCCTATAGAATAATAGTCATAATATAAAGGCACTGCTGGAGGCATTTGAGTATATTAGCAGCCTAGTTATCTGGCACCTGCTTAGACTTTATCTTTTCTTCAATTTATCTCTCTCTATGCATGAAAGAACATTATTAAATCTGATATGGTCCTTCAACAACTGGAAGAGTACAAGCCACTATCAAGAACAGACAGAATTTCTCAATTGATTGTCTGGCACATTCAGCATTAATTTAATATAGAGCACGGCCAGATTCAACCTAATGTTCTTATTGAGATCTTTCGATTGTTCATAACCAAGAATTGGATATTTGAACAAATAAAATCTGCATACAAGCAAGGATTGTCGGGGCTTACCCTTTAATTAACATAAGAAAGAACCTCTAGAGACCTGATATTTATACTTATTATTACTACAGTATTTACCAGTAGAAAGGTCTGCTGCACAGGCAGCAAATCTTCAAGAATCTGAAGAACAAGGAAGTACTCTATATCAAGTACAAGTATAGACAAGCACCCGGAGCTTGGACCATCCTGGTATTTAGAGGTGGTATTCTTCTAGATAATATAGAGATTAAGAAGTATTACCAGGACATCTCAAAGCAGGCTATCCAGAAGACTTACTACAGTAATCCAGAACAAAGAAGAAGTTTTACACCTCTTTATCTGCCCTTCAACTTTAGCAATCTGAGCAACCCAAAGCTCTTCAGTAATTTTCAGCAGCTATTGTTCAGTACACAAGTTTATTTTAAATCCTCCTTCAACAAAGGCCTATGGGCCCCAGATTATCGGGGCTTGTATGCCAGATCTTGCACTTTCTGAGAAGAGTTAGCACGGCTGAGCAAGCTGCATAATCTTGTATCTAATTCTCTAAGATATTTAAGTAAAGGGAATAATAATTAGGGCACAACTGTGTTACAGCAAGCTTCTCTGCTCCACAGCTCTATTATTCAGTGCAGTTATTATCAACAATTCACAGATATCCTCGCAATTTTACTCCTGATTAGAAGGGCTAGGCATGAGAATAAGTATTAGTCTATAAAGGATGATTTTATTAATCAAGCAATTACTGTTCTTTCACAGAATGATCCACGCAGAAGCATGTTTGAGGCTCTAGACCATCTGGAAATAGACATTGATGGCCATCTATATATTACTTTTAATACTTACTGTTGGTCCCTGTAGATGTCCCAGATGTCAAAGACCAGGCTAGACAAGATCAGAGCCATCTACTCCTATAATCAAGCCAGCTTCCCCAGAGCCGACGCAGGAGAGTTCTATATTACATTCAAGAGGCTGACAAGGGAGCAGATGCTGAATATTCTTCAGAGAATTGACAAGGAACTCTACCTATACAGTCACAAGACATTTTCTCTATAGCACACAGTAATCAGAAGCCTCTGGAGCGAAAGCAAATTCCTTAAAATATCATATCTTACCAACATGCTATGCAGACGTTTGAACCAGCTTGAAAATAACTTTGACTATGCTTAAAACAAATAATTAAACCTTGATGCTTCACTGACTTTCTATCTCCTTGGTCAGGCCTATAAAGCACTGGGTTACTTGCACAGCGCACTGTTCTTGTTCAAGATATTAATATACTTGTAAGATCAAGTTCTTGCTGCTAGCACCCTGGATACAGCTAAAGTAGCTGCATTACAAAAGTATATATTATTGGCTTTGAGACTGGGGGAGCCAAACCGAGTAATGCATGGCAGGGAATCTATAGAGTGAATGTACTCTGTAGTTGAAGCTAGCTGATACAGAATTTCCTGGCCAGAACTAGCACATGTTAACTAATTATCTTATACTGAAGAACAGTTTATATTGGCTGTAGGAATCCCTTACCTTGATATCAATATCACCCAAAAGTAGCCAATATAACCTTATGGGAATTAAGTACGCGCTAAAAGGAAAAAAGGTACAAGGAGACTGTACTTTTGTTCCCTGGTAACTTATACTATACTATTGTAGAAATAATTTATATTTCAGGCGCTGATAAGAGTCATAAGAGTTCTAGGGCGAAGAACCATTATTCAAGTGCCCAACTAGAAATAAGGTTCGCTAGAATGATGTTTTACAAGTTCACCTGAACCTCATGCTTTTGCTAGTTTACCTTTCCCATCGTATTTATTGTCCGGTAGTGGCAGGCGGACGGTGCAATGTGGACCATTTCCAGCGCCCTGCTAATGGTGTCATCGTATACTAGTATTGGGGATGTGGGAGCAATTCAAGCCTATAGCGCAAAGTACGCCTGTATCTCCTCTTTGCCTAGGTACTGGATTTCTTGGATTTTGGTGTGTTCTGATGGTAGTGAAGGACTTTCTGTATCCTCCCAGCTGCCGCGTCTAAATAATTTAACTGTTGCTTATGCAAAGCTTTTAATATACTGTCGGATAAGATCACGAGTGTGGGAATGCAATATACCCACTATATAATGCAAATTGCCAGTTAATACTACTAAATGTAATGCCTTTCGAGTCTTCGGTGTGCCACAATCAAGCCCTAAAATGGATACCCATTGCGAGTCTCACTATTTTGCATGATGGCCATCCGTAGCAGATATCCTGACATTCGCAAGTACGTATCCAAAGCTCCCATTTAACTCAGCGACGAGCGGACACAAGGAGTATTGCTACTAATCAGCGGATACGTACTATATCATAAAAGCCTGTAGTAAACCGGGCCAGTTATTGGAGCATCTTGACCGTTATTTAGTTACCAGTTGGCAAATTGGTGAATTCTGCTTAATAATTAGGTACCTGGCAGATGAACGATGAGACGATCTAGTTGATGGGACCGGCATTATTTCGCTTGGTTATTTCACACGGTTCACAGATTTAGGTGTATATGTCTTCTCTATGTCGCACTTATATCGTTATATTACAATACTCAAAGCGTTACATGAGGTTTATACATGTCAGGATTCGGTTTATTCCTTGTTAGGGTAGAGATATATTCCAAGTCATATATACATAGCCTTCATCCAACCAATGTATTTACACTTTAAACCGGCCTCGTCTCCCATCCTATTTCAGTCCAATATGATTCATTCACAAACATTCAGGACAGCCACAGACGGATCATGATCCGACGGCGCGTCATCATAATTGACCCACGTATTAACATGGACATGTTCCATGCGCGCCCCTTCCGCCAACGCCTCAGAAACAAACATATGGTCCAGCTGCTCGTGGTTACTGTCATAGATATACGTGTAGCGTTCTAGTGGGTCTACCCCGACCACCTCGTCGAGGTCTTGGAGTCCAGAAGCCGAGACGAATGTCTTGAGCGGCGCCGCGAAGGTGAACTCGTTGAAGTCACCGGTTGTGAGGATTTTGGCCGAGGCGTCTTCTTCAAGGATGGAGGTGATGAAGGACTGTTTTATTTATGATATTAGTTGGTTTGGCTAGGGTCATCTTTTTGGACGGGGGAGGGCTTACAGCGACAACTTCGGCCTGCGCGGTGCGTTGCTCAACGCCCCCGTTTACGGGCGGACGCTCATCGCCTTGCAGGTATGAGCCGCCACCCTTGCTCGTGAAATGGACGTTGATGGTGTAGAACGTATTCTTGCCGTCAACTGTCTCCCACGCTGCGACGAGGGGCTTGCGGGATGCCTCCCACGCTTCATTGGTCGGGTCAATGAGACCGGGGTTGTATTTCAGCTCCGGGCCCGACTGGACCTCGTTTGCATCGGTGGATGTGCCTGGGTTTGGGTTGTGCAGCTGCACGATCGTTGGATCGTACAGGTATGCGACACGGATATTCCCACCCGGTTCGCCGCCGTCTTCGCCGTCGATAGGAGCGATCTCGGTGAAGTCGTAGTCTGGGCCGCCGGCGGCGGAGATGAGTTCCGCCAGCGTGGACAGCGTGACGTTTGCATCAACGACGCCATCGTCTGTTGCACCGGTGTTGTCCTGGATTTCTTGCAGGCACATGATCGCCGGCCCGTTGAGGTAGTTGGCGATGTGGTCTGCGATAGCCTCAATGTTGTCAGATGTAGGCGTCAGGTTCTCCACATTGTACGAGCCGATCGCAAGGGCCTCGCACGTTCCGTCGCCGGTTAAGGCTGAAGGAGAGGCGGTCGTGTCGTTTGACCCAGTTACTTTTAGGGCTGTCAACGGAAGGACCATGTACTGGCCGTAATTCCACTGCACGACGCCGGTAACGTCTTCAACGGTATCGCCGACCTTTGACGAGTCCGAGTTGCTCGTTCCGTCGAGGGGTGTACCGATTTTAATTGCTTCAGGGTTGGAGTCTGCATTGTTAGTCGGCCCTGGATGGTAGTTCATGGGACTCACCTTTTTCCGTCTGTGTCAAGCCACCATGCCCGTTTAGCCCAGTTACGGCCCAGTCACCGCGCACAAAGACATCGCCATACTGGTTCGGCTTGGTGATGAGAGTCACGCCAGTAAGCGAGACAAGCTCGCCACTGAGACTCTCCCAAAAGTCCATCCCGTATTTATCGGGCTGGAGAACCGGGTTATCGACAGAGATCTGACTGACGTTGTTCGGCACGGCAAGGACATCGCCAGTATCAAGGCTAGAATACTCTTCTGTCGGGGGCGAGCGGTCTTTTCCAATCACGACGGGCGTTACTTCATTCCCACTAGACTTCACGACAATACTGGACGGGGAGGTGATCTCCGTCAGGTACAGGTAGTCGTCTGAAGAGCGATACTCAGACACCTTTCCGCTGAGGGTGATGATGTCGCCCACGCTGACTTTGGAGACAGAGCTGTTTCCGTAGACATAGATGGACTCGGACGTAGCATCGTCGGAGTCAGGGTTTGTCGAGCGAAGGAAGAAACCCTCTCCGCCTATGGCTGTTACCAGGCCTTCCACGCCAGAGACACTTTCGCCGTTAAACGGAGAGAGGAATGCATTGCCATTGATCTCGCTGATGGTCACTGCCGCGGCGGGCAGGGCCAGGGACAGCACAGTCGCGAAAATCTTCATGGCGCGCCGATCTGCATCGACAGCGAATAGCCCGCTCTGGCGCTCTTACTTATAGCTTCTCCAGCCCCTGTTATCGGCGGGTGTCCCTGAGCTGGCGGCCACTTAGAAGGCGCATAGATATCACGTTGCAATGCCAAGCCAATGCCAATCTGGCGTCGGAGACCACCGACGAGTCAGTGGCCAATGTCACTTCTGGAGAAATGCTGCATAATTCGTTTATACGGTTGGAGTCTCGGTGTTCCTTGGTTGATTGGAGGTTGAATTGTACGCTAACTATTTAATATCAATATATCTTCTACCTTCCCAAGTTACCGGCATTCCACGAGATAGATGAAGTCTCGCCGGGGTTATCGCCTGATCGGTCATTACGCCTTGCCCGTATCCTGTTTCAGGGATACAATCCGGTTGAGCACAACGTGGCTGTCGGTGGAGTCCGAGTCCATGGCAAAGTAGGCCACCCGCATGCCCTGGAAGCGAACAGTCTCTGGTCGAGGAGTTCCCTCGCTCGTCTCACCCGCGGCTTCAGGCCACGGTGCCCTGCGCCGCACCTCGTCGAAACCTGACTCAATCATGGCGTCTGCGTAGATGGTCTCACTGTTCGGGTTAATGTCCGCGAGGAAGCCACCCTCGGCAGCGGCAGGCTCGTCGGACTTGAACAGTTGGTCGTGGATGCGGACTTCAAGCTTGCGCGATCCCTCAGGGACCCAGTGGATGTACGTCTTTGGCTTTCCACCATCCTTGTCCAGGACGGCACGAACTTCCGTGATTTTTCCATCGGCATCCTTAGTGAAGGTGGTCGCCTTGATCGGGTACGGGGCCTTCCACAGACCGACACTCTTGCCAGGTGCAAGACGGAAGTAACCCTTGGCATCTTCCTCTCGGAAGTCAGAACGATCGATGTAGACCGTTTTGGTGAAGCCGACCTGGTGTGAGCCCATCGCAGGGTCTTTGGGCGAGAAAGGAATATCGAGGTTGAGCTGTTCTGCACTGAGGGTATCAAAGTCTTCAATAACAACAGGGAGCGGGTCAAGAACGAGCATAAGACGGGGTACACGCGATTCGAGGTAGGTACGGATAGACTGTTCGAAACGAGCGATGTTGATGACAGAGTTAGCGGTAGTCACCCCGAGCTCGTTAACAAACGACAAGATAGCCTCCGGAGGGACACCGCGTCGACGGAGAGCAATAACAGTGTACAGACGGGGGTCGTCCCATGCTCGAACATAGCCCCCGTCGACCAGCTTCTTCAGGCCTCGCTTGCTCATGATCGTTCCACTGACGTTTAACCGGCCGTACTCGCGCTGCATGGGCTCGTAGACTCCAAGAGTCGAGTTAAGCCATTCATAACTTTCCCGTGACAAGACGAACTCAGTCGTGCACAGACTGTGGGTGATTCCTTCGAAGCTATCGCAGAGACAGTGCTACTCTCGTTAGACGAGCCGACAATGAGAAACAGGCTACATACCGCAAAATCGTATGTTGGGAAGATAACCCAGCCGGGCGCTTTGTGGTGTTCCTTCTTCAGGACTCGGTAGGCGGCAAGATCCTAGGACAGTTAGCTTGACGTGGTCAAACGGGCAGCCGTACTTACCCACATCTGAGGATTGGGGTTGTCAATGTCCTGGCGCATCCTCAAGAACGCCGTCTGGGGTTCGTATTTGCCATCCTTCATGTCCCTGAACTTTTTGAGGTTTGTCTCGACATCCTGCTCCGCGTCCTTGCATCGATAACGCGCACCGTGGTTCTCGCCGCCGCGCTGCAGCTTGATTTCTGTATCGCTGCAGTGGCATACGTAGGCTTTTCCGAGCTGGATGAGTTTCTCGGCGTGCTCATAGAGCTTCTGGAAGTGGTCGCTCGAGTGGGTTATTCTAGCAGGTTTGAATCCTGGTCGATCAGCGCCGCATGAATTTTAAGTTCCAGGTAACGTACCAAGCCACTGAATGATGTCCTCAATAGCCGTAAAATACTTCTCCTCCTCAGCTTCAGGATTTGTGTCGTCAAACCGAAGGATCTAACCCGTCAGCGCCATCACAACAACCTCGCGACCACATACCGTCTCTCCTCCATGGTACCGCGCAAAACCGAAGTTTACCGCAATAGCCTTGCAATGTCCCAAGTGTAGATATCCGTTCGGCTCGGGCGGGAATCGAGTGAGGACCGGCTTCATAGGGCGCTCGCGGAAGACATTGGCGAGGAAGCCCTGCTTGAACATGGCGTCAGGGTCCAGCGGGGTTTCCTCCGCAGGTTTCACTTCAGTTTTGGGCTTTGGCGTCGCAGGCTTCTGGGCCTGGTTTGCTTTCGCGGCGGCAGCGGCGGCCTTCTTGGCGCGTTTCTGAGTCCGCTTCTTGAGCTCGTTCTTGGAGACCATCTCGCCGGTCTCCTCGTCGAGGACCAGCTTGGCCGTAGCCTCAGCAAGAGCTTCCGTCATGTTGGTTGTCAATTTTTCCAGTATAGGCGGAGAAGACAATTGGCCGTAGAGAATGTATATACGCGTGGGGTTGAGTCAACGAGCGAACGACGGTGAGTCAAAGACAAAAATATCCCACCTTATCAGCGGGGTTCTTTGTGGAATGCGCTTGTAGCAGGCGGTGTGGCAGCGCACGTGATGATAAGACATAATGATGCCTGAGGTGTTCACATAGCCCGTCTGCTCCGTGTATGCACCGTAGTTGACACCGTCAACATACTTCACTTAACAAGGAAGCCATAAACAAGGTTTCCTTATGCATATGTTGCTTCTAAGCTCACTTTAGACGAGATTGCATGGTTAAATGGCACAAACGAAGTTCCAGATCGGCAGCGAAATGAGCTCAATTTCATCAATTTGCTTAAGGTGCAATTGTGGAGTTGATTATATATAGCCGCATCGGCAGCATCTTTCGTGGAAATAACTATGCTCTAAACCCACTACAAATGGAAAGAATGTTGAGATTGGGATAGAACTCTGCAACAATGAAGGAGTGGATGGTTGACTGTAGTTGTAGTTTGTTCTATTCTCCAGAAAGACACCGCAATCGCGGAAGAGAACGCGGAAGAGAACCGAACATTGAAAACAATACAAGTCCTTGGCTAACCGATAGCTATTCCTATCGTTGGTTGACTATACTCTCAGAAAAAGAGTGCAGATTCTATGCTAGAGAGCCCATATCTTGACCTTTCCAGTATATCAAGGGTACTGCGGATGGTCTGCAGAATGCTTACTCCCAACGTCCAATCATATCAAAGAGCAACGCAACAAAGTTTGATAAGGCTTGGCTGCATTCTTTGAGTCACTCACCGACGTTTCCTATTCGTTCAAAAACGAAGTATGACTGCCAAGTATAAATACGAGTTCAGAGGTGACACAGCTTCTATACCTACCAAACATCAAACATGAACCCGGCGGGCAGCATCAACAGGCCAAGTCGGCGCATTCAATTCGAGGTACTGATTAGAAATGCAAATAATGGACTGATTTGAAATCCAGCTTCCAGAAATCTGGAGAAAAGAGGATGCTGAAGTATAAAGGCAGCAAGAAAACGGCCAGATTTCAGTCAACAATTAATCCCATCTCAAGTCCACTCAACTCATCAATACTCGCTCAAGCCTTCACTCAGCGACATGGCCAACTACGGCAAGAACGCAGTTATCATCGGCGGCACCCACGGTATAGGGCTCGCAACCGCCCAACTCCTCGCCGGAACTGGTGCCCAAGTCCTCCTCACCGGCCGTAGCCAGCCTCCCATCGATTCCGCCAAAGACCAGCTTGGTGACAAGGCCCACGTTGTGCAATGTGACATCACCTCTTTATCCAATATCGAGAAGCTTGTTGAAGAGTCCAAGTTCGTGTTCGCCGACCAAATCGACTTCCTCTTCATCAACGCCGGGTACGCATGCCTTGAGCCCGTGGCGGCAGTCACCGAAGAGTCCTTTCACCGAACAATAAACACCAACGTCTTTGGCGCATTCTTCGTTGCTCAGAAATTCATCCCTCTTATCCGTGACGGCGGCGCAATCGTTTTCACTAGCTCAGTATCTACCAAGCACGGCTTCCCCGGTTTGGCGGCATACTCCGCGTCGAAGGCCGCTGTCTCTTCGCTCGTGCAGACGCTGGCTGCCGAGCTGGTGGACCGCCAGATTAGGGTCAATGCAGTGTGCCCTGGATTCATCAAGACGCCGACCATGGGTGTGTCTGGCGTGACGCCAGCAGACCTGGTTGCATTTGGAGAAGAGGGTGAGAAGCTCACTCCACTTGCTAGGAATGGGACTCCCGAAGAGGTGGCCAAAGCTGCTGTCTTTCTTGCATTTGATGCGACATTTACCACGGGCACTGACCTTGCAGTTGATGGGGGTTTGATTTATATGCATAAACATTAGTGGCTGTGCATGATTCCCAATAAGGAATGTAGCAGACGTGGGTCAAGCCGGTAGCAGTCAGTGCGATTGTTTGTCAGATCTGAAGCTCTATGAAGAGAATTAAGATGAAGAATGTGATGGTTTAATTCTCGCCCTATCAGTCTGTAACTCTCTATTCCTAAGTCCCAGTGAGAAACTCCTGTTGACTCTTCTTGCTTCACTGATCCTCAAACAAACCATTGACGCTCTAGGCACAGCAACTGGCCAACATACCGGCCTATTTCTCGACCTCTGTATTCCACAATCGACGGGCTCCAACAGACTGGTATCCTCTGTACCTGGCCCGGAGGCGCCACCGCGCCGGATTTTGCCCGGTATACGCCCGTGTACATTCAATACTTGGCTAATAACCATATTGCCGGTCATGGATTACTCCTGCATATTAGTGTTCGGAACGCCAGTGTAATATGGCATGGATATCTTCGGCGCGTGAGCTCATCCGCTTTAGCTCATGCATTGGCACTATCCCTCTTCAGCTACTGCACATCTTCTCGCATGGCGGCACAATGTCGCTACAACCCACTTCACAATCACGACCTTCTTCTTTTAACGCTGTACTTAGTGAGTCTTGACTGCTGTTCTGGCGATAGTTCCTTACAACGAAGATACAGTGCGTGGCGGCAACGGTGCCCTCAGCTAGCAACCAGCCTATAGCGCATTACACTAGCAGGACCTTATCTACTCCACTACCGGGCTTATTCTGACCTCACTGACCGTGATCATGGCGAGGAGTCTAGAGGATCTGAGGATGGCCCTTAATATCCCGAGTTGCTTGGGAAATGGTGAAGAGGCTGTACCTGTTCCAGTTGTGATAGACAGCGTTGTACGATTCCCGCAGGAAGTGTCTGTGGGACAATCCTATAAGTATCTTACATTGCTAGGCTGTTGAGTCGATTCGCTCAGGGAGCGGCGCAGCCAGCTGAACCTCAGCAGCTGCCCTGTTGGTGAACATAACGATTCGGGTAAATAATGGAAAAGATCCTACATATTAGGATGTGCCGCTCAGACGGGCTCGGCTGCGATAAACAGATGACCTTCTATCTTTCTAGTTAGTGTATATACCGATATCTATCACCTTGTCTTGTTGTACAGCTCTGTAACCCGTCTCGCCAGTTCTTCTGACTGGGCCTTCACCCAGGGCATCGCATGGTGGTAGTTGATCTCGTATAATGTGGCCGTGTCTTTATCAAAGTACTTCTCAAACTGCTCGCGTCCAAACGCCAGGAATTCATCTTTGAGCCCGTGTACGTGCAACGTCGGTATTCGTACAATCATGTCCGGCTCATCCAGTTCTATTCATCTCATCAGCAACCTGTATTTCCAGCCTCAGAGGAGCAGAGAGAAAACATACTATACCCAACCTCACTCTCCATCGGCCTTCCACCTCCATTACACATAACACCGAATTTCAACCTGATTCCTTCGCCCACAGTCCTTTTTCCTTTCCCCTCATTCTCAGCTCTCTCCCACCTTTGCTGATCCAACAACAACCCGCTCGCAATCCTGGTCCCTTGCGAAAACCCCAGAACTCCGACCCATTTGTCATTGCCGAACTGCTTCTCTCGCGCGCGCTGTTCCATAAGCCCCAACACTCGTTCAATACCGTCGCGACCCGAAGCATCGTATCCGCTCCCGTCCGCTTTTGGGTTATCGGACTCCGGCTCGAACCAGGACTTGAAAGGCCCGTAGTCTGCAAAGGCGGGGAGGACCCCGGGCCCTGCAGAGCGCGGGAACGGGCCGTCGAAATATTCAAGGGTGAACTGCTTCGCTAGGAGCGTTGCGAGAAAAGAACATTGAATTTCGAAAACAGCGGCGCTCGAGCCGCTGCCGTGGAAGCAGGCGATGCGGGGAAGGGGGTCGGGCATTTTGTGTGCTGTGTGGTCGCAGGCGATTGGGTTCGGTCGGTGTCGCTAGGTTCGTGATTATCTGCAAGCGGATCGCCGATACTTCAGGCAAAGCTACCCCTTAGGATGTGAGCTGCGATCAGAGCTGACGCAATTGCGAAGGTGAAGTTGTGAGGCTGAGATACCCGTCCTGATAGTTGTGGTGGGACTCGACGTCGAGGTGAGCGTTTAGTGCAGCTTATATTTAGCGCAATTATGCATGAATAGTGCACGAAGATATGTAAAAGATATGCAGCACAATTACGCCCACCACCTAGACCAGTTTCCCTCGCCTACAAACTGCACCATAACCCTAAAAGATCCATCCGCGTCAATATCATTGTCCAAATCGTAATGGTGACCTCTATACTATTTTCTAGATCAGACTAGGTACCCGCCGTGGAGTACGTGCCGGGCGAAATTCTGAACCATGGACGCCCCCCAGAATTTAGCGGGTCCCTCGAACGACGAGGAGGGATAGAAAGCGGCTCACGCTCCCACTAAAGCGCATTCGGCGTACCATCACAAGATTGAGAGGGGTGGAAGTTGCTTTGGCCCGTCAGTCTATGGTGGACATGAATAGTCTTGTTTCTCTTCTTCCTGTTTCGTTCTTCTTGCTATCATGACTCGGTCTCAATAAGCGAAGGTATTATTTGAGATGCCAAGTCTAGCCTGGGAGCTCCATAGCGGATGACAGACTGCTATCTGCTTGCAGGTGGTCCTCGATCTTGGTTACTGGTTTTGTTATGGCGAATGTGCTGGGCTTTCAGAGACGAAATAGCGGAGTGACTTAATCCTACCATTACTGACGTAGTAGGAATCAGCCCTTTGAGAACTCGTATACTTCCAGTCTTTACATGGTCAATGATTCAATTCCGTCCTTCATTGCTCTGCTTTACTCTGAAGGTGTGGACAAATCACATGAGCCAACCATAGCGTGAGCTGTGTTGGTAGCGCAAACAGATATGAAACCCGCCCAGCTACGTGGCTTGGATGATCAATGCATACAGCACTACCACCCTTTTTGAAATCATTGAGAGTATCTTCACCCTGCAAGAACCAAAATGCAACGGACCAGGACTTATTGTTCTCAGTTTATGCATTCGGCGTGCGGGGGTAATTGCTGGTAAATTATGATAGAAACCCTAGTCATTGGAAGTCTATCTAGTCTATACAGTGATGATAAGGCCTTTGCTACAATAAACTACAATAAATCCCATATTGATATGTCATTAATCCTGTTAACCTGATATAGCTGGACCTTTGATAAAGAAAGTCGCTTGGAAATGGCAGAAATCTTCACAAGAAGAATCCAAAATACTCCTCCACCCACCGTCTTGCCACCTCACCCTCACCGAGATCCCAAACCCTAAGGCCCGCAACATACCCGTCTGGCCTCACTAGCACAATCCCAGCCTGTGTTTCTGGCAGCTCCCCAACCCACTTCTCAATACACCCTTCCACATCATCCAGATACACAGTCCACCGGCTCTTCTGCAACGCAAGCGGGAGATCCGCTATCTCGAAGACCTCCCTCTTCGAGCCCGAAATGAGAGAGAGCGTTATTATCTCAGAAACAGTAGTGTACCGTTCTGGAACCTGGTAAGCGTCGGTTGCAGACCAGCCTCGCGAGCGAGAGGTGTAGGATTCTTTTGCTTTCTCGGCAGAAATTGCTAGAATGGACGTCGGGCTGCTGAGAATCTGGCAGACTACCTCAAGGAATCCTTTCTCCTTCGCTGCGCTAACATTCGGAATGAGGAAATACAGTCTGAATTGACCCAAAAGTGGGACATCAAGCTGGATATCGACCGGATTCGCATCGATGTACCGCGTCGCTTTGGCTGGGATTAAGAGCGCCCCTGGCTTCAATCTTCTGGATCCCTTCCCAGCGTCTGATACTTTGGTTTGCGTCAAAATGCTAGCGTCATACTCCGCTCCGACCCCAGAGATGAACCGGATATTCTCATCAAAGTTCCTGGCAAGGGCGGCTTCGCCTGCCTCAAATGCAGCACAGTGCTCGGCGTCAAAGGCAATGAGGTCGTTTGCGATCTTGCGCCGCTCAGTTTCGTAAGTCTCCAGCAGAGACGGAGAGGCTAGGCCACGCGCCACTAGGTTCAGCTTCCATGCCAGGTTGAAAGAGTCGTGCATACTGGTGTTTGCACCTTGGGCGGCGAGCGCAGAGTGGCAGTGACCGGCCTAAAGAACCTGTTAGACAAACTGAGAAAGAGGTCAGACGGAAGGGGACGTGCATCGCCAGCAATGAAGATCTGGTAATCAGGATCAGAGAAATGTCTCGCCACGCGCTGCCCAACGACGTAGTTTCCGAACCATTCTTTACAGTTTTTGTCAGCGTCAAGTCTCATATCTATACTGACAACCTAATTAAAGTGAGGTCGTAAGCGCACCGATCGATTTCCACTCCAGACTAAACGGCTTCATTGCCTCCTTTGCGCGCTCCATGACATATTGCGGTGTTGCCTTAGCCTTATCAATGCGTTCTCCGGCTGTCGCGCTCAACTCAACGTACAACCTCGTCATGCCTCGTTCTCGCGGAATCCACAAGAGGGAGCCGACGGTATGGGTGCGCACGGCAACTTTGCTCCATAAATCGGGAAAGTCGGTCTCAATGACGCCTAGTAACTGCTTCAGCAATGGTCGCATACGGCAGGTTAAGGGGAATGAATGCCAACAAACCGTCAAGAACTCCCCAGCTGGCATTTGTCATCTCACCCTCCAGCTGCGCATCAGGGATGAACTCCCGCACGCTCGATCGCGCGCCGTCACAACCAACGAGGTATTCTGTCTGGATCACCTTCTTTGTACCCGTGCTCTGATCTTCGTAGACGACATCTAATTTTTTAGATGGATTTCTCGAACAAGACAGAAATGAACTATTCCGCGTAACAGTGACGCCTCGCTCCGCAAGGTCATCGATCAGCACGTCCTCCAACATCCCTTGGTGCACGAGGAGAATATACGGGTCCGATGCACCGACCAGGTGATCCGGGTAATGAGTCTGGCGACCCTTCCGCCTCAAAGGGTGAGATTCTGTTGAATCCTGCACTCGCACCGTATCAGCTATCAGCGCATATAATATATCGCATATCCCTGCATGTCTAATTTGCCAACGACGGCCGTAGAAGGAGTGGGCCTACCCAGAATGAAATATCGTAGATACGCGCCCCGTCCCGCAATAGTTTATCTGCAAGTCTGAGCTGCTTCAGCGTCTCAATCGTCTTGGGCTGGATTCCATCTGCCTTTCCGGTTGACGTCTTGTCGGGCCGATCGTCGAGCAGGACGATGGGGGTACCCAAGCGGACGAGGTTCACTCTGGCAATTGTCAACACATCCGCACTTGAAGGAACGGGCGGGCGTAAACCCACGCAAGCATCAGCCCCGAAGGTCCTGCGCCGACAATTACGACAGTCGTCTCGCCGGCTGGTGCGGCATCGGTATCGATGTTTGCGAAGCCTTGGTCGTGATCTGCGCTGCGAGCCATTGTGTTGGGTAGGCGAGTCTCACTTTCGCCGGCGAGGAGACCGGCTTGAGAGGCAGTGCGCTTCATGACTTATACTTTTGGTATGATGGGCGCATGTCGGCGTTTGACCAACAGTGGGAGCTGCGTTGAGGTGAATTGGAGTGAGAGTGGGAGTGGCAGTTGGAGTTGGAGACGACTGCGGGTGGAATTCCAAACCCCCACCTCTGGCAGTGAGAGAGTATGGCGGAAGTCTGCATAATACGGAGTCTCTGTCTCACCTCGTGCAATTCTGGGCAGAGCTTGGTAAGCTGCATAGCCATCAATGAATCGCAAGTAGTTGTCAGCATTACAACCATACGATGAATTGGCCCAAGGTGTCATAGCATAATGGCTCAACACAGCCGGAATCGATTTCAAATTACCTATGAGATTCTAGTCACTCCCCCATCAACGACGATATCCTGCCCCGTCATATAACTACTGGCATCGCTCGCCAAGAACACACAAGCACCCATGATATCCTCGGGCTCCGCGATCCTCTTGTTGATCGTCTCCGCCTTCCACCCTTCCACCAAATGCGAAAACGCCGCTGTCATCTCCGTATTCACGTACCCCGGACTGATTGAGTTGACCCTGATCCCATACTCCGTCAACTCTTTGGCGATAGCAGGACACATTGCGCGCACTGCACCCTTTGTGCCACAGTACGCCGAGCAGTTCTGGTCGCGCACTGCGACGTAACTGGCCATGCTGGCGACCAGGATAATGCTGCCGTGATGCGTGCCGTTGGCTATCATCTGCTTCGCTGCATATTGAGCGGTAAAGTAGAGTCCCAACACGTTGATCGACAGCAGATCGTGGTGTTCTTCGTAGGTAAAACCAAGGAAGCAGGTATGGCGGTTTATCCCTGCGCAGGGAACGCAAATGTCCAGCTTGCCGTCGAAGTCTTGTTGGAACTGCGCAAAGCCGTCTTTCAAGGAATCCTGAGAGGAGACGTCGACCCTGCGTCGTTAGCTTCGTACAAATGGTTCCGCGGAGACGGGAGTTCTCACTTGTAATACGCCGTCCGAACATTATAGTCCTTCTCAATCGCGTGAAACTCTGGCCGTGGATCGATGATGTCGAAGACTGCCACGTCTGCACCGGCTTCAGCGAGCCCCCGCGCAAACGCAAGCCCGCATCCTCGCCCACCACCTGTAACCAGCGCCGTTCGGCCTTTCAAGGAGAACTGTCCGATCAGCACTGTACCACTGCGAGAAAAGGAAGAGTCTCACCTTGGACATGATGTGGGATGATGTCGGGGTTCCTATCCACGGTCGGCCGTCCCATTTATGTGTCTGATAACACTTCACACTTCTTCCCCCACTCTTGCACTCACGCTCCGTTGGGGTAGGATATGCATCGATAGTCATAAATAGAATAGCACATCGTGGTATGAAGTTGATCAGGTCTATCGTACGTAACAAGAACAATGCCCATCCCAGTTGCAGAGAAACAATTTCGGCACGAGTCGGGGAAGCTGAAGGTGAGCCGTCGAAGATTGAGGCGAAGGATCCCCCCCGCCTTGCTGACAACACAAGATTGTCGTGGTCGGCGCCGGCCTAGCAGGCGTCGGCGCGACGATAGCGTGTCTCCTCGCCGGTCACGACGTCCATCTGCTCGAATCCGCAAAAGAAATCGGGGAGATCGGGGCCGGTATCCAGATCCTTCCTAATTCCTCTCGCGTTCTACAGCACTGGGGTCTCGAGAAAGCGTTGATGAAACATGCGACGGTCCCAAGGTTTTGCAACTTTCTCGGCTGGAAGGGGAATCTAATCTCGTCCCTTGACTTTAAGGCGTCTGAGGCGCAGTATCCAGGGACGTGGTATCGAGACTTTCATCGCGCGGATCTACATAGATGTCTGGTAGAAAGAGCAGTCGAGCTGGACGCGGTGTTATCGTGCAACACGCGCATCATCAACGTCATCCCGAGCGAAGATGGAACCACATCGACAGCTATTGCTGCGGACGGAAGACAATTTACGGGTGATCTAGTGATTGGGTGCGATGGAGTGTTCAGCAAGCTCACCGAGTCGTTACTGCAAAGACCAGAGCCGCCACTCAAGACGGGCGATCTTGCCTATAGACTGCTGTTAGACACTGACGAGATGCTCAAGGACCCAGAGCTGAGATCGTTCGTCACGGATCCACAGGTCAACTACTGGCTTGGGCCGGATAAGCACGCGGTGAACTATGTTTTGCGAGGAGGAAAGCTTTTCAACATGGTCCTGCTCGTGCCGGACGACATTCCTGAAGATTCACTGGCGACAACGGTGGAGGGCAATGTCGAGGAGATGTGTTCTCTGTTCGAGGGCTGGGATCCCAAGTATGTCCTCACTGACGTCTCAGAGCGTTCGCTGATTCCGGGGTAGGATCCAAAAACTTCTAAAGCTTTGCCGATCCGTGCAGAAATGGCAGCTGTGTATCCGACTTGGCGAGCATGACTGGACGCATCCGTCCGGGGCGTGGGTCAACATTGGAGACGCCGTGCACGCGACGCTGCCATACTTAGCATCTGGGTATGCCCTCCACATGTCCAAGTACGATCGTTAACAGTTGCAGCGCCGGAATGGCCTTCGAAGACGGTGCGGTCCTCGGCGAAGTCCTATCCCGTCTCCCCAACGACCCCTTCATCAGCAAGACCTCGCCTGAATACCTGGCTGAGAAACGTCATGCCCTGGCCGTCTTCGAGAAATGCCGCAAAGAACGTACGCAAATGGTCGTCAAGCGGGGAAACACTCAGCAGTACTTGTATCATCTCCACGACGGGCCGGAGCAGGAGGACCGGGATCGAAAGATGCAAATGGTGCCAACGCCAGAGGGAGAGTGTTTAGCCTGGAGGGATCCGGGGCTTGCTCCGAAGCTGCTGGGGTATGATCATATTGCAGATGTGAGCGAGAAGATGATACACTGCCATGGAGAGAACATACTGACGGGTGCAGGTGAACCGCAACTGGAACGCAGTTACCCAGACAGCAGTTGAATCAGAGGAACAGGTAGCATCGCGGTTATGAAGATTCGAAACAAGCGTGAGAAACTAGTGATAAGTTGCAACTATAGCGGGAGTGTAATTGATTGAATATGATGGTTAATGAGTGGCAGCCGCCGTGTTATCTGGTCGTAGTCGAGTGGCATGCTTGCCTTCTCCCCCAACTGGTTTTAAACACTTTGGGCACTCTGTCGAACTGCCTTCTACTACCCCCTATATATTCTCTAATCTTGATTCAAAGTTGATTTGATGCGCCAGCATATCATCTGAAAAATCAGAAACCATTATGCTTGAGGTTTACAATCCATTTCATGGATAAGGCCTTACGGACCTGTTTAATTTCGCCAGTTAGTTGCAACTCATTCAGAGTCAGTTTTACCTCTGTCCATGGTTGAGAGAATCAATATATCATATTGTTGGCTTGAATCTACACGCTCACTGCTGCCCAGATTCAGCTCCAAAGCTCGCCATCCACGGCTGATAACCGTCCGCCATGATCAGCTCCTGCAACGCCCGCCTGCGCATTCCAACATTGCCGCCGTCGAAGATCGGCAAAACCAACGCTGTAGAGAGCAAGTCCGGGAAGGGAAGCCCTGAATCATACGCAGACCTATTGATGACAGTCAGCACTATTAAGGGGGAGGGGCTTGAGTCAATGGAGAGATGGAAAGAACGTACACTCCAACAGCATTGATTGCATCCAGACAAGACTGCACCGCCGCTTCGGCGCAATGGACCTTGGCCAGGAGTGCGTGTTCGCGGCGCTCGGAATGTTCTCCTGGTCCTGAAATAAGACAGTGCGCTGCCTTCCAGGTGAGAAACCGCGAGGTCTCAGTGCGCGTTTTGATGTTGATCAGCAGATCGCCAACAGACTGACGTTGGCCGATAGGGACTGTGCCCCCTCTAGTATGCCGCGAAAATGCTAGTGCCGCATCGAAGACGGCTCGCTGGATTCCTACGCCCATGGCGCCGACAAGCATGGCTGTCTCTGTTCAGACGATGCGTCAATCTTCGAGGAGAGATTAACGTACCGGATATCTCGAAGGTGTGAGTGATAATCTCGGCTCCAGTTCCAGGAGTGCAGAGGACATTCTTTGCAGGGACGCGTATATTCGTATACTATTAAAGTAAGTAAGTACCCTCCATTTCGAAATGTTCCAAATCCAGTACCTTGATATGCGGCCCAGAAACCGCCTTGTGCCCGGCGGTCTCAATATCCTTGACAACCCGAAAGCTTTCTGGCCCGCTGCGCTCAATATCATTACGAGTCACGAGCAAGACCATGATAACGTCGCGTGGAGAAAATGCCCGCTTCACGATGTCTTCATTGACACATCGACAGACAACGCAGCTCAGGTCCGGGCCCTTGTAATCCCAGCCCGCAGAGCTGGTGGCCCACATCTTCAGTACAGTCAGTCGCACACATAGCCGGATACCTTATGATCCGACGCGTACCTTCTCCCCATTTAGCACCCATTCATCTCCATCGCGATACGCAGTCGTCTGCAACCCCGGCGCCCCAGGCTCAAGCCAGTTCGCCTATGGCTCACTCAACACTGATCGGCTAATACAAAAAAGAGGGAAATACCACTCCACCGGGCTCTGAAAAGACCAATGATGCCAACGGCGCCCCAGTTCCCGAAAGAAATGGGTCCAGAAACTCTTTTATTTCTGGCCTATACGCCAGTGCCAACGGTGTCAATCCTAGTCCTGTCCCGAAGATCGTCAGAGATGCCGATGCCTCGACGGCATAGAACTCCTCGACTAGTATCGCCGCTTCAACAAGGCTCTTGCTGCCCCCACCTACGGCGGCGGGGATCTGTCCTTTTATAAGGCCAGCTCCCACTGCGGCCTCGTAGATTGGTTTAAGCGAGCGAAAACGATCCTCTTGCGTTGGAAGCGTTGCGTATGTTTCCTTCGCGGGCGCAAGATGTGCAGCTGCGAAGGCGCGCGCTGCTGAGCGAGTCCGCTGCTCTGAAAGAGATAGGTTGAAGTCAACCATTCTTGCGACTACTCAGTGATAGGTAACTTACAAAAAGTGAGGTAGAAGTGCGGAGATCATGGTAAGCTCTGTGCTCAGCTCAGCCCACTCGCCAAGTAAAGGTTACATGGATGTCGGCCGAATCCACCAATTGTTAGTAACCACTAGCACTAGTCTGATCAGGTTGCAAGGACTCAGAATGAAGAAGACATATGCTTAGAAACGCGGCGATACATGCAGTACACCAGTCGCGGGCCAGAGAGAGCTTTTACCCGCTGTGTACCATGGGCTCCAATATGAGTGCTTTAGTATCATGAAGTGTGAGGAATCTCTCAGATACTGGTGTTTACTCGGGGTACACGCTGTCGCAGGCTGGCCACACTGTTCAGAGCCCCTGAACGTCACACATGCTCCCAAACGCAGGACGAATATACACAACCTTGCGAACGATAAGAGTACAAGTCTCAAAGGTCGTCACCACTGAAATGGCGAAATAAAGTGGCTAGACATATCCCTAGTCCGCTGGGGGACAAGACACACTTTGTTCAATGGTGTTGTTGCAGCTTCGTTCACGTTCAATCCTGTCACTCCCAAGCTCGATAAGAAGTCGAGACTACGGTTGAGCTGCCTAAGTAGGGTTTCTCGACGTGGGCTATGGTGATGTGTTTTGGGGTCTGAAACGCTGAAGCAAAGGAGACAGTTGTTGTTGTCTAGAATCCAATCTGCAATCTAGATTCAATTATGGGACAGGACAGAGAGTGAGGATGTTTTCCAGTAGGTATCAACACCACCAGGCACCGCAATGTAAATCTCGATCTCTAATCCGGAGAAAATTGACCCCAGGGACGCGGACGCATCGAGAGCCCAATCAGGAAATAGGGCAACGATAGCGGGGTTAGGGCGATAATTATGCCATGACGTCACCATCTCTCAGCTTCCAAGTTTCAATTGATGTCTATTATGTTAAATCACCCCCTGCTCACAAACTATCCTAAAGTTTCTCAAAACTCAACAGTTATTATCAAAGGAGCATCCGGACTGCAGATATGTACCCCTCCGCCCGCATCCGTCGCAGCGACGATCTTGCCAAACTAGCCGACTACCATATCCAGCATGACCTCTCATCGTCGGACCGCGATGCGCTGAAGTCCGCCGCAAAGACCGTTTCCCTCTGGACAACAGTCGGATCAGCAGTTGGTATTGGCCTCGGACTTTACGCTGCGTTCCGCTTGCGCACTTCGAGGAAGGCCTTCTTTGATGTCTTTCGCGCGGCAGAGAAGCCGACCCAAGTTGTCTTTGCGGATGGACGGACCGGTATGTGTTTCTTGTCCCTTGCAATTTCTTATTCATAGTTGCAAAGAGGCTAATATGGATCAGAGGCGATTCCTGATATCACGCCGCTGCTCAAACCAAGCACGGTGGGAGACTTTGTTACCTATTTCTTCGCCTCCATGGGCGGTCTCTTTCTCGGTGGTGAACTCGGTAAGCCTTCATTCCGCTCCTGGAGTTCATAAATTACTGACATTGAGGCACAGGCTTTCTTGGTGGTGCAGCAAGCGGAAGCCGGACGCTAACAGGCGATCCTGAGAGAAAGAAGCGGATTGAGAATGCCTTCCGGAGCTTCCGTGCGGACACGCTGCGAAAGGAAGCCGATGAGCTAGAGAAGGGCAAGTCAGTCACAGACGAGATGTTCTGAGGTGTAAATCGGAGTGTTGAAAGCAGTCTTGACTTTCTGACCGATTGAGGAAATTGATTTATGTTTAGCCCCAATATTGGTGACGGCTCTGTACGATTATGATGTGGGGGACGATCTTAATCCTCAGTATATGTACTATATCTCAAAGCGCACAATTTGATAGGCCTGGATGGCCTCTGTTACGTTTCGCCATGTCTCCATGAGCGTCAGGTCACAAGCAACGTCCTTCTTTCAACCGCGCTTTGTCGACACAGTTCTATCAACTTCATCACCAGTTCCGCATCTCTAGGCTTGACTGCAAGCTCCGTCTTTCCGGAAATGGCCTCATGCACATTCTCGTAGAAATGTTGATATCCTCCCGGTATAGATCCCCAGTCCTGCGTCTCTATCTGCCCTCCGTCAATCACCTGGAGTGTACCTTTCGATTAACGTCAACTGGGGCTCTTTATATGTCTCTTTATCAACATACCCTGACTGCCCCCATCTTCCAGCCCGTAGCTTTCATGGCCAGGATAAATGCCTTTCTACAGCTGGTCCTCCTGGATATCGAGCTCGTACTTGACCCATCGGCCTTTAGTCCCAAGCACCTCAAATCTCTTCTGTCTATCGCTGACAACGTACTGCGTCGAATGCAGCTCGACTTGTACCAGTTAGAGAAGCACAACAGTACCCCGCCCGGGGCTGAGCTTAAAACCTACCTTGTAGACCTTTCTCATATCCCAACACTATTAAAAAACCATTATCTACAAATCCCTTTTCTCTAATCTCCTTGCCGTTGCCCTCGTCAAACAGCAATCACGTCACGGTCTTTGGCGTTCCAAAGAGAACAAGAACCTGGTCGATCAAGTGGCTTCCTAGATCAAATAGCATTCCTGCTCCCGGGACACCGCTAGCCAAGCGCCACTTCTTCGATTCGATCGCCGTCCGCGAGTTCGGCGCGCAGTCAAAATGGGACCGAAGCCGGACTATCGAGCCAAGTAAGTTGGTTGGGCTAGCGAGCAGAGCGCGCAGGGTCAGGAAGTCTGAGTCCCATCTTCTGTCTGCTCTTGTCAGCTGCGGATGGTACTGAATCATGATTATCAGCAGAATCCACTGTGGTAAACCGCAAGCTGGAGACCTGTTCTCTCAGCGAGACCGGCGAGCTCTATCGCCTCAGCGTAGTTTGTTGTAAACGGTTTCTCGACGATCACTGCGCCACAATCTATCAGTTACAGCTCTCGTCTCTTGTCCGAGCATGAACTGACCGTGCTTTCCGCTCTCCAATGCCGCTTTGCTTAACGGGAAATGCGTATCATTCGTCGTAGTGATGATTAGAACATCAACAGCCCCGTCTGCAATGGAATCGTAAGCGTTGTTGAAAATCCTGACATGCGGAAAATCGGCTACGGCTGAGTTTCCCTTCCGCGATGCGCGCTGGACGATCGCGTACAGATGAAATCCCGGATTATGCAGGAGGAAAGGGATGTGAAATGTTTTTGCGCTGAAGCCGTAGCCGACGACGGCCGCGCACAATGGCATTTCACTTTGATGGCCAGGACATTGTCCGAGGCCACTGGCGTTTTAAACTCCTCGTTCAGCGTCGGAATCCGGTTCCCGCACGGCGAATGCGCGTATAGACCGGGGCTAGAGATGTGTCTCTATCCATAAAGGCTTCTGGAAGCTTTAAACTCTCATTTTATTTGGCTGAATACTTGTCTTTACTTGCTAACTGCCTTTACTACCTTTAATGTTCATGGCCATGCTCATGACAAATGACACCGCTGACAAAGCCGCGACGATATCCAACCCTGATCACCTTTAGACCTACCACGATCCTGGTATTTTCAAGTGCCCTTCCATCATAGGACTAGGTTCAGGGCATTCGGTTCCATTAAGGTAGCAGACATTGTATGTGTCAAAGTAAATCGACAACGAATGCGGCTTCCAGATAAAGTACGATCGGGACGAATGGGTTAATTTTTGCATGCTGGCCTCTTTATGTATATATATACACACAATGAAGCTCCCTCATGGAAGGCCAGACTAGTAAGAGGCAGGCCAGTGTAGAAAGAGCCGCAAATCGCATGGCCGCAAGAACCCCTAACTTCTGTTTGCGTTTGTGGAAACCTTTACCGGACCGTTGGGGCTGAGAAGGCCAATTCTCATGCAGGGCATCAAGGCTACGCTGCTGGCTTGTATCCACCATATATCCTTTCCTCTTATTTCTCGAGTAACGCATTAGAGGATGATCCCTGTCCACCTATGCGGGGACAGTTTCATCAGCGGTTCTCGAGCTTGGTCAATCTCGTGTGTACTAGTCCATACAGCAAAACCACAGCGATAAGTTCGACGATTTTGCCATCGTATTTTGCACGCAGAAGACTATCTACTACTTGATTTCCTTCTTGGTTTCGACTAGGATGCCATCCCACGAGCGACAAACCAAGCTACGTCCGTCGTCACGCCTGACCGCTCCATGCCCATAAGCCAACAGAAGTCACCCTTGCTCCTCTTCTCAGAGCCTCTCTGGTTCCTTCTTTCTAGCGAGAATGATTTCAAGTGGAGGTTATGCCGATTACAGGCTTAGATACCTAGTCACGAAGATGCGGTGCGAACCAGTCGGTCCAATCGGAGGAACTTATGCAGGAGTTGTACTACAGGCGCACTGGCACCGTGGCTATCTTGAAGTAAGGATGATGTAATAGTAATTGTTGTAGCAGTAGTGGTGTTGGTGATGGTTGTGGTTATGGTGGTAGTAGAAGTTGTATTGTTCTGGGCAAGAAACCCTAGATGCCTATGCAGGGTAAGATGAGCTACAGAAACGAAGATAAGGGTAATTCATTTGTTGCAACAGACTATAACAATTTGTAGGAGGAAAACGAGTGTTAAGAATAGATCGCAGAGAGTACCCAGCAGGATCCCAGAGTCCAGTCCTGACACTTGCCTGCCGGGGCAGGAGTAAATCAGAGTGTCTGAGTAGTATAATTACCTTGAAGCCATTCCACTTTGTCTCGCCCTTATCTACATTACCAAGGCCCGATACAACATCTACTTTCCTCACCGACTAGTCCTGTGTTCGCTAGGTAATGCCTTCATGCTCATGCGATTCTCGGCTCCTTGAGGACAAACAGGAATGGAAACATAATTGCCGTAGCGACGACCGGAAATACTAGATAATTATAGAATGGTAAGTAACGCAACCAGCAAAACAACCCATGGAGCCAACACGGGGGATAGACATACGCGGTAGATACTGGAAGCTCGCAAGATAGCAATCTCTCACGAATGTTTGTAGCGATACTGGAAGACTGTTCGCGTATCGAACATCGTTCAGGATCCGATTGATGATCTTGCACATCCATAGAATCAGCATACTCCATAGTAACGGTATCGCTCTCGAAAGTATCAGCTACTTACCATCCTCTTCTCCTCGACGCCATGCAGCGCCCTCCACAGCCCTTTTTCAAAAATAGGCTGGCTAACCGCCGCCCCAGCTGCAGGTCCAATAATAATTCCCAGCTGCTGAAAGAGATAGTACGTCCCGATACAACTGTGTAGTTCCCCCTCCGGTGCGACAGAGGCCATTGCAGTGAATAATGCTGGGAACAGCATGCCTGGTGCCATACCCGTGACGAAGAGGTAGACGCCGTCCTGCATATGCTGCCAAGGAGTTTCCCCGTGACTCCGGCGCCATCGAAAGAATATGAGCGTATGCGAAAGGAGGTTTAGTGCCAGGGCGAAGAGAGTTATGGATTTGCTGCGTTTCGTGCTGTGAACACTCTATTAGCTTCTGGCAACAAGTATCCGCATGGAAGGTACCGTTTGATAACCAGTCCGCAGACGACGCCGCCGACGGCTACACCGAGGGCACTAATTACGAGTGCGAGAGATGCGACAAAGTCGCTTGTATTTTGGGTACGCTTGAGAATACGGTACTAAATTGCTGTAGAACTGGGTTGCATCCCAAAAGTTATCGTCTATACGTTGACGAACGTGAAGGGGCGAGCAGTGGACGTACGGAAAACCGACCAGCCATTAATAAAGTCTGGCAAAGAAAGTAGACGCCTATCGGTTTTGAAAAGAGGCGCATTGGAACCAGTGGGTTTGCCGCCCAGAATAGCTCGATAACGATAAAAATTGTGCAGCCGCTTATGAAGGCGAATGCAAGCAAAGATGTCTGGAAGAACATGCCTTTATTCTGGGCTCCTAGTGCGCGGAGGAGGAAGAGTAGGAGGAGAACTGTCCCGGCGAATGTGAAGAGACCTGCAAAGTCTAGATCGCGGATACCTGAGGGTCCGCTGGCAGGTGCTGGCTCTTCTGCAGACTCGCCTTTCGCCTCTGTCTCGTTGAGATAAGAAGGTAGCCGGTAAACGCAGAAGAGCGCGCAGCAAATGACGATCGGTACCTGGCCGAAGAATGACCTGCGAACTAAGTCAGAACCCTTTTCCAGGTAGAGGTTAGCTAGGGAAGGGACCATCGCCATCCAACAGTGTCAGCCAGAAACCCTCCAATGGGACCCCCAAGGCTGCGTCCGGCGATATTGACCACATTTTGATAGCCACGGTACAGCGCGACCTCGTCCACGGGAGTCATGTCTAATGCCAACTGTAAGCTTCCCAAACTCTGCAGGTAGAGCACGCAAAGTAAACTACCAGTGATAATGACCGAGGCCATGACTAGGATACCTGCGCCGCTGGTCCCAGCCAGGACCCTTGACAGGACGAGTTGCAGGATGGACAAACTCGCACCACTAGACATTTATCAATCAAGACGGTATTACAACCATGCTCTAGAAAAATACATACCAGGCAAGGCAGCTAACTGCAAAAACTAAAGAGGAGCCGACCAGAACCCGTTTGCGACCATATCGGTCTCCTAGGTTGCTGAACTGGGAAAAGTAAGCCTCCGCCCGTTTACTTCGGAGGAGTACTCACCACTGGCAGCGAGATGCAGTACCCAAAGTTATATGCGAGCAAGAGCCACGACCCTTCGGACAGACGGTGGAACTGCGATGCGATTGCGCTGTAGGTGGAGATGACGAGCAACTCATCGGCGCTTGCAATGAAGACCCCTGTGGATGGTGAACCAGCTTTCCCTAAAGAGGACTGAGTCTGATTACCTAGAAATGCGGCATAGATGACAAGGCTGTCAGATCCTTCCCTTGAATTGGAGTGCTCGCCCGTTTCTTCATCCCTTGCAGGGCCCAGCAAGGACGACTCTTCGGACACAGTCATGGTACGAATCAATCAACATATAACAGCGCGGCACGGAGAGGGTATTTCAAAGAGAAAGTTGAATCAAGACAGCAGCTGTGACTCAAGCAATGGATGACTCAAACAGGCACCCCTTGGATGATCTGGAAACCGGCGTTGTCCGGAACAAGGCGTGCTGATGGGCTTTTTCTCACAGACAATCATGCAGTATGATAGCATGTTTGCATTCTGAGAACGAATCGCTTTCTTATATGCTGCTCATCCCTTCCTCCAGCCGTCGATCATCTCCAATAGTTTGCAGCTTGTATGCACGTCAGACGAGCACCGCGAATGAGAACACGTCGGACGAAAAGGTTCAACAAGCAAGTGCAGCAAGTTTGGTAGAGAGCTTTTTCCATGAATAAAATTCCCCCCTCCTCAAGTCAAAAGATGATCTATGGTCCCTCAGCCCCATCTCAGATGCACCAATCTCTCTCCTGCCAAGGCAATGCTTCTTCAAAGTTGGCTCCTCCAGTGACCCTGCAATTGCTGGGTTAGTAACAGACGATACTCTGAGCCTTACGGCTCTGACATCCCAGGATCTTTCCTAGTGATCCAAGCATACAGGCATCTCTGTCGCCGAGCCCTAACTGAGCGCCGAGTTGAAGTCGCCAACAACGTATAATTTCTCTGCTCGTCACCAGATTATCACCGGGCTATTCCATATCAGTATGCTACTTATACTCACGTCTTTGATATTGGCATAGCGTTGAAGATAGCTTGTGGTCGACCCTCAATGTGAGTCAGAGTTAGCCACCAGCTGATAGCGCCTACGAACTGGCTACAATAGAAAGGGCCATCGTCCCTTTCTTTCTATTCCTCCAGGGTTGACTATCTCGGCAATATGCCATCAGTATGACAATTTAATCGCATCCAGCCCGGCACTACACTAGTGATTGCGCTCGACGCAGCCAGATAACACGAAGCCCTAAACGAGCAACAAAGCCCAAATCCAAATCAAGTTACCTCCATCATTTCAACATTGATACCACAGCCAATTCGAATCTCAGCACGGGGATATTTGATCTGCCCCAAGAAATCTTAATGGGATTGTTGCGCACACCTCAAGCAGCCAAAGTATGCCTGGCTTTGTCCTGCAAGCTGCTCTCCACACACTAGGGCCCTCAGCCTGGGCGAAGCACAGAAAGAATCTTCAACCTGATCGGTGATCTGCGAGTCCTCAGCCGCGACAGTTCTGAATGAGAGTATTGCCTTCCCTGCAAGATACTGCGCCCACCACTCAAACCGCCCAAGCACGCCGCAGCACGAGCCCACAAGGGAGTATTCTGGGCAGAAAGCCTCATCCACAAACACAGTTAGACAGATACAGTGTTTGCTGCACACCACGAGCAGGCAGGTTCAGTCGCGGCCAGCAGATCTTTCCTTGGATCAACCCATCGATTTGTTTGGCGGCGACTTCACGATTCCCTTAAGAATCGCTGCGTATCGGCTCACTCCGTTCCTCCGCCAGCTAGATCGATTACAGTCTTGTCCTAGGGCAGGAGTACCATCTGAGCAAATTATCCGGGTTACCTCTCAGACTGTCAATATTCACCTTCCCGTCCATGTCTGTGCCCTTCTCACCACCAGCATCTCACTTAGAGCAGGTAAAACAAAACGTTCTGTGGTTCCAGGTCAAGCGAAGAGACATAGGTGGAGGGACATAGGTGGAGGATCAGAGCATGAACCCAGGTCTATCTGGCGACGCCGCAGCTGTCCAACCAAATTCCAAGTTGAGTATCTGCTGCCAAATATGGTGTAGTCCTCATAACGATCTGGACTACTTTGGGTAGGTGTGGAAAGCGCTAGACTGGAAGTCTGCGGCGAGAAAGCCTAGCCTGGGCCCTTGAAATCGCAACAGCGAGTTGGTGTCGAAGAGCGTACTGATTTGGCTTGGAATGAGGAGCCATGACTCACCGGATCAACCTCAATCAAGTAATACATGATATAGCTTGAATATTCAGACGGGTGTTCCTCAGGACTCCTGATACGTGCCTAGCGAACCCCGCTCCCCGGCATCTACAAGACTCAACCGCTGTACTCGATGGAGAAATTGGGAATAAAAATACGCAATAAGATCTACATACAACCCCGCATTGATGTCTTATTCAATCACTTTGCCATACAGACTACGTACTTAGTCCACCTGCCCTGAATGGTAATTCTCCGCTTCTCCCGAGGTCTTACTCCACATCCAAGCCCGCGTGCCCTAGCTAGTCGGGGATATCGGATAGAAGAGCATGTCATGCGATGCATTCTGCAGAGAGATATACTAACAGATTCAGCTTTAGTAGCATCCTTGCTCATTCTGCAGGGGTGATGGGAATCAACGTCAGCGCAACAATGTTGCTGCTGCGCAATCCCCCCAGACAATCGTCCTGCTCTCAGTCCAAGTATAAATAAGTAAAGACATGCTCTTCTATTGCAGGCCCGAATTGACTGGATTGCCATACCCTACTCCTCTACCTGATCAGTGCTCCACAATCCATATTCACTATGAGACCCGGCCTCATTAGCCTCCTCGTCGGCATCCTAAATACCCCCGGCCTCATAAATGCCGCCCTCAATACCCCCCTCACCGTTTCTGGCCGCTGGATCCTCGACTCTACCGGTGCGCGCGTAACATTCGCGGGCGTAAACTGGCCCGGCGCCGGTGAGGCCATGATTCCCGAAGGACTGCAGTATGCCTCGGTTGCCTCGACAATATCAAAGATTAAGTCTATCGGGATGAATGTGATCCGCCTAACGTTCCCCATTGAACTCGTCGATGATATCTACGCCAATGATGGCGATACTACAGTCCTAGCCTCGCTTATCAAGGCTCTGGGCGTTACGAATGGAACGGATGTCTTCAACCAGATCGTAACCAACAACCCATTAATCACGAATACGACAACCAGAATGCAAGTGTACGACCTCGTTGCCGCTGAATGCGCAGCCCAAGATGTCTACGTGCACCTAGATAACCATATCTCCAAAGCAATGTGGTGCTGCTCCACCACTGATGGCAACGCCTGGTTTGGGGATACGTACTTCGATGTGGACAACTGGAAACGCGGGCTGCAGTATATGGCCTCCCATGCGGCGTCCTGGGAGACGTTCACGTCTATCGGGTTGCGAAATGAACTGCGACAGCCGGCCAGCGCAAACCCCAGTTATCCGTACAACTGGGAAACGTGGTATAGCCAAATGACTGAAGCGGCAGACCTGGTGAACGCTGCGAATCCGGACGCGTTGATCTTTCTCTCGGGCCTGAACTACGATACAACTCTTGCGCCGATCCCGACTGGGAGCGATCTGGGTGAGGGGACGAGATTCTACCTTGAAGATTTCAGTTACGCTGATAAACTGGTGCTGGAGTTGCACAACTACGATACAGGCGCATCGAGCTGTGCCAATCTCTCCGGCGCCCTCTGGAACGGGGGGTTCAAGGCGCTCGATACGAACAGTTCCGACATCGTTAACATCATGCCCGTCGTCCTGACGGAGTTCGGTTTCGCGCAGGATGAAACGACATGGCAGAGTGTCTATGCTTCGTGTATTAGGGAGTGGATTCCCCAGCAGCAGGCCGGCTGGATGGTTTGGACCATTAGTGGGAGTTACTATATTCGCTCCGGAGGCCAGGACTATGACGATACCTGGGGGATACTCGATCACACTTGGTCAGGCTGGCGGAATGAGGAGGCAATCGAGCAGGGATTGAGGGTCATGGTGGAGGCTTCGCTTGAAGCCTAGGCAGATGAACGATCTTTTCCGGCTGAGGCGACGCAGGCAGAAGGCTTGTTGGGCGGTGGTGTAGGCAATCAGCTGTGTATATAAGTGTGAAAGGCAGCGTACCTGGGGATTGTCCAGGGTGCGAATCGACGGTCTGCCGATGTGTACGTCCGCGCCGAGATTTAATAGGTAGCTGCTTCATGGAATACCAAAAATAAGGAGTCAATATCAATGTCTGTGCCCTGTAGACAACGTGTCTGCTTTTCGGTCATTCTGCATCCCTCCACTCCACTGTGCGGGTTATAAAGAAGTTATCAGTCTGCGCCAGCTTTGTATATCCCACGGCAGGCAGGTGAACCGTCTGCGATCCCCATCAGCATATGTCATAAGATAATGCACATCACATTCGTCCTACTTTTCATTCTCATACACCACGTACCAAAGACGCGATTAGGGGCCTTGTCTCCTCCAACGCGGACGCGACTGATGTTCCGTCCCCTACTCCTCCATAGCCTCCATGATCGCATTTACGGCCTGCTCAGCCGGCGTGTCCATCTCCACGCGCGCTCTTTCCATCTCTCCCCGGCTGATGCTAATTTGGCCGGTGAATGAAGGGGGCAGCTGGCGGTAACCATCCGGAACCCGTACAGTCATGTCATTCTTCTCCTCTTCGCTCGCAGAATCCGCGGCAGACGGAGGCTGCAGTTTCCACGTCGCCGTAACAACATAATAATCTAGCTCTCCAGGCCTCACTTCATCGCGAATCCACCGTTCCCCTCCAAACATCGAACTCCCAGTCCATTTTGTCGTGGCCAACTCCGCTGACTTAGCTGCGAGAGTTCGCCCGTCTTTTCGTCTGAACACCCACTTCTCAACCGCTTGCGAAACCAGAATGTCGACCTCACCTTTCCTCCGCTCCAGGCTCTCGAAGTCAACCGCGAACGCCTTCACGCTCTCCGGGAACCGAACCCTCCTTACCCACTTCCCGCCGATATACAGCGGCCGATTATGTTCCCAATACCAGAAGTCCGTGTACCGGAGCGTAAGATGGACCCGTTTTGGGAGTAGATGTTCTGTATCGAGGACGCTCTGCAGCAGCATGCCCGGTTCGAGGAGGTACAATTGAGCAAACACACGCACGTCGCCCACTTCCACTTTTCTCCCGTCATGGCCTTGGCCCTGGTCCTGACCCTCTCTATGAATATCATTCAGAACTTTCAACCATCCCTCCATCTGTTCCTTCTCCCACCGCCAGTTAGCCCGCGTACTAGGCGCTCGATCGCGGGCGACAATATAGAACGAATGCTCGGCCAGTGCAAAGGGCATGAACCAGCTTTCGGCGTAGACGAGTTTACATGTGCGCAGCAGCTCGGTGTATGTCTTATGTGGGGCGCTGTAGCCTGGTCGGGCCCAATATGTCTCTTTTGCATAGAGCTTGGTCTTGTCTTCAATTGGGCTGAGAGTATATTTAAATATCTCGGTGCGAATCTCTGGTGGGAGGGTTGAAAATAGCGGCGATTGGGATTGGTCGTGGTAGGTGGTGAAATCGGGTGGGTGAAGAGTCGGTTGGGACATTTTGCGCGAAAAAATGTATTTGTCTTTGTTTCTTTCTCAAGATCTCGTGCAAACATAGATATTGGGATATAGAGTAAGTCAATTCTCCGTAGAGTAGGTTTAGATAGACTATCGACTCCACTGGTGCCTGCCAGGCTACAGTGGAGATACCTTTTATGCCTGAATTTCCGGGCATATATGCGGTCCCTGTAATCACGTGGAGATCCGGTGGTCGGGGTCTGTCGGGGCATACTGCCCTTCAGTACCGCCTGCCCCTGAGGTTCGACCTCGATTAGTCATTATTTAGTAAGCTAGTTGTTTAGATAGGCAGGCCATTCCGGCCACCCAATGAGAGACCATCCATCTCTTCCCACAGGGTCCGCGGGACCCGGAAACCGGCCACAAGCAGGTTTCTACCTAGATATCTTGCCCTTAAGTCGCCTGAGATGATTCGTGAATTTCAAGGTCTGTAATAATGCAATACGCTATTATCATCATAAAGACGTCAAGCATCACAAGCCTGCAGAAATAAAACTTAGATAAAAGTTAGATAAAAGTTAATTAAATTGACTCTCTGAGACCCTGGGCCGCGGCCCACTGCCCAGTTTCACGTGAGCGTCCCTGTGGTCGGCTTTCACATGCGCCAGGAACAACTTTACTCTTACACTGTAAGATCGGAAACACGCGGGTGATCGAGGGAGGATATGAAACATCGTGGGCCCATCGAGCCCCTTGCTGCAGGAAAAGCTTAAAACCAATATTATTGCTTGAATAGACTATAGTCGTGACAAACCCCGAAAATTGGGAAAATAATCCAATACTACACTGAGCTATCGATTCAAAGTGCCTCTAGTTTCGCTGCTCCTTAGATTCAAGGTGTAGGGATTTAGTGGTTGAGTGGAGATATATATATTTGTGCCGGGCTGCTTTCTGCTGAAGACACGGCAAACTATTGTATGGATCGGCAATCAAAAAGAGAGTATTAGCATAGGAAGTATGAATTTTTTTTTTCTGAATATCTTCTTGCAAGGCAGACTGGTGCTAATCACTAGTCCAGCCGTAATATAGACGATCGCCAGGTTCATATTCGTGTTTTGTCTGCAATGTCTCGATCTCGATTCTGATCTTGAGTTCAGACTAACTTGTCAGATGCCTGTAAAATGAACCGGTCATGGACCAGTGGGGTCGAGTGGGATTACTCCGTTTGCTCTAAGTAGATGGTTACATTGAAGGAATACAATGGAAACTACAGGGGAGAAACTACAGGGAAGCGATGACCAGAGAAACAAATGGTATAGACATATCTATCTACCAGGGTATAATCATAACATCAAGAACATCATAGCTCACCACATGTTCCAATTCACAAATATCCCAGAGATCACGCGGCTCGCATTGCAGTGCATCGCATCGCGAGCGTGAGAATGGAAGGTCATGGCCAGCCTCACTGAACAGATGAAATGTACAAAACAGAACACACCAGGGAATCTATCTCAAGCACTCTATGCTGCGAAACAACAAGACGATTTAAATTAAATGTAGTGTTGCCGTGTCAGCAGCAGTGTTTATGTTTTTCTTTTTTTTTTTTTCCCTTATGCAGGACACGGCTCGGGTCAACCGATGGAATGGTCAGGCAAGCCTGACCGGAAAACGGCGACTGAGAAGCTTACTGCTTCTCATGCTGCTCCTGCTTCTCATTGCTGCTGTTGTCGCTGCTGAGACCAAGCTCAGCAACCTGGTGATGAGAATCGGAGTTGGTGTCGAGACCGAGCTCACGGGCCTGCTGGTTGATCTCGGCGAGAGAGAGCTTGGGCATGTCGTTGGCGACGCGGAAAGGCATGCGCTTCTCGACGTGGGCCTTGGCGTAGATGATGTCAATTTCCTCCAGCTCACGGCCAGCGGTCTCGACAAAGAAGAAGTACGCGACGGGAACACCGATGAAGTTGATGAGAGCGAAGAAGAGATACACACCCCAGGGAGAAGTGGCAGCGAAGAGAGGAGTGAACATAACGACCGCAAAGTTGGTGATCCAGTTGGTGCAAGTGGAGGCGGAGGCACCGGCGGTACGGGTACGGAGAGGGTTGATCTCGGGAGGGTAGATCCAGGGGAGCGGCAGGAGGGTGAAGGCGAAGAAGACGATGAAGAGGAAGATACCGACGATGGCACCCTTGGAGTTCTCCTCGTTATCCTTGATCAAACAGGCCATGGTGATGATGAAAGAGAGACCCTGGCCGAGGAAACCGATGAGGAAGAGCTTGCGACGGCCGACCTTCTCGATCATGAAGAACGACGGGATAGTGGCGAGGGCGTAGACGGTCGCGAAGACACCACCCATGGTAAGAGCGAGACGGTGTTCCAAGTGCAGGTTCTCCTCGAAGAGCAGGGTTGAGTAGTAGATGGCAGCATTGCAGCCGGTGAACTGCTGGAAGAACTGGCCGGCGCAGCCGAGCATGCAGCGCTGGAACTCCTGAGTCTTGCCGAAAGTGAAGAGGACCTTGAAACCGGCCTGGCTGGTCTTGGTCATCTCGACATCCGCCTTCATGAAGTTGTAGTCGGCAAGCACGGCTTCCGAGTCGGGCGAGTCGTTCTTGAGCTTCGCGAGGACCTCGATGGCCTCAGAGTCGTAGCCGCGCATGATGAACCAACGAGGGGAGTCAGGGAGGAGGATGGCACCGGTGACGACGATGAGCGCGAACAGGACCTGGAGAGCGACGGGGAACCGCCACTGCACCGACTGGTCGACGTAGGACAGACCGAAGACGACCCAGTAAGCGATCAGGGTACCGACGGCGATCATGGCACCCTCGAAGCAGACGAGAAGACCACGGTTGTGCGAGGCGGAACACTCGGACTGCCAGACAGGGATGGTCGCGGTGTTGAGACCGTTACCGATTCCGGAGACGACACGGCCGACAACGAACTGCCCCAGACCCCAGTGCGGGCCGAAGCCGGCGCACGAGATGACGGCACCGATAATGAGGATGGTCGCGCCGCTGATGATGACGCGAGTACGACCGACTCTCTCACCATAAAACATAGAAACGAGCGCGCCAAAGAAACAACCGATTTCGTAGCAAGCAGTGACTGCACCACGCAGGACGTTGATGTGTCGGTACTCGGCGTCGGTATAATCCGTAGGCATCTTGAGCGCCTCGAATTCACCGACGAACTCAGTTCCAGCGATGATACCAGACATCATACCCTGGTTGTAGCCGAAGAGCGAGAAACCCATGACGGCTGTGAAGGTGATAAACAAGTGCAGGGACTTGCCCCGAAGACCGGAAGTGTTTGTCCACATCTTGACAGTATGCGAATGCGCTACAGACAAGATGAAACCAGGGACAGACGACACGAAGAGAAATGCACAAGTAGAAAAGGAAAAAGAATGGACCCTCGAGGGGAGTAATCGACAGCCTTATATAACAGAGCAAACAAAGACCGCGACCCCGGGGGCCCCCCATTGCAGCCAATCTTAGCTGCCCCCGCGAGTAAAGACAGTGTCGGGCCCCACAGCCCGCAAGGGGCAACTCTGGCGACTTGGCTAACCCACCATGGTCTAGCGCCAAGAGGCGCTCGCTAGTGGCAACTCCCCCGAAGCCACCATTGCTACTCTACTCCGTACCCCGACACTGCTCCGTCGTCCTCTGGCTCACACGCACACACACGCACCGTCGACGACATTTCCGTTGCCGGCGCCGCTGACGACGGCCAAGCGAATCAGATCCGTTCCCCCGTATCATCCCCCCGTGCTCTCCACATAAGCATCGCACACTTTTTCCTCAGCGGTTGCGTCTCAACAGCCAAGTCTCTTGACCTGCGTCAACGTCCACCACTTACTTGTCGCTACAATCCTTCGTGCTGCTTCGCGGCAACCACTACGGCCAGAGAGGCGTCTTTGCGCCGCCGATCAATGCCGTCACGCTGGACAGTGTTGCCCCCGAGAAGGATCGGGTTCGCGCTCGCAGTCCGACGACGCCTCTGTACAGAATACCCCGTATGGCAGTGTTACAACGCCGGCTCTTCCCGACGGAGACTTAGCAGTACAACAATGGAGAGCCCCCGAGAGCCCCATAACCTGTCAGGCACTTACGTGTGGTTGGATTGCTTTTAGTTGCATTTATTTCGCATTTATTTCGCTTTTCTACGTATTCTCTGTCCCAATCAGTGATTTTAATGGGGAAAAAACGAACCGCCTAATCCGCGATGGCGCGGGCGCCTGAAATCTTATCCCCCGCCGTGACCCGTCTACGTCCCCGGCTGTTTGTCGGATGTTGAGCCCGGTTCGGGGGCCAAGTGTGCACCAGATCAGGCCATCAAGTAGGTTAGCCGAGGGTTACCGCTTTCGGCGGAGCGTGCTGGGGGCCTGAGGCTGACTCGATGAGTGCTTCCGGTGGGGCGCCGATTACTAATCGCTGTACCGTCTATTTAACCTACCCTTTCGCATGTACCCTCAGCGGCACTGTGGCGCACATGGCGCTGCACATGACCGTGGACAAAGCCTCGACGGTCGAGTCCTGTCCTGGCTGCCCCTGCTGCTGAGCGCCCTGGTCTCTGGGTTTCCTGGGGTTCACCCCGCATCCAATGACCGCGCTCAGTCCGCGTCCTAGGTTGGTTCGACGTCCGAACAAGAATCTTGGCCAACTCTTAGTAGTCGTCCCTCATAATCCTACCCACGGATCCTTCACTTTCACGCCAGTCTTTGTCCCCAATCTTGAAACCGTCGCAATGCACTCTCCGGAAACGGCAGGTGTCCCGGCACTGGCGCCAAGAGCGGCCAATCCCAACTCGGTCTGGTGGGGCTCATTTAACTAAGCGAGTGGCCATGACATCACACAGTCGTAGTTTTTTCTTTCATCTTAATAATGCTACATTCGTAGTACCTAACGGGTTCCGGAATTGCTACGCGAACGGCGCAGTCAATGACTCGATGCGATGTTCCTTGTCGAGGCAAACTTAAGGCAACTTGGAACCTGTTCCTGTCAGGCGTGGGATCATCTTCAAGCTCGACTTGTGACCTGTCAATCACGTGGCACGTGATCCGCCCGATTGCTGATCGATGCAGCACACGCATTAGATATAGGGATATACAAGAGCTGGAATTTAGGCAGAATCCGTGCCCGAGAGCTCGACTCAGGACCATTCTCTGTAAGACATTCTCTGTAAGATGGACGGTGGGTACTCCGTAGATGGATGGTGGATATGTACGGACGGCTGCCGCTGCATCAAAGTGGACCAGCGTACGGAGCAGCCGATATATCAAATGGCCAGTGAACCTCATTACTGAACGGGTTTGAAGTTTTCTTCCACTGTAGTACTCCGAACTTATTATCTGAAGGATTTCACAGATGGATATCACCGAAAGTCAGAAATTTACATGGAGAATCTGAAGAAGATGACGGCCGCCTGACCGCATCTCCGCCACTTATCACTGAGGTCGGAATATGGTACTCTACATCGCATCCGACATTGAGCCCGTTTAAGCGCTAGATATGCACGGCTCGGAAAGAATGCAGAATAGATAGAGAGTTAGGTGAAAATGGAGATGCAGATGGAGGCCTCAATATAAGATACACGATTCTAACCCAAAGCATATTCCATTCCGGCCGCCCAGATCCCGAAGAGGGCCCGAGATATATCCTAATCCTCATTTCCTATAGGGCAAGAGCACTGACGTCCTTGAAATATTAGGTAAACCACACACCCTACGGAGTAGATCCTTCATATGTATTGAAGACTCATCACTTGACTATCTTCGTATCGAAGTCAAGAGAGGAGTTCTCCTCGAGTGCTCACTGCCTAGTGCTGAATGATGATCCAACACTGAGATCGACAGGGGATATGTACGCGCACTTGTCGACCGAGTAAGGTGAAGCATGTGCAAGGCATTCAGAATCAGGTCAGGTAAGATCATCGCGGACACCTGGCACCAATTCCACAATCCACATCATTATCCCATTCCCACAATTTTCATCTCCGACCCAGCGATTGTATTGGGAATTGGGCCCCGGAATTGGGACCGACCGGCGACCCATTCTTTAGCCGCCGATCGAAATTCTCGGAACGGGAATCTCAACGACCGAGACTGAGAATCGATGAGGTGAAACCTCATTCTTGAGAGGACTTAGTAAGATGTTGTGGTTGGGTTGTTTCAGAGCTCAGTGACTTGTTAGGGCTTAGCCCGTTCCGCCCACTGTGTGCTCACTGGGTGCTCACGACGTCAGAGATTGGTCCATATCACAATCGAGGCGGTAAGGTATCGAGGCGTTGAGGAAACAGAAGATCGAGATCGACGATAATATTATTATAATTGTGCTTGTTTGCGTATGCGAAGAATCTGCTGAGGAAACAAGATTGTAGGACAGAGTACGTGCGCTTGATCTTTGTCCACTTGGTGCTGGTACAAAATCGGGTCGATCTGAGGGTTGTACATAGACCCCAGTAGATAATAGTCGTTGCCCGAACTGTTCGAGAATCGTATTCTGGCCATTCAACGACGGCCGCGAAAGGCACTTAGTGCAGATGGTCCCTTGTCTATCGCTAAACCCTAGCAGGCATTCTAGACGGTGCCGTCGTACACGAAACAGTCCCAGACATAGACTGATTACTCGCTCAAGTAGATTACAGTCTTGCTGCTTGCCATGTTCACGACACGGACCTATCCTTGTGTCACTCGAGTTTTACTCAGATGATAAAGTCTTTTCATAAGTAGTTCAACCTTTGGCAACGAAGATGATCTATGTCATAAGTGTTATAGCTGCATTTCTGGGATGTAATGACTTTTCATCTGCAGAGCAGATGGAGGACGAGTAATTATATATATCTGAAATCTTGCTATTTCAGTGACGCGCCACTTAAAGTACCGTGGATAAGATTTTACCCAACCCAAGACAATATGGCAAAGATCATCCTATTTTGGTGCTCCATAGCCATTCAGAAGATCACCGCATCTTGCAGGACGCGGGGAATCCGGTGGAGAGGAAATGCAGAATCGCCTTTCGGTAACTTCAGAGACCTGGATGACATGCATGTCAAACCCATGCGGCGGCTATTGTCCCGAAACCAATCGATTCAGATGTCAAGCCCCAGTGCCCCAGACCTAGTGATCGTCGGAATCATGCAGACTTTGCCTCTTGAAGCGGGGTGAACAGTTGCAGCGCCGATCAGAGGCTGGGGCTGCAGTGGCGTGGCCCAACGGGGCGTCCGACGTATAATGTGCCTAGTTACACTGTGTCTGGGGAAGACAAAATATTTAGCCTGCCGGCAATGGCCAAGCCATGCCAAAAGGCCTTTGAAGATCATTTATTGGCTAGAGTCAATGTCATCTACGCGGTTTTGTGGAGTCATGAGCAGTGAAATACCAAGAACATCAAGCCCTAGTGCTCGCGAGGGTACTGCAAACCCCATTCATGGTTCCTCAATCTATGTTTAAACCTGGGACAACTAGTGGAACTGTACTTGAATGTTTCCGCAAACGCTGACTTGAGAACAAAGAATTCAGTCTTACTTTCCTTGTAGGATGCAGAATCCCGAGCGCAGGAGAGCCCAAAGAAACGAACAAGGATCATAATGCATAGGGCCGGTCAAAATCACAATAGCAGCCGATCCCGCCCTCCCACCATGCTTGCTCGTTATACCGGATAAAGTATGTACTACTAGCGAAACCCCTTTGGCTGGCGAAGCATAAACTATCCATATTAGCGATTCCATGAGTGGATTGTACCACTTCACTTACGGTATACTGGTGCTTCCCTACACCTCCAAATGCACCGGCATCAAACTCCACTACCTTGATAGCCTCAAACCCGAACCGCTCATACAGTGGCCTCCCCTCCTCCGTTGCCTCAAGGTATGTTATCAAGCCCAAGCGGTCCGCTTCATTAAGACCCCACTGCAGCAGAGCACTCCCGACGCCGTTTCCCTGATATCCAGGATGCGTGAAGAGCGCATCGAGCTCGACGCGCCGCTTCAACCTCACAACCTCAGCCCGCTCATCCTCAATACCCAGTATTGCCCACTTACCGCGCGCCGCCATGGTATAAAACCCCCGAGTCGATGCTTCGTTCGTTTCGGGGACTGTACGGTGCATAATGTCGTTGCTGACGGTGTCTTCAATACTCTGGTCGACGATCTCCTCTTCCTTCGCGACAACCCACCGCGCGACCCCGATTATTTTTCCCGTCTCCGTGTCAACAGCTTTGAACATGTTCGCCCTCGGCATTGCCTCGATGTCCCGTAGCCGCGCTGCTGTGAGTTTCTCAGTTGACTCTGGCGACAGAGGGTATGTATTGTAGAGCAGGGTATTTAATGAGGCGAACGCTAGGTCGGCTACCGTGAAAGCCTCGACGTAATCGGACGGTAGAAGGGAACAGATGGTGAACGGCATTTTAGGATTGCGAAACGATAATAATAACAATACGTATTAATGATGCTGCTGGAGAGGAGGTACTTGCTAAATTGCTGGTTGCAAGGCAACATTGATCTGGGCGAGTGTACCTAGCTAGTCCACGACTGTAGGAAGGCGCGACATAGGTTATAATCAGCCTAACGACTTGTACTGGAAGCACCGTATCTCGCCTACCACGGACTAAATCAATAAAGAAGTTTGAGATAGCCTAAATGCTGTCGTATCATCTCCGAAGCCATGCCATTGCTTCTATTAATGCCGTCCATATAGAGTCAGCAGTCAACCCAGTCAATGTATGAAAGACTTGAACAAATGTCCAAACAGGTCTAATATATTTTATATCACTCTCTTTTCCGCCTTAGGTCTTAGATTATGTTGACGTGCGGATCAGGATAGAAAGTGTAGCCTGACAAGCTGTTGAAGTATGATATTATATATAGTTCAGACAACGGGGAAATCAATCAGAAAAATTTATCAGAACATAAGAGGAATGACTTTTTTTTCCATGAAATCCAGTGCTTATAACTTTTTTCTTTTTCTTTCTTTTTCTTGGATTGGCAATTCCAATATCAATATTGCATTATTCCAGACGACCTCTGTTCTACTGCACTCTTAGCACACTAGAGTTAGCAGACGTCCATCTCAGAGTCTGCGAGCCGGGAATGAGACCGTACCTCCACTAGAATGACCGCTCCAGAGTCAAGAGTCTATGCCCCATCCAGGGAACCAGATAAATATTAAATGTTATTAAATGTCATTAACAATGGTCCCGTTTGAGGTAACCGAGCACCAAAGCCGGAAGGAATCGAAGGGTTACAGCCCGCCAACATAAAGGCCTTAAAATAAGCATAGCATCGAGCCACGCCAAAGCTTAGCTTCAGCCACGCGGAAGAGTACCGGCTCTTGTTTGGCAATGCCGAAAAGTAATCCTGACAGTGATTCGGTGCGAACTCGCCTGATACGAGCCGAATTGTTCCCCACGCGGGATCCCCGCATCAGGTCCAGCTCGGGGTCGGAATAAAGGACCCCGACCCCAGCCAGCAAGCTCTCCAAGGCCACAGGATCGGCGTTCGACAAAATATATACTCTGATTCATTTGATGGTGTGAGCATGTGGGGTTTGCCCGGGGTCGGACTCGGGCGAATGCAACGCGAGTATGGGGATTAATGACCCCCTACCCCCAGGTCGGTTTCGCTTCCCGCCGTTGCCGGGCTTGCTGAATTCTAGAGTAAAAGGGCATAATGCATTTATGGAAGCACGATTTTCGAGGCAGGGTGCTGGTTGTTGCCATCGCCCTGGCGTCCTGCCAGGCATTCCTGTTGCTAGGCTTCGATCAGGGCGTCATGAGTGGGCTGGTCGGCGCGGACAACCGGTTCGGTATGTCTATGTCCTATGAATTTTTCTTTCTTTTATCTTTAGTAGCTGACTTTATCTTTTATAGGACGCGACTTTGATAACCCAGACGCAAACATGCAAGGAAATATCACCGCGTTGTACGATATCGGGTGCGTCCTCGGTTCGATAGTCTCGTATTTCGTTGGAGAACGACTGGGACGACGGACCATGTTGATAGCTGGTGGAGGAATCATGGTCATTGGGACAGTGATTCTGGCAAGCTCGGACACAGTGGCACAGTTGATCGTCGGTTCGTACAGTCCATAAGCTTCAAAGTCTCCCGGGACCCTAGGCTTGCCCCTTTCGACGGATGTCTAATAAGTTGAACTCGTAGGACGCATTGTGACCGGCGTCGGGAACGGCATGAACTCGTCAACGGCTCCAGTGTACCAGTCTGAATGCGCACCGGCTGCATACCGTGGAGCCCTCCTGACTCTACAAGGAACGGTGACAATCCTCGGGGTCGTGATCGCATACTGGTACGGGCTCAGGGCTCAGGAATGGGCTATATTTCACTGAAGCTGACAGCTCACAGGATGGATTACGGACCAAGCTTCACGGAATCCTCGTTACAATGGCGCTTCCCACTTGCATTCCAGGCCGTCTTCGCCATTTTCCTTGTTCTGCAAGTTATCGGTCTCCCTGAGACGCCGCGCTGGCTGGTCCAGCACGACCGCCACGAAGATGCCCGCGAAGTAGTCGCCGCTATCACCGACCGGGACGTGAACGACCCACAAGTGGTCCGGACAGTCCTCGATATCCAGGTCGGCCTGGAAGAAGAGCAAAAGGGCGGGCCGTTTAAATTCAAAGAGCTCTTCGCGTGGGGGGAGGAGCAAAATCTTCGGCGGCTGCTCGTCATTATCAGCGTTGAGCTGGGGCAGCAGTTCACTGGCTCGAATATGATCAATTACTACGGCCCTGTCATGTTCCAGACGACAATGAACATGGGGCGGAACCTCTCCATGATCCTCGGCGGTGCGATCCAATGTACATACCTCGTCGGCTCGGCGATCCCAGTCCTGCTAATGGACCGGTTCGGCCGACGAACGTTGCTGATAGTGTGCTCTGTTGGACTCTGCTTCTGTTTTGTCATGGTGTCTATTCTGCTTTCGCTGGGGAGCACGAATGCCGCATATGGCGCCACCGCGTTTATCTTCATCTTCCAAATCTTTTATGGCATTGGGTGGCTACCCGTCCCCTGGTTCTATCCGAGTGAGATATCAACGACCCGCACAAGGACACGGATGCAGGCTATTGCATCGGCTTGGAACTGGATGGCCGTCTTTGCGGTCGTGAAAATCACGCCGCTTGCGTTCCGTATGTGCTTCAACCCTCTCCTTCCAGAATAACCAGAGCTGACGGAATAGAAAACATTGGCTGGCGTACATTCGTCATCTTTGCCGTGCTCAACGCGGCGTTTATCCCCATGGTATACTTCTTCTATCCGGAAACGAAAGGCTTGGAATTGGAGGATATCCCGCTGCTCTTCAGCAAGGGCGGGTTCACGGGCGGGGTGTTTTCGTCCAAAGGTGGGCGGACCGTCACGCCTGGGCAGCATGCAATGCAGACGAACGTTGACCGCAAGGTTGAGCGGATGGGAATTGAGCTGGAGCAGGTTGAAACTGTTGCTTGAGCGGCTACAGTAATACATAGGTATACTGTGTGACTAGGTGGCATCCGTGAATGGGACAGTATATAAGCAAGCTTGCGCGCTCTAACCTATTCAGAGCATTTGAGTCCAATAAAAGCACCTCCAGAAGCCAATACAGCACCCTTTCAGAAAAGCCGTACTATGCATCAAATCGAAACAAAGGCCTCTCCTCCTAACCGCCCTCCACCGGTTCGTAGCCCTAAATAACTTCGTACACCCCACAACAACCCAGTTCTAGCGTCTTAAGAACGTCTCTGTAACCTCCCACCCGTCAGCACCCCACGGATCTTCCCAGATAATGCTCCCCGTTTCGCGATTCTCGGCCCTTCGGTCCGCCGACAGAATAGCGTCCCATACCCGCACATAATCCGATACAGCAGGACATCATCATAGCCACGTCCCTCACCGACCCCAGCTTCGGCGAGGATAAGATTACCACGCATCTGTGGGAACACCGGCAGGTCAAGCCGGGGGTGATGCGGGACCGTTAACTGGACTGCGGTCGGTTGCAGAGACGCGGGTAAAAGGGCAATGCCTGTCCGACGTAACGAGGGCTTTACTGGCCCAGCGGTCCCAAACTGCGACAGCGCCTCGTCATGTATCTCGGCTGCAGAGTAGCCCAGCACTTCGATGTTGGTATGTAGCGCGCGCAAAGAGTTGACGCGTGTCAAGCCAAGAAGCAGGTCTGTTCGGAGCGAGTCGGCGGCGTATTCCGCGTAGAAAAGGGACTCCAGATGGCGGAGGATGTACTTTGATTTTTCGGCCTGTGGGCCGAGAATAGATAATCTGTCGAGGACGGGGAAGAAGGTCTGGATTTGTTTGTGAGTTCGACCTTGATCTTGGCCCTGTAAGGTGTGCTTGACCACAGCGCCCTGGCTCGCTGAGTTTACGGCGAAGCCTGCGGCTGATGCCTCTTTAGTGCGTATTGCAGCATTTGTGAGGTTTCTGTTCTAACTTGTGAAGCCTTCTTTCGACGTCCTATGGTGGTTAGCTTGACCTTGAAGAGGAGGAGGAGGAGGAGGAGGAGTACTGTGAGCTCGCTGATTCAGGCGATTCTGCAGCGCTCGCCTCTTCTTTGGATCTACTGCGCCCTTTCACTCATCTAGAATTTCAACCTCATAGCATGCTAGTGTATTGGAGGAGGCAGCTGACGACATGGCCGTCTGTGGGGAGATATAGGAGAATTCTCCGAGTAGTTGGGCATTGCACGAGGATGCTTTAGATGCTGACACTCGCAGCTGTGGAGATGGGGTGAATAAGCGCTTGTTATTCTCTTAGAGAAGATCTTTCGCCATGAACTAAGCCCGATATGAGGATAGACCTATGGTCGCGGCGATTGCACGGCGTTAAGATTATGTAAGATACTGATGTGAATCAGTCACAGTAGCCTTCAGGTGAAAGTATGTGTTTACCAGTAGAGAGTCGATTGGTGAGGGTTAGGGTTTTGCCCAATTGCATTGCGTAGTGACCACATAGTTCCGTTGAATGTCCCTGTCTCGACGGCTCTTTTATCTACTGTAGAGCTTCTGGGAGCGTAAAGAAAAAAAAGAATGAATAAGATAGATTATACGCAGTGCGCAGCATCCATCGACCTGGATATTCAACGGAAAAGTCACGATCCAACCACATGGTCGATAGTTTTATTAGACTTTGTCGACACCTGGGCTTGGTTAACATAATATGATGGCGTCCAGGAATCAAACTAGTCATGGAAGATGAATCAGACTGGCTCATGGGAAACCACAGATGCGGAGCACCGAGGCCCCTGACATGGGTACCTGAATTCATCAGGTCTTCATGTGCTTGTCGAGACGATATTAGCAAGCACGGGTGACATTTCCCCTGCCGCGCTCATTAAATATGCAGCACCAGAATGCCCGTGTCAGAATACCCGAGTCAGCTATATGAGGGGTAGGCAGCAGAACTGCTGTACTCCTGATTCATCTGAGATCTGTGGACCTACAGATAGAATCAGCGTGTCATTGAATAGATAATAAATGCGGTTCCCGGGATCGACGTCCTGGATACATTCCCGTACTCACGGAGCACTCATGTGCTGCTTACAACGATGGCGCAACTTTGGGGATGGATCTCTGTATACTGCTTGCTTATTCTGTCGTTTACGGTGCGTTCACTTGGACAGGAGCAATCAGCGTTCTGTGAACACAGTTCTCTCGCGCGAGAATGCTGGGGCCAGTATAACATCTCAACTGATTACCACGCCATCACGCCTGATACGGGCGTCACCAGAGAGGTATTCTATCACTAACCGTCCAACCACCAATCAATCGAAAAGACATATATGGTTGCTCAGATGAGCTAAGTCAAGAACTGCAGTACTGGCTCGTCGCGGAGAATACAACCCTTGCACCAGACGGGTACGAGCGACAAGTCCTTGTCTTCAATGGGACTCTGCCGGGTCCCTTGATTGAAGCCAACTGGGGCGATGAGCTCGTTATTCACGTTACGAATGGGCTCGAGCATAATGGGTTAGTTTTGACCTAGACTGTCGCTCCGCGCCTGATGCTGAGACTTTGTAGAACAGCGATTCACTGGCACGGTATCTGGCAACGCGGAACGAATCAATATGACGGTACCCTTCCTCCCACCCTTATCTTCCTACCTGAGCAGGCTAATAGAAAAATAAAAATAATACAGGTGTCCCAGGCGTGACCCAATGCCCCATCTCTCCAGGCCAAACATACACCTACCGGTTCCGCGCAACGCAGTACGGGACAACCTGGTATCACAGCCACTTCAGTCTCCAACTCGCAGAGGGTCTCTTTGGACCCCTCGTTATCCATGGCCCAGCGAGTGCAGACTATGACGTTGACCTTGGTTCCGTGTTTATAAGCGACTGGTACCATAAGTCTGCATTCATACTCTGGGAGGAATCAACCCGCTATGGGGGGGTTCCCGTCAGAGCCAACGCCGTTCCGCCAACGGGACTCTTTAATGGGAGTAATGTTTTCGGCGGAGGCGGGAGGCGCTCTGAGATGATTGTCGAGAAGGGGAAGAAGTATCGCCTTCGACTAATCGACAGTTCTGTAGACGGGTGGATGAAGTTCTCTATCGACGGGCATAAACTGACCGTCATATCGGCGGACCTCGTCCCTATCGAACCGTACGAGACCGATGCGGTAATCCTCACCTCGGGACAACGGTACGATGTGGTCTTCGAGGCGAACCAGAAAATAGGGAACTACTGGACTCGCGTGATTTACCAAACAGCCTGTAACGGGCTGGATATCAAGGATCCTGATATACGTGGTATACTCCGGTACGCAGGCGCTGAAATCTCCGACCCTACAAGCTCGCAGTGGTCGTCCATCCGCAATTCCTGCGGCGATGAGCCCTATGATAAGCTCGTTCCGTATGTGAAACGGACAGTGGGAAAGGCTGCCGGCCAGGAGAACCTTAACGTGGGTTGGTACTATGACCTGCCAGAGCTGTACTTTCACTGGACGCTCAATACAAAAGCCCTGACGATCGACTGGGGAACTCCGACGAATAAACTCATCTATAATAACGAGTCTGTCTTTCCAACGGAATACAATATCTACGAGGTGCCAAATAGGGATCAAGTATGTTCCCTATCTACATCTCCAGCGCGTGGTGCTGAACTAGCTAGTGGACGTACTGGGTCATTCAAGATGTTGGACTCGTCAACGCCTATCACCCTTTCCATCTACATGGTCATGACTTTTTCATCCTTGCGCAGGGGCGGGGGCTTTATACACCTCTCGTCAAGCTGAACCGTGATAACCCGCCCCGAAGGGATACGGCCACGATGGCAGGGAACGGGTTTCTTGTCATTGCATTCGAAAGCGATAACCCGGGGTAGGTTCTCATCCACTTCAAAGAACACCGAAGACTAATGTCACAGATCCTGGTTGATGCACTGCCATATTGCCTGGCACGCAAGCCAAAGCCTCGCCCTCCAGTTTGTCGAGCGTGAGTCGGAGATTGGGCCCTTGATTGAGCCGGTTATTGGCGAGATTGAGAGTGACTGTAAAAAATGGGAGAAGTACCATGCGGAATCCGTCTACCATCAGGATGATTCTGGTATCTAAACGTGGATAGTAATAAGTATGTACAGAATGTGATTTTAACGACTAGTAAGCGGATTGGAGTATGTAATCTTAAAGAGAACGTGCTTATGAGAATATGATCAGATCATTGACTTGAAGAGCCAGTTTGCAGCAAGTCCTCCAGCCATTTGTAGGCTACATCCAGGCTTTGAGGGTATCCCATATGGGGGAGACCGGGATAGAACCTGAAACATCAGTATATAGACTAGTTAGGATACCGGGTGATCTGCTGACCTTCCCTCTTTAGGACTGCCATGGTTGAACAGCAGGAGGCAGTCCTCGATCGGAACTACGCCATCGTCGATACCCTAGAAACTTCAATGAGCTGGCATGCCGAGAATTGGGAAAATGCTCACGTTCAACAACAATAGCCGAGTGCATGGCCGGTCAAGAACCCCAGTCTCGAGAAGGGAGAACTTTTGCTGAGCGTTCTTGCAGAAGTCGGCAGGGTCATCGTAGCCGTATTTCTTCGCCCAGGCGCGTATAATTCTGGTTCGAGTGAGCAAATATCACCTAATGAGCTAAAAGCAGCCGGACTCACGGAAACGGATACTCGTGGTCCTCAACTCTGTTAAGCCACTCTTCACTTAGGAAGTAATGTGCGCCTGGACCGTGGGCAATACAACCCGCAAGACGGTTTCTGTGCGTATGCGCGGCTCGTATAGCGTAGAAACCACCTGCGCTCAGTCCCCAAAGTGCGATCCTCGACATGTCGATGTCAGTCCGTTGTCTCATATACAGGAACACGCTGTCCAACAAGCGATCCGTAGCAGAGGGGTCACTCGGATCAGCTGGGGAGTCTGCCGTTCCGGGAATCTCGCAGATCACAACTGCCCACCCACGGCTGACGATTTCATGAATGCGCTTGGTATTATCCGGCCGATAGCCATCTAGGCCTGTCATAATGAGAACGCAGGGGACGGGCTTCGAACTGTCCTCTGGAACGCAAAGGTAGATTGGGATATGTGTCCCGTCCTTTCCCTTACGATGGGTGTGCCCGATGACCGTTTCCTGCAGCTGCGGTTTCCACAACGATGCTGCCCTGAGGTATGCAATCTTCTGCCGCTCGAATGCCGTTCTCTTGAGGCCCGTTGTCGCGGGACCTACGTACGGGAACCGCGCGATCCTGTATACGACTGCTGCGCGGAGGAGTAGGCCCGATGCGGTAGCCCCATCACCCTTGCGCAGCGCTGCGGCCGCTCGCTGTTCGAGCAGCTCGGCAAAAGGTAGGAATATTTCGGTATACGCGTCGGAGTACGCATCGTTGATGTTTTCCTACAGCGTTAGACTGGCAGGTAGCAAAGGGACGGATAGGTACATACAGCAATGAGCTTCTTGAAAATCGGCTCAAAATCCTCCAACTTTCCATCATGGAAAGGATAGACTGATATCTCGCACTGCTCAAATTAGGATGGTCTTCCGTTTTGTTTGTCCGGCGAGCATACCGCTGCCTTCCATTTCGTCTCCCAGAGGGCCTCGATTGATCCTTTGTGTGGATAGACTGTGTCGAACTTCTCTCCCAGAATCCAGCCCATAGTGACCCCTCTCTGCCAATCAAAATTAAGCACTGGCTTGCAGCAACTCACTGACAACTGTTCTGATGGCTTTGCAGGGATCTTGTGCAAGGTGGAAGGGGATGTTCCGCAGATGATGATCATATATTGAATCATTCTTCACAAATCAGGGCACCCGGCATTCCAACCAGGGAACTCAATGCACGATGTTGCATTGCAATGCATTCTTCAGGAACTGGATCATTCCAGTCTGGGGCAACGTCGCTGTATAGGGATATGTGGGTACAAAGCAGTACGACCAGCAATGGGCTAGCCAATGTGGCGGACCTGCGAGGTATGGTTGGAGGGTCGCTCCTTGGTCCGGTCACGCACCTCAGGACAGAAAAACAGATATAATGACCATTATTTTTTTTTTTACGGACCAACCATATTACGGCAAGAATCAGAAGCCAAGCGTATAGAATTTGAAATAAGTCAATGTATGCCTTGGGGAATCAACTTCAACACTCAAGACCCAAGCCGCAATCCCCATCCGCAACAAGATGGCCCAATAGAACCTCGAGGCCAAAAATAGCCAAACACCTTGCTGAACGGTCTCTAAATATGTGGTTATGAGTATACCACGTCGCTAGCTAGCACAACTCCAATCGGAAAATTGCCAGTTCATCACAAACAACCCCACTTGACCGCTACTTGCCTCGACTACTTTACACCCAAGTCCGCAGTGAAGCGATCCAAAACCAGCTCCTCCAGAATCAGATTGTATCCCCATGCAGATTTACAATGATATTCTTCTTTCCTATCCTTTTCGCCCTAGCCGGCACCTGCATCACCCTCCTATTCTCGAACCGTATCCGCCAATACAGAGCCTTGGTCTCCAAAACCAGACAACCCGACCGCGACCGAGTTGTTGTAAAGGGGCATACCTACTCGGAAGCAGTTAGTGGGGACCAAAAAACAGAAGTCGAATTCCGATCCGAGGGCCTGAGTACGATATCTCAGATTGAGAATGTGCGTCAGGTCTGCATCATTGGTGCGGGAAAAGAGGGTGTCATAACGGGCATCATTCTCGCATCGCACAATCCAGAGGTCGAGTTCTGTGTCGCTGATACCGATGAAGAATTGATCAGACTATGGAAATCCGATACGCTGCCCTTCTCTGAGCCAGGGCTGGAAAATATGTTCTTTGATGACGGGGCTCTCCACGCGACTAGGTCTGAGGACGAGAAGGAGGACGGGAAGCACGCTAATATAGATCATGGTCAGGATCAAGACCAACAGAGGTTGACGGGAAAGGAGACAGCAGCTCATGTAGAGCGCCGCAAGAAACTATCTAATCTAACCTTCTCGGCCGATATTCATGCTGCGCTCGTCCCGGCGCAGCTGGTCTTCCTGTGTCTGGAGATGGATCCCAGTGCTGGCGCATCTGTCTGTACCTTCCCCTATCTTACGGCTCAAGTCTTTTCCTCTGTTGCTGACGAGAAGTTAGGACGAGTCTTCGTCACACTCCTACCTAGATTCCGCCCTCTACACGATTGCCCTCGCCTCGAGAGGGCATAAAATTATCGTGCAACGAAGTACAGCGCCCTACGGTGCTACAGCGTATATCAAGAATCGAGTCTGTCGCCCTCTCCCTATCAATCCTGCCCCCAATGCTTCGGTTAGGTGACTGACCAGAAATACTCTAGTTACAAGCAATATCTTCGCCCAAGGCTACCCACACTGTTCTGGCAAACCCCGTTCTGGCCGTCCCATTCCCAGGCTCTCTAATAGCGTCAATGATTACCCCATCGAGCGTGATAATTGGCCACATCTTCTCCTCTACGGCCTCGACACCAGCGATAACTGCTCTGAAGAGGTTGTACGCCTCATTTGTGCCTGAAGACCGCATTGTGACCATGGACGCGTACTCGGCTGAACTAGGAACCATTAGCGCCAAGGCAGTAATTGTGCAGCAGATGATGGCGTTGAACTCTGTGCACATGATATGTGGCAAGGTAGAGGCGAGTCCGGGAAATGTGGGATGGATACTGGGAGGGCTGGACATCGCAGCCGTCAGGACAGGAGTGTGGATGAGGAGGGAGGTGCGGTGCTTAGTCAATCTTGCTAAGGGGCTGGGGATGGAGGAGGTGAAGGCGTACTGGGAGGGGGTGCTGAAGCTGGAGGGGATGAAGTACCGGAGAGATGTTAGGAACTTCTTGGAAACTCTAAACCAGGGTGAAGACCGGAAGAAGGCTGCTTTGATCTTGACGGATGCAATGGGAGATCAGGAGACGGCGCTGGTTCTGCTGGACGAGTTAAAAAGAGCCGAGGTGACGATTAGGGCATGGGTCGACTGTGCGACAAAGGAGCAGAGCCACAATGTTCTTCAAACCGTTAGAGGTAGGGTCGAAGGCCTTGAGGTAGCGAATTCACTAGAAAGTGCGTGCGCAGGATCCAATGTCGTCATCCTCCATGGTTCCCTGGGGATTCGTGATGAGGCGATGCAGGCGATAGCGGACAATATGGAAAGGCCGAAGGCACTACTGAATCTAGGAGATCGGATGGACGAAATGAAGATGCGGCAGCTGGGGTTCAGGCTTGTATAAACTTTTATCAAGGCATTTGGCAACTAGTGTGGCCATGTATAGATTACTTACTAATGTTAGTATAATATTAGTGTAATGTTTCAGCTCTATCGTTATGGCATCCGCGCTGGGCAAAGCGCAGAACATCGAGTCATCGGCAAACGTTGCGTCTATACAGATTGGAAGGTATAAGTTCGTCCCTGCGACATGATATGCTTAAACCATGAAGACACCATGTACAATCTACCACGCTTACACAAACGATGACACCTAGACCTCTTCCTTATGACTCGCATCGCCGACATGCGCCTCGGCAACACTCTGCTTCCGTTGCCTCTCAACCTCCTCCTCGAACCGATCCTGAAGTTTCGCCGTCTGCCACGGTTTCACATGGGTGTCGAACATAAGATCGATCTCTTCAAGACTTCGCTGCGCTGTCTCGGGATACATGAAGAAAACATGGAAGGTCATGACCGTGCAGAAGACACCGAAGATAATGTATGTCTTCCACTGGATATTCGTGAACGCAGGTGCAACAAAGTACGCCAGCGCAAAGTTGAAGATCCAGTTGCCGGCGGCACTCAATCCGACACCCTTGGCTCGGTACTTTAGTGGGAACACTTCGGACGCGTAGATCCAGGCTGCAGGGGCCCAGGTTAGACCGTAGACGCCGACGAAGATGTACGACATGGCGATGACGGCTTTGCCGCTCGCGCCGGTGATTTCCCACTTGAGCGAGGCGTTGCCATTGATTTCATCGACCGGGTTGCCGCGTGTAGCCATCACGGCCGCAATGGCGTAGTGGATGATCATGCAGATAATGGCGCCCGAGACGAGAAGGAGACGGCGTCCGATGCGATCGATGTAGGGGAGGATGACGCCGGTTGTGGCGACGAAGATCACGTACTGAATGATGGAGGAGTAGAGGGAGGTGTCGCCGCTCTAGGTCGTGTTAGAACGGTCCCCAGCAGAGGCGGGTCGGCGTGCGTGGGCGACTTACCATTCCAGCCATCTGGAAGATCCAAACAACGTAGTACATGGCCACATTCCCGCCAAGCAACTGCTGCCAGACCTGGCAACTGACGCCACACAGGGTTCGCTTCCAGATGCGCGGGCCAAAAAGAGCAAAGAAAGAGACGTCCTTGGCTTCAGCTGCGAGACGCGCAGCCTCTTTTACTTCCTCAAACTCGACCTGGACGACTGGATCGTTGCGGTTGCCCTTTCCGTGGAGGGCGGCAAGAACATCAAGTGCTTCTTCCCAGCGTTCACGACTGGCCAGCCACCGCGGAGACTCGGGGAAGAAAAATAACGCGAGGAACAAGACGAGACCAGGGACGGCTTGGACACCCCAGGCGACTCGGAAGGCGGAGGGTCCAGCGATGCCTTTGCCGCAGCCCCACGAGATCAGGTACATTATAAGGATACCCCATTCTGGACCCATCAGTCGAGTACACGAGAAGAGAAGTAGGGGAGAAGGCTAGCAGTCTTACCGATCGCCCATTGCTGGATTCCCACAATCCGTCCGCGGATACGGGCTGGGGCCAGTTCCGCCAGGTAAACACATACTTGGGAAGAAGTCACACCGACTAATCTGCGGTTAGAGTTTTAGACGACATTCACACGAGAAACTGACGCACCAGAGAGACCGCTAATGACTCGGCCGGCCACGAGATGGGCTACATTCTGGGCGGAACATTGGATAACTGCGCCAATGATCCAGACGAGAGAGGCCACCATCAAACTCTTACGGCGGCCTACGTGGTCAGCGATGAAACCAGCTGCAATCGCACCGGCGAATGAGCCCGCCGACATAGACGCGGTGATTCCTCCCTGGAGATCCGAATTGGGATGATTGAAAAACTCGAGGTACTGATCAGTAGCGAGGAACGCGGACATAGACGAGACATCGAAACCGAAGAGAGCGCCGCCTATCGTGCCGAAGGCAGCGAGCACTGGAACAGCTCAGCCGCCCATTCAACGTTTACGGGGATGGATGGGCTGCCTACCGTAGATGTTGTTGATACGATACATCCTGACCAGCAGATTGCACTCGGCGGTTCAACCGGGAAGAGCTGGGGAACCCACCGAGACGGCCGGCCGGCCGTCCTTTATACTCGAGTCACAACCCCCTCCACCCTCCTTCCTCCACCCTCCCCCTTCCCTCCTCTGCCTGGCGGCGCGGCCGGTGCGACGCTGGTCCATGCCAATTGCCAATAACCCGCTACAAAGATGCGGGTAGTCGCGAAATGCGGGAATGCGGAGGCCCGAGATGGGGAAGAGGGTCGAGTCCAACCAGAATCCGGAGAGCGAGGCCTGGTGCGTCATGGTGGAGTCAGTGGTATTCACAAGGCCACTCGGTTGTTTCTCGGCTAAGCAGTACTACCGTGGTCAAATTAACCGATATCATGCCATCGACTGAGACCAGACAAGCAACGATTGTCGTTTCCAGAATATCTTGTCCCGGGTTCACAGCTGGACAGCTCCAGCTGTCCAGCTGCGATCCCGTTGGGGCCTCCACCGGGATGCTCGGGTACCTATAACGTCAGCACGGCTAAATCCCCGGGCGCAAGCAATAATAGATTTTGTGAGAGGTAAGAAGAGAGACTATGCCTTGACATTTCCCACCTTCCTCGGATGCGACTCGTTCATCACGGTATGCTATCTGGTTTGGTCGTTAGCGAGACCATCGTCAGTGGCTGGGCTAATGTCTGGGCGCAAGCCTCCCGTCCAGGATGGCCAGGAACTGCAGCGAATCGGCTGCGAAAGCCTCTTGCGGTGCCGGGCCATCGGCTTGTCCTGCAGAGAATTGAGAATCTCGCTGCTGGCCGGCTAATGATCGGGCCGCCTGCTGTTTTCTGCTAGAGAATCCAGAGTTCTCCTTGCTGGCAGTATACCGGGGAGATGAAACTGACTGTGCTGTTCCAGGAATTTAACCGTGCGCGATTTGCCTCGTCTCTCCGACTTCTGATGATTTCTGGCCTTTCAACCTAGCTGGCCCTTCCCGATCGGCGATTCATCGATCTGAGATTAGATGACCGAGAAGAACTTTCTTCCGCCGGATTCTCTGGCGCAGAACCACGGAGAGCTTCGACGAACACCGCGTCTCAGTGAACTCTGCGACTTCTACCCCGTGGGCAGCCGACCCCGGACTCAGCTGGGCCCACCGCCTTACCCACCGGTCGCAGCGGCCGAATATCGGCCGCTGCAGTCAGGTGAATTCTTTGTCATCAGTCATCCTTGCTCTTAACCACCACCTTACTTACAGGCAGGTTACAGGACAATCATCGACGATTGTTGTGGACGCTCAATGGGCAAAGGCAGAAGGGAACTATCAACTCAAATTTAGCCTACTAATGAGTGGTGCCAAATGACAATTGATTCTCTATCTTGATGACAATAGATATCTCTTGACCAGTCTTTCTCTTTATACAATACGTAGAGGAGTCAGATCAGGGGTCAGATGTTAGGCCGTTTAGTTCATGTGGCATAAGCCGGCATAAGCCAGGGCTCATCGTGCACATATGAAGGTCACATGATATTTCGTATAATAATGATAATAGAAGGCGAGCCCGTCATGAAGTCGTTCTTGACAGAGGCAGAAATGAGCCGCGAGCTGGGTCGCACAGTTGCCCGGGGGATGTACAAGGCTGCCGTCAAACACTTATAGTTAGACATCAGCGAAATTCTAGCGCCCAGCCAGCTCCTAGCCAGCGCATAGCACGCATATAGCACACGCACTTGGTGAGAGTATGAATGGGATGAGCGATGGCATGACGGCAGGTGTTGAGAGTTGGAATAATTGCGGTCGGAATGAAAATAGTTTACTTGCTTTTTGATTCGCCTCTGCCGGCTCATAGCATATATTGTTGAAAGTGCTCGACAACTGATAGCTTTCAGATCAGTCCTTAAGCTGTCGTGGGCACTGTACGCCCTGGAACTATCCAATTTTATTGTCTACTGTCACTGTTAACTATCTGCAGTTTCCGTCCTGGCTGTCCTGGCTACCAACGGGGCTTAGGGGTTTCTCTCTGGCTCTCTCCGACGCCACTCTCGTGGTGGGCAAGGCAAGGTGGCGGTGACAGGGTGTGTACTGGGAGAATATATCTGCATTCTGACTTACCGGGAGAGATAGGGATTGTTCTGGGCAGGTCCAGGTGGTCAAATCATCGTTATCAAAGCAACCAGGGTTGCATCGCTCCGCCACAAACCAACCTGAGTTCGCCGCTTACAGATGGGTGAGTTCTTGCGAATGGGTCCTGCCTGAGATCTACACAACACCCTCCCTTGCATTAAATGCTAATCTTACATGTAAGCACCCTGGACCTGGCACGAAGTCTACCCGCAGCTGTCAGGCCGCTCTCCCAGCCTATTAAGGGCAGGGTTGAGATCATTCCGTTCGCGCGTCGGGTTGTAGAAACTACCAGACCCAGACCGTCGGCTCGCTTTGGTGTCTTTTTTGTTTAAACACCTGAATATTGCGCGAGAGGGCGACACGATGACGAGAGTAACAGCGAATTGCTTTTTTCTTGATCGCATCACTTTCGGCGACTCGAAGTTGTGGCTCGTCGAGGTTCCATCGTACAGCATGCTGACTGCATACCAACGGCCGAGTAAAGTCCAGGCCACCACACTGCCTTCCATCAATGAGAGATAATGAAACCATGATACTTTGTGCACGAGGGACGAAGGCACGAGATACGTATAGGTACCCACCGCCTCATCTGCGGCCTGGGGGTTTATCTCTGCTCGAGCCCAGAAAGTCCTCCATATCAGCCGCTAACTTATCGATGGCGCGTAGCACCGTCGCATCAGACGACGCCAGTAATCACAGTGCTGCGCTACGTTTCTCAGGAAATATAGCAGCAGGTTCCAATGACTCGAAGTGACTGCTTATCGGGGATTTACTTCCAATCAAGTTCGCGCGCCGTCCAGTATCGCCCCCTCCCCTCCCCCTGTGTACGACATTCAGGCCAAGGCGCGCATTCATGATACACCGTATGATATATAAAGTCCTGCCTCGTGCTCAACGTCCTGGTCCTCCTCACATTCCCAACGGAAAACCATGGCGGAAGTAGCAAGGCCGAGCCCTCTGGGCGAAAGTTCCAGCCAGGACACCTCAGATAAACAGGTGCACCCAACCCTACAAGAAACCGATCATGGAGCGGAAACAGACCTCCGCCGCACCCTGTCCACCCGGCATCTGACCATGATCGCCCTTGGCTCGTCCATTGGCATGGGCCTGTGGCTTGGAAGCGGTACTTCCTTGCGCAATGGCGGCCCTGCCGCCCTCTTCATCGGGTACATCCTCGCGGGGACGATGATCTGGTCTGTGGCTCATGCTATTGGCGAGATGGCCGTTCTGTATCCGCTGCCGTCTGCCTTCGTGCAATGGAGCAGTATATTTATCAGCAAAGAGCTTGGCTTCGCCGTCGGCTGGGCTTACTGGTTCAGCGCGTTCATCACGATTGCCAACGAGCTACAGGTACGGTCGCGTGTACTTTAATCAGATGAGAAACTGACGGCAAAGGGCTGTGTTACGGTGGTGAGTTTCTGGACGGACGCAGTCCCAACCGCTGCGTGGATCAGCATCTTCTGGTTGGTTATCATCTTCATCAATGCGTGGGCCGTCAGGTTCTTTGGCGAGGTAGAAGTCGTCTCCTCGACCATTAAATTCTCGTGGATCTTTGTCGTTATCATCTCACTCATAGGTTGGCAACCCTCCATACCTGACGTTCTTTGCACATTGCCAACTCAATCCAACGCCAGTTGTCTCTGCCGGAGGGGCACCAAACCATGAAGCAGTCGGCTTTCGCTATTGGAATGCAGAGCCATTCACCAACGGCTTCAAGGGCTTTCTGAGCGTGATGCCAACCTGCATCTTTGCGATGTCCGGCTCCGAGAATAGTGCATTGGTCGCAGCCGAGACGCAGAATCCTCGTCGGTCTGTTCCCCGGGCCGTTGGCTCAATCTGGTTGCGTCTTTCTTTGTTCTACCTTCTTGGAGCGGTCGTCGTGACCATCACCGTTTCCCCAGAGGACCCTAACCTGTTCGGCGCCTCGGGAACTAATGCATCGCCCTTTGTCATTGCATACACGAATGCCGGTATACCGGTCTTAGCCCATATGATGAACGCCGTCATCTTCATCTCCGTCGTCTCCACAGGCTCCATCTCTGGGTTTGGAGGCTCGCGTCTGTTGATGGGGTTATCCCATCTCGGCCTTGCACCGAAGGTAAGCAGCACTTCCATCGCAAGGATCAGCCAAATACTGAGGAGCAGATCTTTGGCCGCGCCGACAGGAAAGGCCGTCCGGTTGCAGGACTGGTAGTCACGCTCCTCCTCGGTGGTGGATTTTCCTATCTTAATGTCAGCCAAAGCGGCGCAGACGTCTTTTCATGGTTGTCGAACCTCACCTCCCTCTTCACCCTGTTCGGCTGGGGCTCCATCTGCGCATCCCATCTGCGCATGCGGTACGCGTGGAAAAACCAGGGCCGATCTGAAGCTGATCTGCCCTGGAAGACGTGGACTTATCCCTATGCCTCATGGTGGGGACTCTCCTGGTGTATCCTGCTCATCATCGCCGAGTTTTACTTGAGTGTCTGGCCGCTTCATACGAACCCCAACGTAACAGACTTTTTTGCCAACTATGTGAGCATCATTGTTGTTCTTGTTGTGTATCTCGGTGCGAGGCTCTGGTACCAAGGTCCGTGGTGGGTGGATGCCGCGAGCATTGATCTGGATGCGCCGAGGAGGTTTTACGCCCCAGACGATGCAGAGGGAAAGAAAGTGAATGTCTTGGAGAAGTCGGTGGGGTGGATTTTTAAATAAGAGCCTTTCTCTCTCTGTCTTTCTATTACCAACTCGTTTAACAGGACTTTTTGTCCAATGGTGTACTGTGAGGTCCAAATGTATATTGTGCCTTAATGTGCCAGTTACAAGGACCTAGCCAGTACGCAATAACTTTGACCAGATGAAAATAGAATTATTAATACAAAGTCTCAGAGGACATTTCCCATCAGTAGCATTCCGCCTACTGACTGTAGCATCTTGGAAACAAGGGCGGAAGCAATTTTCCACTTATCAGCACAAACTCTCTGACACGACTCCTAGATAGCAGCATGCCCATGAGTCTCAAACGGCAATCCAAAGCATAGAACCCCGACGCCGACCCAAAGCGCCGCACTAGCATAGATAGGTGCTGTCGTGAACCCCGTCTCCGACGCAATCAAGCTCGCGACCAGCCCGCCGAATCGAAGTAGCGATGCCGCTGTCCCTGATGCTGTGCCGCGATGAGGAGCAGGAAAGGACTCCGGCGTGAAGGCATACATTATGGCGTACTCTGACAACTGATTAGCTGAAGGAAAGGAGGCCAGTGGTGTGAGGAGTGGCGGCTGGCGTACCAAAATTCGCTAACAACCCTGTGACACACGAAAACGCGAGACTCGACATTGGAGTCTTGACGCCGACGTACGCGAAGAGAAAGACACCAGTTACGATCGAGGAAATGCCCATCATCCAGCGCCGGCCGAGGAAGGTATTCACGAGGACCGCTGCAGATAACGGACCAACGACCCCGACGGCTGACTGGATGCAGTAGTTGCGGTAGGTCAGGTCGAGCGAGGAATCTTGCGTGAATCTGGTGGCAAGATAAGAAGGGAGAAAGTTGAAATACAGCGGGTATGCGATGCCTAACATATTGTTAGTCTACGGGTGTTGTTCGAAGATATTGTGCTCGGTCTGGAGGGAACAGTTAGGGGGATACCAATGATCAACCAGACAGCCCAGATCAATGCCGTATGCTGGGAAAGCTTTCGTGTCGCGAAGAGAGCTTGGTAATGTTCTCCTCGAAACTCCTGCATGTTCTCTTTGAGGATATCCTTCGTCGACAATCTTTCCTCTGCGTTTGGGGTGAAACCCAGCCGAACGTCGATAGCCTGCAACATCGACAGCGTTAGCGGCTCTGGCTTTCCGTTCTGACGGGCGACATAGTTCACTGCGTCTACCGCAGCCTGGTCATTTCCTTGCGAGAGCAGGTACCGGGGCGTTTCAGGCATCTTGAAGACGAAGATGCGGACGAAGGTGAAGGCAAGGGAAAGCCCGCCGAGGGTGATGAGGGTATATCGCCAGCCCATATTGTCGGCACGCGAACAGGTGTCTGGCGTCGCATCCGTTGGGCAGCTGAAGTTGGCGAGGAATACCCATGCAAGCAGTGACACTACAAGCTGTCCGAGATTCCACCATCCACTGAGCGCGGTCAGGAGGTACTGGTGGCTCCCGGGGATGAATTCGAGGCTGCACGATTAGTGCCTTGCGTCCTCTGTCAAGTATTTGCAACCCACTCACAGAATCATCGAGTCGCAAACCACATTACCACCTGCAGCCGTTCCTATTACTGCCCAGAGAGCACTAAAGGCGATGAAGTTCGACGTCCCCGCGGCGGCACATAGGAAAATGCCCGCGATTGCTAACGTCGAGTTGAAGGCAGGCTTGCGGCCGATCAAGTCGGAGGAAATGCCCCAGAATGAGGCACCGATGATCATTCCCACATAATACGCCACCGAGCTGTAGCTCACCTGCTTGATGCCGCTGAACTCCTGCTGGATTGGTGGCTGGACAGCCGATATCCCCTGTGAACAGAAATTATCGACGATCCAGCCAAAGCCGGCGACGGTGAACAGTTTCCACTGGAATCTGGGTTGGTTAGAATCGTATTCTGATGGGCGAGGATTTAATAACGCACCGCCCCATCCCAATGTCTGCCATGCATTGCGAAACGAGCTCTGACTTGAGACGGTAGGCATCAGTGGTAGACGAGCCGTAGAACTGCTCCATCTCGGCATCGTCGACGACCTCGATTTTCCCAATGTCATCCGGCGGGACATTGTCCGTCGGACGATTCTCACGCTTGTCGAGTTCGATTTCCATGATGATCTGGCTGGCGATATTCTTGAGACCTCCAGCATTGATGACAGGGTATGATATATCCATACTGCCTTAGGAGTGCGCTGGCAGAACACGAGTCAAGACTGCCAGCGCAAGGGGTGGGGGTGGTATCTGATTGCGTCGTCCTAATAATGATAAGTGAGGCCAGACGCTGGGCTACATAACGCCAGAGCCAGGCTTGGGGGTTTTGCTTACCGATACTTGGTGATCCATGGGAGTCCCGCGGTAGCAGTATTGAAAACAAACTTATCCATTTCATACTCATTATGCTAGCTTACATGACAACAAGTACACAACTACTTTACCCAATAGGCTACGAAACCATAGCCGTTGCAGAGGCAGCCTCTATCTTATGCGCCTTTGCTTTCTCCGCGAGCTCCTTCTTATACGCCTCAGCCCGGCCATAGCTCTGCTTATACGCGCCCCTGACCATATCCTCCACCGTGATGGGCGGGTACTTTGGCTGCTCGCCTGCCTTGCAGCAGTTTGGCAGACACTTGCACACATGGTCTGGGTTTCCACTAAAGAAAAACGGGATCGAGTACCGCTCGCGCCCGGACTTGTTGATCACGCGGTGGATGTTCGATTTGTACCGGTCGTTGGCCATGCGCATCATAAGGTCACCGAGGTTGACGACGTAAGCGCCGAGAACGGGTTGGACCTGATTTCTTTTAGAAAACGCAAGCGTAGACAGTCTAGAGAGCGTACGTCAAGCCATTGCCCACTCGGGGCGTCGAGAACCTGGAGCCCGTCGACCTCGTCCTGCAGCAGCAGCGTGATACATCCGAAGTCCGTGTGCGCGCCGATTCCGCGGTTGAGTTTCTCGTCTTCGTCTTTTGGTTGACTGGGGTAATGGAGCATGCGCATCGTGGCTACGCCGCCCTCGGTGAGAGGATCGAAGAATGACTCCTCGACATCCAGTGTAAGTGCAAGAACCGCTAGCACATCTTTCGCCAGCTCGTAAACGGCGTGGTAGTATTCCATCGATGTCTCGCGGAACTCCTGGGCGTCTGGAACAGTCGCAGGCCACTATCATATCTCGTCAGAAATACTCTTACCAAACTGTGCCAAACTGTGCGCGCGCTGACAGATTCGAACGTACCTGGTTTGGTCCCGAGTTCAGCCGCCCATTGATATAGTACGGGTGATCCGCCCCAATCTCCTCCCCAATGTAGAGGCCCTCCTTCAGTTCTGGCGCCGTCCCGACCTCGAGCATCTGCGATCGAAGCAGTTCGTAGCCGCGGTTGAACGAGTTGAGGTCTGCATTGTCAGTTTCCATGCATCTTGCTTTGGTCGGGTAGAGCAACTCTTATCAATCGCCATTTTCTCCTCCAGCGGCAGGGCGAAGAACCTCTTCGCAGCGTCCATGACCCGTACCTGCAGCTCGCGCGGGATACGATGACCCGTAATCTGAAAGAAGCCATTGTACTCGCAGGATTCGCGTACTTGCTGTACAAGCTTGGCTTTGGCGGCGCCGTCCGTGCCGTAGAAGGGGGAGAAGTCGAGAATCGGGGGAGCGGTTGGAGCCATTAGGTACGTCTTCTCTTTCAGATGCGGGGAAATGTAATAGACGTGGTTACGAAAGTAAATCTAATAAACTGGATACTCAACGATTACTGCTGTTTAGGAATAGGATGGGTGGTTGCTGCTATGGCATCGATCGAGCTAATTATCTACACAGAGCTCCTTTCCCCTCAGCCTGGAGGCTTAGCGGAGCGGATAGTTGTCCGGTTGGCAAGACAAAGACTCCTCATTACTCCATATACACAGCAATGACGGCGAGATGTACGGACAAGAGTGGGAGATGAAGGCATAGGAGGGCGTCAAGAGTGGGGGATGCTGATTAGATACGGGCCGAGCCCTGCCAGTCTCCATTCTCCGTTCTCCATTCTCCAACGATCGCCTATCTAAACCAAGACTGGGGCTATTGAGGACGGGCTGCTGGTCCTGATAGCGATAAGAGTGGATGTCTGAAATGTTGGTGAATGTTGGGGTTGCACAATGACGCAGCAAGGATTTCCAAACAGAACCGTTTATAAATCTCCACACCTCCATTCCCATCTCCACTTAATGGACTGGCCATTCTTGGACATCGGTCTTCTGTCCTGCTGTCGTCATGGGCGCCACTGCCACCGATATTGAGAAGGTTCCATCGGCCGGGACACCGGACGAGCCCAAGGCCGGCGAGACTAATGTCTATGTTGACACCGAGGCGGAGAAGAGTTTCGGTATGTTGATCGAGCGGCTCATGATCAATGAGTCGGAAGGGACGCGGGAATTGCTGACCCGTACCAGTCCGCAAGGTGGACTTCTTTGTCCTGCCTATGCTATGTTTGGTATATTGCCCTGATCCCTGTGGTAGACAGGCGGCGGGTATAGGCTAACCGCGGCAGATGTACTTCTTTGACTGCATGGATCGAGTATGTTCAGCCTCCCTCTACTCGCTTGAATAAAAAAAACAACGGCACACTAATTTTAGACTATAGAGCAACCTCGCCAACGCCAAAACGGACGGCCTGGAAGAGGACATCAATCTCAAGGGCAACGAATACTCGCTCCTCATCCTGCTCTTCTATATCCCCTTTGGCCTGTTTGATCTGCCATGGAACCTGCTGATCAAGCGGTACTCGGCACGGATTATGCTCTCGCTCAGTAGGTCTTTCATCCGCAGTGGGAAACCCTAATGGCTGATAGGACGGTACGCAGTGACCGTCGTCTGGGGTATCTGCGCGTTGTGTCAATGCGCAGCAAATAACTTCGGCGGATTACTCGCTATTCGCATTATCCTAGGGTATGTTTCGCGCGCAGAGATCCTGCCAGGATGTGACTGACAAAACCGCCGGCAAGAGTCTTTGAAGCAGGCTTCTTCGCCGGCTCGACCTTCTACTTCACGCTCTTCTACACCCGCAATGAGATGGGGTTTCGGCTCGCGGTCCTGCAGTCCTTCGCCGTGCTGGCGTCGGCATTCAGCGGCTTGATCTCGTTCGGCCTATTCCAGATAAACCATTCCGCCGTGAAGGGATGGCAGTGGCTCTTTATTGTCGAGGGGGCCATGACGCTGATTATTGGAGTGATTGGGTTCTGGTGGTTACCGGACACAGCCCAGAGCGCGTGGTTTCTCACGCAGCGAGAACGAGACGCGGCTTCTGCCAGGCTCCTGAGGGATACGTCTGCAGAGATCGAGACAAAACTGGAGCTGAAGGCTGCATTTCAAACATGGAGCGACTGGAAGTTTCCCATCTGGGCTGTTATCACCTTTTCCTACCCGGTTGCGTATGCGACGGCGATGAACTTCTTTCCCATTGTATGTCCCCGAAAGCTACATTACCCTTTTTTTTTTTTTTTACATTATTATCAGGTTATTTTTACTGACGACGCAGATCGTGGCTCGCCTCGGCTACTCCGTCGTCAAGACGAACCTCTGGACTGTAGCGCCTAATCTCGTTGGCGCGGTGGTACTGCTCGTCGTCGCTAAGTCATCTGATATCTTCCGCGAGCGGTCCTTGCATATCATCTTTAGCCTGACGGTTTCACTGGTGGGAATGTTGATCCTGGCTAGTATTGATGTCTCGCATAACAAGGGCGTCTCGTACTTCGCCTGCTTCTTACTCGCATCTGGTGCATACATTCCGACGTGTCTCGTGCACGCCTGGCACAATAACAATAACACGAACGAGAACTCCCGCGCTGCTAACACTGGCTTCTTTGTCGGGCTGGGCAATATCGCTGGTGTTCTGAGTGCCGCTACCTTCAGGACAGAGTATGCGCCCAAGTATGTGCCCACGCTGGTTGCGACGTGTGCGTGTAACGGGGTCTGCATACTCGCTACCGCCTTTATGGGCACTTGGATGAGGCTGGAGAACCGGCGCAAAGACAAGGAGCAGGGTGCTCGAATTGTTGCCGGGCAGGTCGAGACGCGGATGCTGGCAGACGGCGAGAAGAGTCCAGAGTGGCGGTATTTTCTGTAGGCACAGAGACAGCAGAATGTAGGGACTGGGTCAGTCTTAAATAGCACCACAAAAGGCTAAGAAGTAACAACCAAGGCTGGGTCTGCAGCTATCGGCTCGTATCACGGCCAGCTAATCCTGCAGTATAGACTCCTCTCTGATTTGATATGAGCGCCGGCAGGTTGCTCCTAGTCTACCCCGCACGCTTATCGTCTCCACTGCCAAAGATAATATAATCAAAGCATCTCCTAGCTCTATACGGAGTCTCCATCAAAGCAAGCTAAAAAGACCCGGTTAGTACGCTGGGAATGAAAGCGAAGATGAAGAAACACGCCTGCACATACCCCGGCTGCTCCAAAGCCTTCACGCGCGCTGAACATCTCCGCCGGCATAGTCTTAACCACGAGACGATCAGTAACAGCCAGGGCTACACATGCCAGCGGTGCATGACGCACTTTTCCCGCGCGGATCTCCTGAGCAGACATCTGGACCGGCATGCGAAGAAGGATGCAGAGGCAGGAGGGTTTGGGAAGGGTGTTCTGGAGACCAGGAAGAGGATGCGCAGGGCTGAGGACGGAAGTATCGTGCTCAGGCCGCCGAAAAGGCCGTCGAGACACCAGCAGAAGACAGGCCCGCCCGTTGGGGCCCCTTTATCGTCTTCGGGCTCTGTCTCTGCCGGGTCTGGGAGGAGTTCGCGGTCGCCAGACGTCAGCCTGCACGCTGCGCAGGCCCCCGTCTCCCCGCCGCGGTCGGCGAGCGACCCTGTCTCGGTCTCTGGGGTCTCCATCGACGACGATGGAACTGACCCGGATCCAATGCTGGCCCCAATGATGCCGGGGGGCCCTTTTGAGCCGTATGTCGAGCCAATTCCCGGTCAATTCGATGCGGCAGATGGGTCATGGGGTGGGTTTGATGCTCTAGGCGATGGAATGATGCTGGACACGGGTACGCCTCGTCACCTACTTTCTTTTCTTTATTTTTATATTTTTTTATCAGCTGTATGATGCCAATACAGTAAAGCTACCGACTTCAATCTTCCCTTCGCAGCAACGGGCAACTACAATTGGCTCTTCGACGTCTCCTCCCTCGACGACGCATTCCACCACCTCGAGCTCCCTCTTGGTCCTGATCTCGTCCCCTTTGCGAATTCCCACGGGAACTACGCGAGTGTGAATACTATGGAGCTGTCTGGGGCCGGGGCAGAGAATGTCCAGGACAGTATGTTGAATCTTGATCTGGATATCGACCTGAATGGGCTCCCCGCTGGGTTTGTGCATGACCAAGGCCCGGATGGATCGTCGGCTTCTGTTCTACTACAGGCAGCGAGTTTTGTCGAACGGGGCAATATCAACGGCAGTGACCCCAAGCGAGACTTTCCAGACCTAGACTGGATGGCCGGTGCGCCGCCCATCGAGAGCACCGTTCCGCTGCGCCCTCAACTGAGCGAAGATGCACGAAGAGGGATCTTGACCCTGATAGCGCAGAGTCCTCCAGTCGACATACACGGCCAGCCGCTAAACCTTGACTCGCCGCTCCTCTCTTTGTCGGCGCTGCAGAGCTACAGTGACCTGTTCTTCTCCCGCTTCAATACTACATACCCGCTCATCCACAGCGCGACCTTTGATCCGAACAAGACTGAGCCGGTCTTCCTGGCCTCGATTCTGTCAATGGGAGCTACGTACAGCAGCCGTGAAGCCCATCAGCTGGCCGTAGGTATTCACGATGGCCTGCGGAACCAGCTTTTCTGCCACGGCGCGTTCAGCCCGCAGCCGGACGAGCTCTGGGTGCTGCAGGCGATGCTGTTGATCGACTGCTTTGGCAAGATGCGCGCAGGCCCAAAACAAAGGGAGCGGGCACAGCTATTCCACTGTGTGCTGATCAAGCTTATCCGCCGGAGTACTTGCTGTTCGATCCGGGCAGATACCCATTCTGACCCAGGGTTGGGGGGATTAGAGCTGGAAGACGCGTGGAAGAGGGCCATGGACGCCGAGCAGCGCAAGCGCCTCGCGTTCCAGTGTTTCATGTGGGATACGGAGCATTCAGTGCTCTTCAGCCAGAGTTTGTGCATGTCTGCTTTTGAGATCCGCTCGTCGCTGCCTTGCTCGCCAGCCGCGTGGGAGGCACATACGGCGGAAGAGTGGTCCCGACATGCTTCGAGAGATACAGAACATGCATTTCTTCCCGTGCTGAAGGGATACATTACCCCTGGCTCGGTCTCCCGACCGCGCGATCTGAACAGGTTCTCCCGGATGGTCGTCTTACACGGCCTCATGTCCATCAGCGCAGACCTGAAACGGCGCGATCAGACAACATTGCGCGCAGAGACACCCGAACGAGTCGGCGCCTGGACGCCGCGAATGGGAAGGGCGTATGACCTCTGGAAAGCAGATTTCGACGCCGACTGTCTGAACATGAAACTCGGGCCGGTGCAGGTGTCAGCAGACGAGACGAGACGGTTTACGAGTCTTAAAGCCGCGGCAATGGCACTCTATCGTGCCGCCAGCCTTGCACTCCATGTAGAAGTACTGGACCTGCAGATCGCAGCGGGCGCATCGCATATCCTTGGGCGGGTTGTCAAACAGCATGATCGTGAGAGGTCCCGGGTTATGCTCTCTCGCTGGTTGTCTGGTCCATCTCCAGCCGCGACAACAGCGTCTCGCCATGCGGCGGCTCTTCTCCAGGACGCTGTGCTGAGCTTGCACGACTGGGACCAGACAGACGCATTCCACTTTCCTTGGTGTCTGTACCTGGCGACGCTGACGGTTTGGGCATTCCACGCGCGCGAGGGTTGTGTACCCAAACCGACGGACCTGTCGAGTCTTATTGTGGCCATGACAACCTCGAATGCGGCCGATTTAGAAGGGCTGGCAGGGCAGTATGATACGCGGCCACTGATACGGGCTATGGCGCAGCAGCTGGCTACGGTACGATGGGCGGTTGTGCACGATGCTATGAAGGTCTTGCTGAATCTTGGTGTTTGATTGCTATCTTTTCTGGAGTAGCTTGCATCAACTGTCTATCTGTATTCTGTGTCGTAGTATTCATGCTCTATTGAGCGAAAGGGTAGTCCGTATAGCCCTTCTCTGGGGGCGTTGCGCCATAGAACGTACTCCGGTCATACTTGGTCAACTCGATACCCTCCTTCAATCGTCGTGGCAGATCGGGATTCGAGATGAAAAGCCGGCCAAAAGCGATAGCATCCGCGCTGTCTGTTATAAGTTTCTCACCGGCGTTCTCTGGCTTGAAATTTCCTGCCGCAATGAAGCTGACACCCCCCTTCTTCAGAGAAGATCTGAGCCCGTCAAGAGATGGCTTGACGACTTCTTGCATTGTCTCAAGGGCACTGATCTTTTCAGACTCGTCGAGGATCTCGTCGAAGCGCGGCTCAATCATGTGCACGTAGGCTGGCCTGCTGGACTCGGGAAGTGAAGCGATCTGAGTGCACAGATACCCCCAGTGCTTCTGTGGGTTTGAGTCCCGTGTATCCTGGAAGTAGTTGTATGGGGAAAGACGGATCCCGACGCGCTCTGCGCCGATGGCTTCCGTGACGGCCGAGATGATTTCAAGGACGATCCGGGACCGGTTTTCAATTGAGCCTCCGTAGGCGTCGGTCCGGTTATTTACATTGTCGTGTAGAAACTGGTCGAGAAGGTAGCCATTTCCACCTGTTACAGTCAGCATCTGCTAGGGCATGCTATGACAATAGCAGGCGAGAAGGGTGGTTACAGTACCATGAATCTCCACTCCGTCAAAGCCAGCCTCAATCGCCCTCTTACTCGCCGCCGCATACTCCAAGACGACCTCTTTGATCTCGTCAACGGTCATAGGACGCGGTGGCGCATCGGCATACACATTCCCATCCAGCGCCTTGCCGGAAATGGGGATATCAGACGGGGCAAGAGGCGTCTTTCCACCGAGAAAACCGGGCGTCGTCGCCCGCCCAACGTGCCACAACTGGCAGAGGATGAGCCCGCCCTTTGTGTGAACTGCGTTGGTGACTTTTCTCCAGCCCTCAATCTGGCTCGGAGTGAAAATTCCGGGGACGCCAGGGTATCCTGCCGCCTGCATGGACAAGCTATTTAGCCACCCATGCTATAAAAATAAAAAAGAAAGAAAACACCCGGTGCATACATCACGACTGATTGGAGTTGCCTCAGAAAGCATTAGTCCCCCCTTAGATGCGCGCTGGGCGTAGTATTCCACATTCAGATCGTTGGGCACCCATATGCCGTCGGATTCCTTGGTTGAGCGCATGCGCGTGCAAGGGGCTTGGACAACACGGTGCTGCAGCGCAAAGGCGCCAATGCGAAGGGGAGTAAAGAGGGGTTCGAGGGGAGAAAGGGAGCCCATGGTTTCGACTGTCTCAGTAGACTACGTCATGAGCATAAGCGAATTGATCGACGAGCGTGTACATACGTTAGGACTGTGGCAAAGCAACCTGTCGTTGAGCGCTTCCCAGTGCTGTTCTTTTGTCTTATCCGCAGCTAACAGCAATCGAGAAGAGCCTTATATTATGACAGTGCACCACTGTTGGATTGTTTTGGATCGATATACAGCGTACAAAGGGTGGGGATGTGCGCATGAGTGGCCACAGCAAGCCCAAGGTTGGGGGTTACTACACTTGACCACCATTTCAACCCCTCAGCTATCGGAGGCTTACCCCAACTCCTCTCATCGCATCTGAATTTCGAGACGGTAGATCGATGACTATTTCTATGCGATAGCTCCCTCCCATGCGCGGGCTTTACCTCCCACTGCCGGGACTGCACCGAGAACCATGGACGCCCTCCTTCCGAGATCATCGCCACAGCTCAAGTTCTACCTAAACGGGACTCCCATCTCACTAACCAGCCCACATCCTCGCTGGACACTGCTCGACTTTATCAGATCGCAGGACGGTCTCAAGGGAACGAAGCTGGGGTGCGGTGAGGGCGGCTGCGGTGCCTGTACGGTCGTCCTTCAGACGAGACAGCATGGAAAGAAGATTCGCCACCTTGCTGTGAATGCTTGTTTATATCCATTAATAGGAGGTATTGCCTGCTCTACATGACCGAGAATCAAAGTACAGTGGATACTGATATGTACAGTATCTGGAAAGCATGTTATCACAATCGAGGGCTTGGGCACCGTTGACCACCCCCATCCGCTCCAAGAACGGATCGCCCAACTCCACGGCTCACAATGTGGTTTCTGTACCCCGGGTATAGTCATGTCATTATATGCTATGATCCGAAATGCGTACGACCCTGTGACGGGGAAGTTCCAGCTATCCGCGGATGATATCGAGAGTAAGGGGCATCTAGATGGGAACCTTTGCCGGTGCACGGGCTACAAACCCATCCTCAATGCAGCGAGGACATTTATCGAAGATGATCTGGGATCTGTGCCGAGCATTGTCGAGTCAGAGTTGGTAGGCACGGAGGAAGAGACGGAGAGTGATATGGGCGCGCACTCAGGATCTGGTGATACGGGATCAAGGTCAAGCGGCTCCTGCGGTCGTCCTGGGGGCTGCTGCAAAGATAGCCCTGGCATTTCGTCGTGTTCCTCCAGAGAAACAGACATGACCACGCCCTCACTGCCAGATTCTCCCGTCTTGAAACAGTATGACTTTATCCCATACACACCAACCACCGAACTAATTTACCCGCCCGGACTCGCCAAATTCGTACCCGAACTGCTCTGTTACGGTGACGCTGAGCAGGCCTGGGTGAAACCAAGGTCAGTGCAAGAGGCACTGGAGATTCTCTCGCAGTGCCCGTCTGCTACCCTTGTGACTGGAGCAAGCGAGGTGCAGGTTGATGTCCGGTTCAAAGACTTCAGGCCGTCTGTCTCTGTGTTTGTCGGCGATATCACTGAGATGACTGGTATATCATGGAGTGAGGATATGAAGACGCTGTATATCGGCGGCTCTGCCTCTCTATCCGATATAGAGGCTGAGTGTCTGCGGTGTATACCGCTGCTCAAGGCAGTAAATCTCGGCTCCGAATCGGTGCTTTCCGCCATCGCTAGAACTCTGCGCTACTTTGCAGGCCGGCAGATCCGCAATGCTGCCTGTCTGGCGGGAAACATTGCCACGGCGTCTCCCATTTCAGACATGAACCCGCTTCTTCTGGCTGTGGGTGCAACCGTCCATGCACGAACTTCGGCGGAAGAGACGACCATCCCAATGTCCGAGATGTTCAAGGGTTACAGAAAGACAGCCCTTCCATCCGGCTCGCTTATCACGAAGATCGCTGTCCCCATGCCATCCAAAGACCAGATCGAGATCGTCAACGCATACAAACAGGCAAAGCGAAAGGACGACGATATCGCCATTGTCACTGCCGCATTCCGCGTTCGTATCGCCCCTGGTCCAGATTATACTGTGCAGGAGGCATCGCTGGCCTTCGGCGGCATGGCGCCTACCACTGTCCTGGCACACAAGACCGCATCTGCCCTTGAAGGGAAACGCTGGGGTGACGAGGCTGTGCTCGATATCGTTCTCACCTCTCTTGGAGAAGAGTTCAACCTTCCTTATAGCGTCCCCGGGGGAATGGCGACATACCGAAGGACATTGACACTCTCCCTCTTTGTGCGGTTCTGGAACTACGTAAACCAGAAGCTGGGTCTTGAATACGACAGCGATCTCATTGAAGAAATCCACAGGGGTATTTCCACAGGGACCCGAGACGACGACAATCCGCACGCTCAGCGAGTCGTCGGACAGCAGATTCCGCACCTCAGTGGCCTGAAACATGCAACGGGCGAGGCCGAGTATGTCGATGATATGCCTCCGCTGCATAGGGAGTTGCATGGGGCACTTGTTCTATCAGAACGTGCTCATGCGAAGATCCTCAGTGTCAACTGGACCCCTGCACTTGAGCGGGGCGCTGTGGGATATGTTGATCATACTTCTCTCCCCGAAGAAAAGAACCACTGGGGTCCCGTTGTGCACGATGAGCCGGTTTTTGCTAAGGGTGAAGTTCACGCACACGGCCAACCGATTGGTCTTGTGTATGCAGATGACGCAATGACTGCACAGATTGCGGCTAAAGCTGTCATAGTTACATATGAGGATCTGCCCGCTATACTGACAATTGACGAGGCAATCGAAGCGAGGTCCTTCTTCAACTACGGGAAGGAGCTCAGACGGGGCGCGCCGCCTGAAGAGATCAGAAAAGAGTTGGATGACTGTGAATATACTCTCTCAGGCACAACGAAGATTGGAGGGCAAGAGCATTTCTATCTTGAGACGAACGCTGCCATCGCGGTACCACATACAGAGGACGGGAGTATGGATGTTTGGAGCAGTACCCAGAACACGTATGTTCCCCCGTTTATGCCTTTCCCTCTAGGGCTTGTCCTAACTCTTTGCATGCAGAATGGAGACGCAAGACTTCCTCTCTCAGGTGACAAACGTCCCACGCCATAAGATCAACGCCCGGGTCCGTCGTATGGGCGGCGCCTTTGGTGGAAAAGAGTCTCGATCGGTCCCAATAGCGTGCATCGTCGCCGTTGCGGCGAAGAAAGCACGCCGTCCCGTCCGGATAATGCTCAACCGCGACGAAGACATGATGACCTCCGGCCAACGACACCCTGTTCAGTGCCGGTGGAAGGTCGGCTTTAATCGCGAGGGAAAACTACTCGTCCTTGACGCAGATACCTACAATAACGCGGGCTACTCAGTAGATATGTCTGCCGCGGTAATGGACAGGTGCCTCACGCATATCGAGAACTGCTACTACATCCCGAATGTCTGGCTGCGCGGGTGGGTGTGTAAGACAAATACGCACTCCAACACGGCATTCCGTGGCTTTGGGGCGCCGCAGGCTATGTATATCACTGAAAGTATTATCAGTGCGGTGGCAGAGAAAGTGGGTATCGATGTCGACGAGATCCGGCGGAGGAATCTGTATCAGGTCGGGCAGCGCACCCCCTTCAACCAGGTGCTTGACGAGGATTGGCATGTTCCGTTGCTGCTTGAGCAAGTGCGCGAGGAGGCAGACTATGATGCGCGCAAGAAGGAGATCGAACGGTTTAATAGCGAACACCGCTGGCGCAAACGAGGAATAGCCCTGATTCCCACCAAATTCGGCATCTCCTTCGCGACCGCCCTCCATCTTAATCAGGCGTCCGCTGCCGTCCGTGTCTACACAGACGGATCAGTTCTGCTCAACCACGGGGGTACGGAGATGGGCCAGGGCCTCTATACGAAGATGGTGCAGGTTGCAGCGCAGGAACTGCGGGTTCCGGTCGACCAGGTCTACACGCAGGACACGTCGTCTTATCAGACAGCGAATGCGAGTCCCACAGCGGCAAGTTCGGGGAGTGATCTCAATGGGATGGCGATCAAACATGCTTGCGACCAGATCAATGAACGGCTCAGGCCGTACCGGGAGAAGTATGGGGAGGATGCAGACCTAGGTACGATTGCCAAAGCTGCCTACCGAGATAGAGTGAACCTCTCAGCCGCCGGGTACTATAAGATGCCCACTATTGGATATGAGTGGGGGAATTATTCCGAAAATGTAAAGCCTATGTATTTCTATTTTACTCAGGTATGGCAAGGCCCTCTCCTACTTCTTTCCAGGCTTCCCGCTAACAGAGACAGGGAGTGGCATGCACCGAGGTCGAGCTCGACCTGCTTACAGGCACACACACAGTCCTCCGTGCAGACCTCAAGATGGATATTGGCCGCAGCATAAACCCTGCGATTGACTACGGACAGATTGAGGGCGCATTCGTGCAAGGGCAGGGTCTGTTCACGATGGAGGAGTCCCTCTGGACGCGATCCGGACAACTGGCAACCCGCGGGCCAGGCACGTACAAGATTCCGGGGTTCGCTGATATCCCGCAAGTATTCAATGTGAGTTTCCTGCAGGACAATAAAGAAAAGACGATGTGGAAAACGCTACGGAGCATCCAGTCAAGCAAGGGAATCGGGGAGCCACCACTTTTCATGGGGAGCAGTGTGCTCTTCGCGCTGAGGGATGCGCTCAGCCACGCGCGGAGGGAGAGGGGGGTAAGCGAGCCGTTGGTGCTAGACAGCCCAGCTACGGTGGAAAGGCTGAGGCTTGCTGTTGGAGACGACTTGGTGCACAGGGCGCAGGTTCAGAGGAAGGATGGGGAGCAGGGATTTTTCGTTGCTGTTGCCTGATACCTTGTATACAGACTAACATCTACGGAAGACGCTCTGGGTCTGCTACCTGGTCTGGCCTTTTGAGTTGGCCATTATGAGGATCGAGCTATGATTTTCACTGTTTCTGAAGGGAATAATTATTTCGTTAGGGTAGCTGAGATCTTGAAACCGAGCCTTCGACGCGAGATGTGACGGCACCTTTGGCAGGTTTATATTGAATCCAATTCCAAGAACAACCGATCGTAGTATCTGTGTCAAAGGCATTATAGTAGATTTCCAGTCTTCCGAGCTTTGGGGGCATCCATGTCGTTGCAGGAGTCCAGACTTTATCAAAAGGTCTAGCAAACATTGGCCCAGATGAAGCGACCCGGCCTCTAACGTTCCATAAACGTCCCGTACGGGCTCTTTTGGTAGTTTGCAACCTATTAGTAAGTGACGCGAGGGCGCTTTCAAGCTCCTCAGAGCAAAACATCTGCTTGAGTGCGAACGGAGAATGGTATAGCTGCCGATTCCTGGACATCTCCTCTACGCGGTCTGTTAACATTACCCAAGTCATGGGCCTTAATCGTGCCGACTAATCGTTGTGAAATCCACGGTCGGTCAGAGGAATTTGGTTAGAATAGAGAGAACGAAGTGATCAATGTCTGAGAGAGCGATCTCATGGACTTAGTTACAGAACAGAAAGATGGTAGATACACGTGTCATCTTATATAGCCCCTCAATATTGGAGTATCAACTTACTCCAACTCCAAGCGCTAAGCCATATTCAAACATTAATCAATCCTTTAATGCGGGCCTAGCTGGAAAAAAAGCACTGTTCACCGTCCGAGAGTATGTGCCTAGACTAAAGATGATCGAATAGTCTAACCAGAAATCTTCGCGGCCCTCTGAAAGCCTCAAAAACCCGGTGGTTCCAGGCCTCAATTGTTGGCTATCAGAGGCATCAGCCGTCACCATAAGGTTTTGGTTCGTTAAGTGCTGGAGTGTTTGGCCTTGCCAATCCTCGGCGGTTCAGGTACGGGATAGTCAGATCGACGGCTGCAAATGGCGTTCATATCAACGTTGGCGATCAAGGTTATCTCCTTGCCATTCTTCGATCAGGTAGATTGGTTGGGAGACTGGTTAGGACTGTTGTAATGCGAGCATGTACGGCGGTGCGAGACTGAGAATTGGTGGGTCAACTTCCACCAGTAGCTTGGTCTCAGTGCCTGCGTATCAACCGCAGAGGTTGCGCCTAGCATTGGATACTATCTTCAGCACCAGATCTGCTGCGGCTATTCTACAGCATATTTAGCCTCGAAATGCTTTGGAAGAGCTATTCACGTGGTGCTGCTAGGGCTCCTTCGTGGGGCCCGAATCCTACCCTAGTTAGTGGTCTGGGTGTCTATGGTCTTACTCTTCCCGTAGCAAGCTAGCGTTTCTGGTGCCTTGCGATGCCCTTTGAATAGCGAGGGTTCAAAAACCCTGCAAAATTCAATACCAAATCAGTATGTCCCGCAAGCTGAGCAGACGGAGATGTTATTGTTCACTGAACTGCCGGCAAAGCCTAGTAAAGCCTGGTGGGATGGGGATAACTTGATGGACATGGTCACGGCACTGATATTGACCGAAATAATAGGATATCCGTCACAGACGGCACTGCTGTGACGGCACTGGAGCTGGCCCGCCGTTGAGAAAGTCTGGAGCTTCTCTTTCAGCTGATGGCTACCCATTTTCTTGTACATGGATATAGACTAGCAATGGGGCCGCACGGTTGAGAACCTCCTGGCGCAGCCACCAAATTAGCTTTACGAACGACGGTGCATCCTCTTGTTGGTTGTTACGCTGAAGCCCATCGAGTCATGGTAGCTCGATGAAGAAGAGATTCCGTGGAGCCCGAGGCCTGGCTATATCTATGCGGAATTGGGTGTACTGCGCGATTCTAGAATACAAGAACAAGATATAAAAGCTCGCCGTGGCTGGCCCTCGTACCTCCCTTGCACCCTTTAGTTTCTTCGTGCGCATCAAATCCTATCCATCCTCACGAAGGAATCTCTCTTCAGGAAGGAGGAATGTGTTTTCATGCTAGCGCTTACTATGGGGCATCTGAACTCGCCAAAATTTTTGTTATCTGTAGGGGCCATAAAATGGAGATTGGCTCTAACTCCGACCGGAGATATATCCGCGTACTCTTCTTGAACGCTTTAAAAGGCCCCTCCCCGTCTCTCGCTTCAGTAACACGACCAGCAGCCAATTGAGCCAATTGAGCTTGCACTTCACCGACTCACATCAAGATGCCTCAACTGAACGGAAAAGAAGTTGGCCCTATCGGCCTTGGCCTGATGGGCTTCACCTGGCGTCCCAACCCGTGCCCTCAGGAGCAGGCTTTTGAGACGATGCGGGCAGCGCTGCGAAATGGCTGTAGGTGGAATACTTGCTTCTGTCCAGATACGGTCGAATGTATATTGACGGAGTCTTTTGGTAGGCACCTTTTGGAACGGCGGCGAGTTCTACGGTCCGCAGTCCTACAATAGTCTTGTCCTGCTCGAGCGCTACTTCGAGAAGTACCCCGAAGACGCCGAAAAGGTCGTTCTGAACATCAAGGGCGGGTTCAACACGTCGACTTTCCAGCCCGACGGCTCCGAGTCCGGCTCGCGACGGACACTCGATGACAGTATCGCCCAGCTCAAGGGCCGCAAGAAGATTGACCAGTTTGAGTTTGCGCGGCGCGACCAAACCGTGCCTATGGAGGTGACCTTTGGCGTGATGAACGAGTACACCCAGGCAGGAAAGATCGGGGGCGTCGCCCTGAAGGAGGTCCGTGCCGAGACGATCCACGAAGCCGTCAAGCATACGAAGGTCCTTGCTGTGGAGGTCGAGCTGTCCATGTACGTCTGCCTCCGTAATGGACCGCTGGGCCCAGCTAATTAGCACATAGGTTCTCCACCGACCCCCTCGAGAACGGGGTCGCCGCCGCATGCCATCAATATGGCATCCCCCTAGTCGCATACTCGCCCCTCGGACACGGCCTGCTCACGGGCCAGATCAAGAAGCTGGAGGATCTCCCTGAAGACTCGTTTCTGCGCACGTACCCGCGGTTCCAGCCTGACACCTTCGAGATCAACATCCAGCTCGTCCACAAGGTCGAGGAACTCGCCGCCAAGAAGGGATGCACGCCCGCGCAGTTTGCCATCAACTGGGTGCGCTGTCTCTCGCGCCGACCAGGGATGCCGACCATCATCCCCATCCCAGGGGCGACCACCGTCGCGAGGGTCGAGGAGAACAGCAAGGTGATCGAGCTCACTGACAGTGACATGGACGAGATCGATGCTATCCTAACCAAATTTGAACCTGCGGGCGAGCGATACCCGGAGGGGGTGCCGACCCATACATAGAAGCCAGCGAGCCGCCAGCCAGCTAGAGCCAGATATAGAAGCAAAATAGACCGTACTAGTATTTTTCGGATGACCATCGTCCGATGCCGTCCGGTACCATAATATTGCAAATTCTGATTCGACGTGGTTCCTTGTCGTCATGATATCATAGCGCCTGTCTGTCGCAGTATGATATCATAGCAGGTCATACCCCTCTCTCCCCTCTCTTCCGCCCTAACCCCTCCGTTTATAACGGCCTGGCACGTCAAACGATCTGCTGCTGGCTCTCAGCATACCCTGACGACGTAGAATTGAACACAATGGCAGGCTACCATCTCCCAGTCGACCTCAAGCAGTTCAAGAAGCTGCAGCTGGATCCCAACAGCAAGAAGCTGTCCGACCAGCAGAAAAAAGATCTCCTACACAACATTGGCATCTTCCGCGATGCCATCGTCGCCTTCACAGCCACCGGTGCTGCCCGTGGCCAGGCAGGCCACACGGGCGGTCCCTTCGACACGGCCCCCGAAGTCTGTATCCTGCTAGGCTTTATCAATGCCAATCCGGATGCCTTCTATGATGCTATTTTCGACGAGGCGGGCCACCGCGTCGCGACGCAGTACCTGCTTGCTGCCATCGACGGTAAGATCGAGCCCGATCACCTACTCAACTACCGAGATGCCAACTCGAAGCTCCCCGGCCATCCGGAGCTGGGGCTGACCCCCGGCGTTAAGTTTAGCTCCGGTCGGCTGGGCCATATGTGGCCGCTGGTCAACGGTATTGCCATGGCCCACAAGGACAAGAAGGTCTTTATGCTGGGCTCTGACGGCTCGCAGCAGGAAGGTAACGATGCTGAGGCTGCGCGTATTGCCGTTGCCAACAACCTCAATGTCAAGCTGTTCCTCGACAACAACGACGTCACCATTGCTGGCCACCCGTCAGTGTACCAGAAGGGATACGAGCTCGAGCGGACACTCACTGGCCACGGCATGAAGGTCGTTCGTGCCCAGGGTGAGGATATTGACTCGTTGTACAACGCCATGGTCGAGGTCGTCAGTACAGACGGCCCGGCCGCTGTGGTCGTGGACCGCAAGATGGCGCCCGGCATTGAAGGAATTGAAGGACAGACTAAGGCGCACGATGTCGTGCCTGTGGATATTGCCCGCAAGTACCTCACCAAGCGTGGCTACTCGCAAGAGTCGCTCGCCTTCTACGACCAGATCAAGGCCACCTCCAACACGCACCAGTACCTGGGCTCTACTAAAGAGAAGGGCGGCAACCGCGTGATCTTTGGTGAGGCCGTCAACTCTGTCCTGGACGGGCTCAGCAAGGAAGAAGCGGCCCGCCGCGTCATGGTCATCGACTCTGACCTTGAGGGCTCTACCGGTCTCAAGGCTATTCACCAGGCCCACCCGGAGGTCTACGTATCATCAGGCGTTATGGAGCGCGGCAACTTCTCCGCAGCTGCTGGTTTCGGCTTCGGTAGTGACGGCTCGCGCCAGGGTGTCTTCTCGACCTTCTGCGCGTTCATTGAGATGCTGATCTCTGAGATCACCATGGCCAGACTGAACGGATGCAGCGTCCTCTCGCACTTCTCACATAGTGGTGTCGACGAAATCGCCGACAACACCTGCCATTTCGGCCTCAACGCCTTCTTTGCCGATAACGGTCTCATGGACGCCGAGAACACAGGCCTCTACTTCCCGGCCGACGGCGAGCAGATGAAGGCCGTGGTCAAGAAGGTCTTCTTCACCAAGGGCCTGCGCTTCATCTTCTCCACCCGATCCAAAGTGCCGTACATCCTGAAGGAGAACAGCGACGAGAAGCTCTTCGGCGGCTCATACGAGTTCCAGCCAGGCAAGGAGGAGTTTATCCGCAAGGGCAAGGCTGGGTATGTAGTTTCCTACGGCGACATGCTCTACCGTTCGCTTGATGCCGTCGAGCGTCTCCGCAAGGAAGGCCTCGACGTTGGTCTGATCAACAAGCCTACCCTAAACGTTGTCGACGAGGACGCGATCAAGGAGTATGGCTCGTCACCGTTTGTGGTCGTCGTCGAGTCTCTCGCGCAGAAAACCAGTCTTGGGTCACGGCTGGGATCCCACCTCCTGGACCGCGGCCTGACGCCTAAGTTCCGCATGATGGGTGCAGTCAAGGAGGGCTGTGGCGGCCTGTTCGAGCAGATCAACGCGCAGGGTATGGGTCCTGACGATATTGTCCGTGTGGTTAAAGAGGTTGCTCAAAAGTAGATATGCATATGAGATAAATGATATATGCTAGAAATGATCTTCAAGGCACAATACACTCGACTACGGCGGTGAAGTTACCTGTTCTAAGTATCAGTGTCGTATTCTATAACGAATATCCACCATCGCCATCTCTCTTTTTGATTCTCAAAAGGCCAAGGGGTTTCATCAGGCAGCATCAATGTGCCGTAATGTCAGTACCAATGTTCAGTACTAATGTGCGAGTAGTCCACCCTATATTCCTCAGGCAATAAATAAAATGAAGCTAATGCGAGAATGCTTCGTCTCGCAACTTCTTCACTACACCCTCGATTACCCTTTTGACCCCTTCAGTATCCAGCTCATCGACCCCAAGCAGAATATTATCCGTCGTCTCGAAATGCCCCCCAGCATCCTTACCCCAACCAGCACGATAAATGAATGGCATCATGGACTCGAAGCTGAACACGCCCTGCTTGATCAGAGCCCACGCTTTCTCGACTTCCTGATCTATATCCGTTTCATTTACGGTCCAGTCCTTGTCGCCGACGACTTCCTGTACTAGTGAGAGCAGCTGCTTGATCGTGACGTTTGCCTCGGCAATTCGCACGACTCGGTTCTTAGTCTCCTCAGGGTTGGCGAGCACACTCACGACCGCATGCCCGATCGTAGGTTGCGTGGTCGTGCTGTAGACCCTCTCACCCCCATCATACAACACCGCGGTCCTCTTCCCTACATCGATCGGAAACGCGTGTGTCAGGCCCCAGTCCAGGAAAGCACCGTTATAGATGATCGTATAGCTGATCTTGTTCTCTGCGGCTAGTCTTTTGAGAAGCTCCTGTATGTTCACCTTGCCCTTGTAGGTCGGCGCAGCCCGGTTTACTGGGTTATCGAGGTCGGAACCAAACTCAGAGGGGATGAAACGATAGACACCGGCTGCGACTGCGGCCTGGATCAGGTTCATTTGTTTGTCGGGCGCCGTGTGGGGGAGTAGCGAGACCACGGCGTGGATGGAGTGGGCGGTTAGATGGGTGGTCAGATCGTCGACAGAGTCATAATTGACTGGGAGAGTTTGAATACTGGGCTTGGGGGTTCCGGTACTATTTCCGCTGTCACTGCAATTACCGTTACTGTTGACTGGAACCTGGATGGGCGCTGAGGTTGACGAAGGAGAACGAATCCCAGCGTCGTTTTCGGCCTTGAGCCGAGTGAAGATGGTGATCTTGAAGAGCCCGGAAGTGATGAGCGCGTGAAGTACGGCTGGGCCAAGGTTACCGTTGACCTGTAGTGGTTAGCTAGAGGATATAGGTGGGAGTACGTCTAGTGGAGGGATATAGATATACCCCAGCAACGGCAACGTTCTGGATGTTCTTGGTCGCCATCTGGGCAGGCCACGTAGGAAAGTACATATATATATATATATTACTTCTTTCTTTTCACGAGTAAGACTTGACGGTTCGGCTATAGATTTAATGCGAGGGTCTCAATGGAGAATATGTAGTATAGTCGGCTCAAGAGGTATTTGGAGTTAAGTGAGTTCAAGTTGCAGGAAGACCGGCTGCCGAAACGATAGTGCTCACTTATAACATAACCCTGTGTTACAAATCGAACTGAGTCTGGGAGTGTCAGAACCGATTCGTCATCTGATGCCGCAATCAATGTTCTTTATCATCCATCTCACACCAATAGAGGAATATCCCGTTGGGGCCAAGAATTACCCTGTTTGCGAACAAACCACAATAACAAACCTTACTCGAGGCCAACTCGGGACTCGGCAATTCAGCTAGTTATAGGAAGACAACTAGCACGCTTGCAGAGAAGATGCTGGCTGGGAAGGGGTTGAAGACTTAGCCTGGGCTAAACTCGACGTGCTCTGGTGGTGTCTGTAGGCTTGTATAGGAGGCTGTGGGATTAAGGAACAAGATGTGGGCCGAACGGCTAGTTGCGGTCTGCCACTCAGGCCCACTATAGCGTGAAACCAAGACAAGTTATTGGCTGGAAATAGCTGAATTTTTGTCCAAAGTTATGCTCACGACAGAAATTTAAAATCCACGCACTCTTAGGCCTCCCACCGGCTTCCTCGCCGTTTCGGCTCCCACAATTTCTCAGTCGTTCCATCCTTTGACTCTCGATTCGATTCATCCACTCCAAGCACTCTCATCTAGACCATTGCTTATCCAGACTATTCTAAACAGACTAGAATTTTCGGGTAATCACTGTTCGTGGTTTATTGTCCAAGCCCACCGACGCGGGCTCGGAGATCTAGCTCGGAATAACGGTTTCGGACTTGGGACAAGCCAGTGATGCTTATGTGCGACCACCCCGGATGCACAGCCCAGTACAGGCGAAAAGAGCATTTGACCCGTCATGCCCGCAAGCATGCGCCGCTGGCCCAAAGGCTAACATGTGAGGTATGCAGCAAGGCCTTTGACCGGACGGACTCGCTTCGGAGGCACCGGCAGCTGCATCGGAGGGAGAAGGAGAGCGAGGGGCCGGGTTCCAGGACGGTCAAGGCCTGCGATCGGTGTCATGAATGTAAGACAAGATGTGATGGTGGGCAGCCGTGTGGCGTTTGTGCGAGGAAGGGGGCCAGGTGCACGTTTGACCGGTCGAGCAAGGCTGGACCTACGACTGGACAGAGCACAGGGAGGTTGGGCCCGGACCGGCCGCAGAAGCTGTATGGAGTATGTGAGACTGCAAAGACACTGGGCAGTCAGGCTTACAGAGGCGGCTCCGCCGCCCGGCAAACGCCTGTCTCGGGCAGCGAGATCCAGGATCTCCTGCTCCAGCACGAGAGCAACCTCCGGGAAAGGGGGCTGCTAGGGACTGCAGCCGCTGGGCCCCTGGAGCCAAGAAGCCAGAATAAAGATCTTGACATCGACCGCTACGTCGGTGTATACTTTTCCCACTTCCACTATCAGTGGCCGCTCATCCACCGCGCCGCCTTTGGACGGAGTAATGAGCCTCCAATCTTACTGTTGGCAATCGTGATGATCGGGCTTTGGCTTACGGGTGAGGCCGCTGCTCGGGACCGAGCAGAGAAGATGCATGAGAAGTTCCTGGCGCTGTTGGAAAACCGCATAGTAGGCTTCCTCTTCCTTGTGATAATACTTGCTAATGGCCTCACTAGGATGCCTGGAAGCTGGACGGCGAATTCACCGACAAGACCTGGCCAATGACGACCTACCAAACCATTGTCCTCAATGTCATCTTTGCTATAATTCGGGACGTCCCGCAGTGCCTCGTCTCCCGCTTCCGGTCCTTGCTGCATGCCGTCACAACCACCTGCCTGGCCGGCGGCCTCTTTACCTACGCCAAAATGCAGGCCTTGTTGGAACCAACGGACTCCTTGGTCTATAGCTGGACATACATGGAAGAGGTCAAACGCCTTGCCCTGGCCATATTTAAGTTGAACCACCATCTCAACACGGGCATGCTGCGTCCCTCGGACCTGCAATTTCCCCTCCCGGATAGTGGATACTTGTGGGATGCGCCGGAGACGAAGGACTTCTATTGCCGGTACCATGTCCAGCTAGAGTCGCGGACTCGTGTAGACGATGGACCGTTGATATGTGATATTGTGAGGGATGTCCAAGATGGGAAGCGGGGACTCGGGATGCTCTTCCAGGCAGATAGTTGGCTAGGGTTCGCGGTTTCGCAGGCGATACTATCCGAGAAAACGCCACCATCTGTAGACTGCATGCAAAACTGACTTTCTGGGTTCTCGTGTCTTCGGCGTGGATGGGTGAAGGCTTACTGTCGTATCCCACCGGGATAAAATTAATAATCCACGTATTCAGCAATGCGCCCAATGAGTGGGGCTCGGCAATTCCTCTTATACTCTGTCAGCGACTAGAATGTTCTGAATTGTCACTCTGTCCTGTTGGGATTCTAGAGACCGCACCATACTATGCCTGGCAGCCCAAATCGCCCCTCTGAGGCTCTGGCCAGGGCCTTGTCGCATTTGACTAAGGATACCGCTGTTGGTAGACAAGCTCATTGTCATTGCCATCACCATCACTACCAGGAGCATCAGGATCACGAATGGTTCCTGCAAATAGATACATGGGGCCAGCTCGAACTTCTCCGCCAGCTCCTGTGTCGACGGAGCCCAGAGATTGAACTCACTGAAGGGCAGCTGCAAGATATCGATATAGTCCTCTCGTACAAACACAGCCACGCACTATTTACCCCTTCAGAATCTCTCCATCCGCGACTCGTGGTCAACAAATCAAGGATATCCGTGTGGAAGGGCGATATTACCACCCTATCTAATGTGACGGCTATTGTCAATGCCGCAAACTCGGCGCTGCTCGGGTGCTTCCAGCCGTCGCACCGGTGTATTGATAATGTTATCCATTCTGCTGCTGGGCCTCGTCTAAGACAGGCATGTTTCGAGTTGATGATGGAGCAGGGCCATGATGAACCGGTGGGATGCGCAAAAGTAACACCTGGGTTCAAGTTGCAAGCTCCGTATGTCATCCATACGGTTGGGCCTGACCTTGGACACGGACAATTGCCCGATCGCAGGCACAGGGAGCAGCTGCGTGACTGCTATGTATCTTGCCTTGAGGCCATGGAAACTGTCCCTGCGCTACCAGACGGGCGCAAGGTCATCGCGTTCTGCTGCATCTCGACGGGCCTTTTCGCGTTCCCGTCTGATATAGCGGCTCAGATCGCCATTGACACTGTGTTAAGTTGGTGTTTGGAGCATCCAACGACAACCGTCACTGACATTATCTTCGACACTTTCCTTCAACGGGACTTTAATCTATACAACGACAAGATCTCTACCCTTGTTTCCAGTAGCAACGACTGCGTGCATATAGCGCCCATTCCTCCACAGCCAGCACCAGTTGCCTCCCCATCAATAAAGACGGCCCGCTCCTGGCTCGAGCAAGCAGACTACCTCATCATCAGTGCTGGTGCCGGTCTCTCCGCCGCAACAGGGCTGGACTATACTTCTACGGACTTGTTCGCCAACTATTTTCCCGCATTCCTGCCGCTCGGTCTGAGGAGATTGTACGACGTCTTCGGCTTCAGCGGGTGGAAATCCCCCGCTCAAAAATGGGGGTACTATTTTCATCATTTGAATATGGTTAAGACGTGGCCAAAGTCCCCATTATACGCTTCTTTGCTAGAGATAACATCACGGTTTGGCCCTCGGTGTTTCGTTCGGACTTCGAACGCGGATGGATTATTTCTTGCCAATGGCTTCCATCCGTCTCGCATCTCCACGCCCCAGGGGCAATATGCCTATTTGCAATGTTTTGCCAAATGTAAACGCGAAGCTGTCTTTCCGTCCGCGCCGTTCTTGACTGCGGCCCTTCCATTTTTGGATTCGCAGACGCAACTACTCACGGATGAGTCCAAGATCCCCAGGTGCAGGTACTGCAGTGGGGAGCTTACACTCTGTGTCCGCGGCGGAGATTACTTCAATGACTCTCCCTTTCAAGGTCAAGAGCGGGAGTATGCCCGCTTTTTGGAGCACGTATCCTCTGAAATAGAGCAAGGGAGGAGTGCAGTCATACTCGAATTAGGCGTTGGAATGAACACTCCCTCTGTACTACGGTGGCACAACGAAGAGCTAGTCGAAGAATCGAATGGCGGGTCAAGGCTAATTAGAGCAGGGTTTGATGCGGCAGGGTGTGTGCCTTGGAGGCTAGCGGAGGAGGGCGTTGCAGTAGGAGTTGCCGGGGAATTGAATGCCGTTGTTGACCTACTGAGAGGACCTGTTACATGCAACTGAATTCAGAATGCAGTCTTCTGACACCGGGAGCCGGATGTCAGCTGAAGGAGTTCCGACAGAAGAAGTATGAGTCACTAAACCAACTATCTTCCAACCACTCTCTGCGAAGTGCCACCGTGTGGGCTTACTCGACCTTGGTCTAAATGGTTACGTGTGGGGACTAGATGGGCTTGTACGCCTGGACCCCTTCATAGGCTTGCGCAGTACCCGCTACGATGAAGGGTTGTTTCTATTATAGAAAACGACAATGCACAGGAATAAGCAGCACCTCAATTAGGCCTAATGATACAGGCCGAAATATATTGTGCAAAACCTTGAGGCACAAGGGGGCTCCATGTTACAGAGGTTCTATCTCGTTTAAGAGACTCTCAGTCAGGCAACTACCCGTATAAGTATATCAATATCCTAAACCGTTCCGCGCCCCGACGAAATCCACCACATCGAAAAAGCTCTTCTTGTAGACCCGCTCTAAGGTAGTGCGGTTGACAACTTGGATCCCAAATTGGGATGCATAGTCCCCAAACTCCCAGTTATCGGCGAAGCTCCACGCAAAGGCACCTGCTACGTGCACGCCGTCTTCCCAGATTGCTTTGAGTGTTTCAGATAGGTAAGAGAGGTAGTATTGGCTCCGTGGAGAGTCAAAGACTTGATCTTGTAGTTCACGTTCGGATTCTGCGTACACTGGGAACCCGAATTCGCCGATCAAGACGGGAGTCCGGAAAGTATTCCAGAGGTAGTAAAGATAGGAGCGGAGATATTTCGGCGTGATGTACACGTAGCTTTGGGAACGATAGCCGATATCCCAGCCATAGATGTTTGTCGTCTCCTGCGTAACGCAGTAGGGGTAGAGACTATTGGTGCTCATGTTCTGTTTTGCGCAGGTTTCGATGCCACCAGGCGGAGCGGAGACGACTGTTGCAGTGTAGGGGTCAATACCAAAGAAGTCAGTTGTGTTGGCCATATAGTCGAGCTGGGCTTCGGTGAGCTTCTGTGCGCCGGGGAGGGTGTTGAGAAGTGTCTCTGGGTATTGCTCGCCCAAACAGAGAGGGTTGCCGAAGGCCCCAAGCTGCATCTCGTTGAAGCGGTTGGCGGCATTGATGTCGGTCTGGTTTTCTGGGTTCTTGGGGACGCCAAAGTTGTTGTTCAGTTTGAAGCCAACCTTGCCAGTGCCGCCGAGCTCTTCGTGGTAGTAGTGGTACAGTTCCGCGTGTGCCTGAACGACGTTATGGATACCGGTGAAGTTGAAGGAGTACAAAAGGGGTTCGTTAAACGTCACCCAGACCGGGACTCGGTCTGCATAGTGCGTGAAGAGGATCTTGCCATAGTTGACGAAGGATTTGACGAATTCGGGATGCCAGTACCCCCCGTTACTCGCGCCAACATCCGGGGTGGCCGATACGCTGGACCCCTCCAGGAAGTAGAGGGGCGAGTCGAAGTGGATCATGGTCACCACTGGCAGCATGCCTACCTCGAGAATGTAGTTGATCAGATCGTCGTAGTGCTGGATTGCCTGCTGGTTGACGGGACTTCCGGGCACAGCGAACGGGAGGATACGAGTCCACGGGATGGAGAAGCTGTAGTACTTGACACCCATGGCCGCCAGGCGCTGGATGTCCTGCTTGTACAGGTAGTAATTTTCGTTTGTCACATAGTTTTTAGGCCGGTCATCCTGGACGAGCTTCTCCTGGTTCGTTGGCGCCCTGCCTTCCAGCGCAATGGCGCCTTCGATCTGAGCGGCAGACCCGGCGACGCCGAACATGAAATCCTCCGGGAAATCGTAGCAGTCGGTAGGACCGAAGTAGTCACGGGGAGGGAGGACTAGTTCACTGGATGGAATTGGGGTAGGGCTCACGGTTGTCGTGTACAATCCGACGGTGGTATAGTTGATCAGGCTGGCCGCCTGCCACTGCGACGACCAAGCAGCCTGGCCATATTTGTCCTCGGTGTCAGTGGCGGAAATGACGGTCTCTCCGGGCAGCCAGCTGCCCCAAGTGGTGGTAGACAGCTCCATGCCATATATTTCCAGTGCTTCCTTATAGCCCGGCGCAAAGGTCTGCGTTGTCGTAGGAGCTGGAACAGAAGTGGCATACCTGACCCGTTAGCGAGACGCTGCACAAACAGACAGTCGGCCTACCGAATGGTTTCATTTAGTGTGTATTGAAACGGCTCAAACCGGTAGCTTGGGGTGGCCGGCGCAGCAGTGCACTCAGGTCGAGCAGAGTATCCAGTCGTGGTAATGTATAACTGCTGGCCTTGTACGCCTACAGCGAAAGCCAGTATTACTCGAGCCCTCATGGTTGTCTTGGTGCTATGCTTGTCACAATAAGGCTATCACTGGTACAATGAGTTACATCAGTCTGGGGCGGGCGTGATCTTTATACTCCAACTATTCTGCGATGAGTGGCCGTCGGTCTAGGACATACCCCGAGCAACTGGCGATCAAGTCCAAGTTGGCGCTAACCCACAGACAAACGCCGAGAAAGCTGGAGAGGGAGGTCGAGTCATCACTTAGGGCACGCCCATGCGCTGATCTGGCTCCAGCGGGTTTAGTTTTTGGAGTACGCGCTGCCATTCCCCACGGGGATGCCCAAATCCGATAATTCTCCGCAGATCGGCAGCTACAAGGCCGGTGGCTACCGGGTTTGCACGAGTCAAAAAGCAAGCTTTTGTCGTATAGCCACCCTTTTACCTGCAGTATCTGTCATGCCATACGGGACAAGTGGCTCGCGGCGGATACGACAAACAAAACTGTGCACCTGCGGCATTAAAAGACCAAGACTAGCTAAAAACTATGCCAAAGCAGGTCCCAGGCGGAAAATATATTCCAACGGTCGGGGTGGAGTCAAGAAATGACTAAACTTGGCAGTGTTTTGCTACTTTAAGAAGAGAAATAAAGCGATCCACGCAGCGGAATCTATATTCCGGCCATTACCACAGTCCATCCAGGCACGCATCTCTCTATACCAGAGCAGCTCTAGCAACTCAAGAAGTTGCGACTCAATCAAGCAGCAACCTCCCTCTCCTCCCTCTCCACCCCAACGGCGTTCTCCTTCTCGAGCATCCGAGCCCCAACACCGCCTCGCTCTACATTCTTGATATCGCGATACTGCACCCTGGTCTGCCATGGCTTGACATTCGTATGGAACATCGCATCAACATCCTCAAGGGTCTTGCCGGCCGTCTCAGGAAAGAGGAAGAAGACGTGCAGTGTCATAGCGGCGCAGAAGACACCGAATACAATGTACACTTTCCATTTAATGTTCTCGAATGCAGGAGGCACAAAGTAAGAAAGCGCAAAATTGAAGATCCAGTTTGAGGCGGTCGTCACGGCTACGGCTTTACCGCGAAGGCGCAAGGGGAACAGCTCGGGGGGATAGATCCAGCTGACAGGACCCCACGTAGGCGCGAACGATGCGACGAAGAGGTAGGTGCATGCAATGACCCCCTTGGCTGCGGACTTGGCCTCTGACATGTCCCAGGACTCTTCAGGGACGTTGTCGACTCCGCCCGGGGGCGCTGGCTTGCCGTATGAAGCCATGATGCCGGCGTTTGCGAACATGAAGGTCATCATCAGGGTGGATCCGATCAGCAGCGGGATGCGGCGACCCCAGCGGTCGATGAAGACCAGGGCAAAAATGGTCATTACCACGTTAATCACGTACTGAATCGACGAGGCAACAAGGTTGGCGTTGCCGGAAAGGCCGGCCATACCAAAGACGTACGTGATGTACAGCATCATTACGTTCATGCCCGTCAGTTGAGACCAGATCTGGGTAAACATCCCGATATGTGTGCGGTTGATCATATTGGGCTTAAACAGATCCAGGTAGCTGGCATCTGCATTGGCGCGTTCAAACTCACACATCTCGCGGATCTCGCGCAGCTCCGTCCGGACGAAAGGGTCGTTGTGATTCCCCTTGGCGTGGACGAGCGCGAGGGTCTCGTGGCACTCCTCCCACCGGTCCTTCTTGGCCAACCATCTGGGGCTCTCGGGCATGAAGAACAGAGCGAAGAAGAGGAAGACGGCGGGAATCATCTGCAGGCCCCATGGCAGTCTCCATGCGGCGGGGCCCTCCATGTAGCTGCTGCCGTAGGAGATGTAGAACATGATCATGATCTGCGAATAGTCAGCATCTTCCTTCTGTTTCAGCGGTTGATCAGACTGACCCCCCAAGTAATGGCCCACTGTTGGGCACCGACAACAGTTCCACGCTTGCTAGGCTGCGCCAGTTCGGAGACGTACACAGGCACCTGCGCGCTGCAGATGCCGACGGATACCCCGTTGATGAACCGGCCGACAACAAGCTGCCCGATACTGAACGAGGAGCAGGTAATCGCACTGCCGATGCACCAGATCACAGCGCCCACCTGGATTGCTCGTCGACGGCCAAGCCAGTCGGTGAGGATACCAGAACACAGAGCTCCGGCAAAGGATCCTCCGGGCATCGAGGCAGAGATGCCTCCCTGGTTGCTGGAGGTCGGTCCGGCACACTTCCCGTCTTCACCGATGCCGCCCTGGTTGAAGAAACATTTGTACTGTTGAGTGCCCAGACTGAGAATAGAGGTAAGCAAGTGTTGGGTCAGTTCTCACCCCACAGAGGGGACGATCGGGCGGGAGGAGGCAGAGGGACATACATGGCAGACATAGACGCAATGTCGAAACCAAACAGGGCACCACCAATGACCGCAATGGTCGTGATCACGTAGATGTTGGCAAAGACGAAGCCCATCGTGAATCTGCCTGCACTCTAGGTGCCCGCATTCCAGGTCACTACAAAGCAGCGATATGGGCCGCTGGGATACAGCTTACGGGCGACGCGAGATGGCCGCTTTTAAAGCGAACCCTGAGACATGGGAAAAAGGAAGCAGGGGAGGAAGGCTTCGCCACTGTCACGTCTGATCAGTTTCGAGCTAATCGAAGGAGGGCCAGGAAGAGGGACGGATCGAGCCAGGCGTGCGTTTAGGTCGAGCCTAATGGCCCATTGACAGCGACTAGCGAGGATTTGACGAAGTCAGGAGATGACAGGGTTGCATTATGAGGTGAAATCCGGCCAATCGAGATGCGAACGAATATCCGACTCTGCTGGGGCCGAACTGACTAGATGAGCAAAGAACTTTCCTGGATGGCCGCGTATAAACGAGTCCCCCATGATTGGTGTCAGTCCCCCGAACTGGGTGATTAGTTCTAATACTCTTGCGCGTACTTGTAAAGGACCGAAGGCGCTGGAATGTGCTGGCCAGGACCGACATTCTGGGGGGGTGGGGGGAGGGTTAGACCGTGTATCAAGTATTATCAGGAGCACCCAGAGTGAACCGCCTCGTGTTCGGCAACATGTTACAATGAGATTAATAGCATCCAATCTCAAACTCAGCCTGATTGATCCTCCTCCACAATCCAACCCTGGCAGAATCTGGGGGAGGGGGGTTGCGGGCGGGGAATTCTGGGGGTGGACTCTAGGTGGCATATCCCCTGTACTCTATCTCATGATTCCATGCGACGGTAGAATGTGCCGACTGCCGAGAAGGCTTGCAGAGCTTGAGTACGCCTCGAGTCTTGGAAAAGTCTTATTGGCTACGTCGCTCCCGCGCCATCCACGCCACTGACGTTGGAGTATGTTACTTGTCAGACCAAATTTAGCCCCCACGCTCAGCTCTGATGCTGCTGGGGTGATCTCGGTAGACTCTAGTCCGGTTTCAGATGCTCTATGCTTTGACTTAGTATATTGTGCCTTCTGGCTGGATAACCAGTCTGGATAATAACAGGGCTCACTGCGCTTTGATGCAAACCCTAACCGCCTGCCCCTTTTTTCCCACGCCCATCCGCCGTCCGAATCCACCAGGCAGCCCCCTGATAGAGCCCAAATAGCAGATGAAAGACAACCATCTGGTAATTCCTCCTTCCAAAAATAAGCACAACACCCGCATCCGCCAGACTCATAAACGCCCCGATCCATAGTAAAAGACCCAGTCCGGCTTCGTCGTGCAGCCTCTGCAGGCTGACTAGAGCAATACCGTAACCCAGCTCGCGGATCCCTTTGACGAAGATGAGTGGTGAGACGCTCTCCGCGCGACCATTTGGATTCTCGGGCACTTCTCGGGGGATGCCGAATTCAGAGTATTGACTCCGTGGTTGGATGAAGCAGCGGACGGCCCGCAAGATCAGCGCGGTTCCGATATTACCGCCGATATTGGGGCTAGAGGGGTTGATGAATCCTAGATGGCGTTGAGCTTGGCTTGAAAGCATGAACCCAGCAGTATTTATAACGTGCAGAGGAAGATGGGAATGGGGTTAGGGGCCCTAGAGACTCTGTTGTTGGGGAGGTAAGAAGGACAATATGGTCATACCTGGTAGATGTGCTCCTAACCAGGAGACAACTACCGCCGCCCATTCCATACTGGGCTGGTCGGTATCCATAGCAAGGTAAACGACCTCAGAGTGGTTCATATAGCTTATCCCGTTGAGCTCGGTAGCATAAAGAGTCAGTGTAGTTAGCAACGGCGGGTGTCGACAGTGAAGAGCCGCTGACGCCTATTTCATATTCGGTTGACGGTAGATTACCAAATAGATGATCGACCCTGATAAACCTTTATTCTGAGTTGTGCTGAGTAAAGGTGCTGATCATTAGGCTGTGCTGCGCCCAGAGCAGGGCAATAGGATCTGACATGCTGACATTCCAGATAGGCGCCCTGGTAGGAGATTCCTCGGGGAATACTCTGGTCCCAAGATTGATCTCCAAGTAACAGTGCTGCCCAAGAGTGCGTCTTCGGCATGCATGTCAATCGCGTTTCAGTTTTATGTCTTATACCCTGTAAGTCATCTGCTTATCCAAGTATAATACAGGGTGTGGCAGCCGATCGGGCGAGAGTCAAATGAGTGCCTGATACAGCTATTTTAGGCACAGCTAAATACTTTAGACTAAATTCAATGAATCCTTGATTTGTATGTAAACAGGTCATAGGGCGCAAAGGTACAGAGTACAATAGTAAGGATTCCAACAGGGTCCAATTGTATATCTCTCTACTTACTCCTATGCAGTGACTGCAATAGAGACTTTCACCACCCACATTATGCTATCCACTACACGTTAATCGTACAGGTCTCCCCTTTAACAAGCGTCAGCCAATCGCCAGTACTCCCATCATCACCCTTGACAAATTCCCAGTTGACGACGGTCTCGTTGACGACGGTCAACTTGCTGAACCCAAAGTGCGTGCGGTCCAGTTTCGCTGTGATCTCCGTCAAACCCTCGCCCTCGTCAAACCAGCTGTGGCTTTCGATGTTGCCGGCCATCCCGTTGATGATGTGCGTCATTGACTTGCCGCTGTTCGTCGTGTAGGTGTGGTTGTCGGCAATCGAGGACTCGTCGATGGTCCCGTTGGCAGTCATGGGGAACATACGCTCATACCAATGAATGTGGCCTGAGAGGTATGCGTCTACCCCGTACTGCAGCAAGAGGTTCTCAAACGCGTTTCGTACGTTCGTCTGATAGCTCGAGTACGCGGACGAGTACATGGGCCGGTGGCTCATGACAAACACCCACGGGGTCTTGGTCCGATCAACGCTAGCCAGATCGCGCTTCAGCCACTGATACTGCGCATACGCGGTATTATCATCGTACCGGTCGCCGTCAATCGTGCCAAACGGTCCGCTGTCCGTGGTCTCGGTTTCCTCGGGGCGGGGATGGGTCTCATTCCCGGTGAGATCGCGCTCGAAGGTCGAGAATGGACTGTTAGCAAAGTCGGTTTCGCCGTCCAGACTGACGAAGTGCGCAAGGCCGTAGTCGAACGAGTACCAGAAGTTGCCGACGCCCCCTGTTTCCTTGCCCGGCATATGGAAGCGGTGCTGGAAAGCCGTGAAGTTGCGCTGGGAGGGGGGGCAGCTGTAGTAAGTCAGGTTCTCGGCTGGCCATGTCCCGTTAGGGATTCCTTCGTTTAGATACGCGGTGATGGGATTGCCTGGCCCATCGAACTCAGCACACGCTGACTCGTGGTTGCCCGGCATAACCATGTGCGGGATCTTCACGGTGAGGTTGGTCATCCACTGCTGCCATAGATCCCAGTTCGACTCGTACAGCACGCTCATATCGCCACCCTGCGGGCCTCCCTGATTCGCCGTCTCGCCCTGCGGAAGGGGCTGTTTGTACTCTTCAGGAATCGGACCTCCGCCTGGCAATTGCGTACTAGTTCCATTGTAGCAGACGGGCCAGTCGTCCGCGCACGGGAGGATGCCAGAGAACCAGTCGTCCGCGTAGCTTAGATCCCCGCCGTGCCAGGCAAACGCAGCGCCTTCGTTCGCCGCTTTAAGGAGTTGGCGATGCGTGCCCTGGGCGTTCGTGTACCCCATGTCGTTGAGGACGGCCACGGTGAAGGACCGCTTGTCGCCGGGGGCGCGCGCCGTCGTGAAGCTGAGGATGTCGGATTCAGTCGTCCCGTTGGCAGCGGGAATCCGGTAATAATAGGTGGTCTCGGGCTTCAAATGGGGAAGGCTGACTTCGTGAAAGAACTGGCTGCATTGGGTCACGGCTTTGACTTGGGCGCAGGAGGGGGTGCGGTCGTAGCTTTCCAACCAACGTTAGTTCACCTGTCCAGTAAGGGCACACAGATAGACGGAGAATCGAAACATACGTATGTGACCAGCCATGGGCCACCTTGTTCAAATTCGCTGGACTGGTTCCCCAGCGAACGGACGGGGCCTCGCCCAGCCCAAAAGGCGTCTGGTAGTGGATGTGCATGCCGTCGGGGAGGTAGGAGAGCGAAATGACATTGACATTGTTTTTTGGATGCGCAGATCTCGGCTTCACGGCTGGAGCTTCTACCAGACGAGGGAATCCTTTGCCATTGCCATTGATGGTTGGATTGACCCAGTCGCCAATTGGGACATCAGGGCCGTTGTAGGGGTAGGTCGTGTCGACCGTTGGACGAGCCTCGACCGTAGCGAGGGCGAGGAGCACGGCTACGAGCTTCATCTTGGCTGCCAGCCATGCATTCATGATCATCGCGCATGCACGGTACCTGGCAGGGCGTGGAGAAGGGCTTTATGGGCCCTCGCCCCAGGGCTTATCGCCGATCGTCCCGCGAAGAGATAGTGAGGTTGTATCGGCTGCTGAACGAAGCAATGCTGATTGGCTGTGTGGTGGATCCAGGGGGAGACTGTTAAAATTGTTTATTTAGCCCGTCGAATTAGGACCTGCCTAACTCGCCTTAAAGCAGTCTATAAAGAGTCTAAGAGGGTTACGAGTCGGAGGTCTCCGTATGTACAGACACCAGTCTCTCCATCCACTCTCGCCACGCCTGATCCCGTCCAATCTCATTCTCCCCAGGCAGCTCTATGGTCTCTTGCGGGATCTCATAGAATTCATGGCTCTGGCACGCTCTGGCGGGGCCTTCTCCTTGCAAAGAACGGTCTCTACAGCTCCAGCACAGCTGCGTCCTAGCACACGCTAGGCATACAAACCAAGACCCGCCCTCGACACGATCTTGACACCCCGTACAAACCGGTTTCGCATGCTCCTCGATTTGCGTTCCCATCTCACCATCATACGCGTACAAAAGACGCGCTGCGTCTCCTTCTCCTAGGTAGACCAGTGCTCTGGCGACGATACACGAGTCAAACCCGTGGCTGTGGCCGCGGCCGTTCTTGCAGCTTTCCAGCAGCCGTCGTCCAAAGGTAGCGACCGTCTGCCGCAGCCGTATCTCGCGCTTTTTCGAGTCCGTCGAGAACCGAGGGCGCTGCATGAGCATAGCCGAGAGAGTGTCAGGATCCGCCGCGGCCCAGTCGAACGCGCTGCGGCCGTACAGATCCAGGCAATACGGGTCGGCCCTGCTCGCAAGGAGCAGGGCAACCATTTGTGCATCGCGTTGGGCAGCGGCGAGGTGCAGGACAGACGACCAAGTCCAGTGGACGTTTGGGTCGAAGCCTGCTTCTATCAGCATGACAACAATGGCCGTCCGTCCGTGCCGGACGGCCTCGGCGAGAACTGTGTCTCCGTTTAGGCATTGGGAGGAGAAGTCAATCCCTTTATGCTGGCAGTGCTCGACCAAGGTCAAGCAAGTCTCGTAGTTGCCGTGGATCGCTGCGAGGTGCAATGGGGTATGCCCGTGCAGATCGGCTGCTCGAACACAGGCTCCATGGCGAAGCAGTTGTTTGACAATATCCGTAGAGCTTGTAGCCACTGCCTCGTGCAGCGGCGTTTTCTGTCTTTCATCTGCAACAGATGGATTGGCGCCAGCCTGTAGCAAGACCTCCACCGTCGCGGCGTGGCCCTCTCTAACGGCGAGATGGAGCGCGGTGCGACCGCGCTGATCGACGACGTCGACCGGGGAAGCCGAGCAGAGCAGGGCAGTCCTCTTGACGAGTCCCAGCCGGGCTGCGGAGTGCAGGGCTGTCATACGGACAGTGCCAGCAGGTGGGCTAGGATCAGCACCTCGTTGAAGGAGGAATTCAAGCATCGATCCCGTGTCCTCCCGTGCGGTGGTGACGAAATCTACGACATTGAAACCCCTGTCGTCTCTGCGTCGGATGTCTGCTCCGGCATCCAAGAGGCATTGAACCACCAGCATATGTCCCCCGGCGGCGGCCTTACATAAGGGGGTGATGCCGCCTCTGGATGGAAGCTCTGGATCCATGCCCACAGCTAGGAAGGTCTTGACGAGTGCGAGGTGGCCGCGCGCTACGGCGACGAAAAACGCCGTCTCGCCCCTGCTATCGACGACTGTTGGGTCGATCCCGAGCGCCAGTGCCCATTGCGCCGCCTCCAGCCGGCCGTTATGGGCGAAGGTGTGCAGCAGAGTGGCAGTCCCCCCGGGGGCGTTGGCCAGCGGGTCTGCGCCGTAGCCGCAGAGCAGCTGGATGATCCCAAGGTCACCGGTTGGGCCAGCGGCCGTGTGTAGAGCCGAGTTGAGGAGATCGGGAACCTGATCTGGATACTCCCTTATGATAGAGTCCAGGACGAGCCGGCACAGCGGCTCGGATGCTGTGGCCGCCGCTTGAAGCAAGGTCTCGGTCCAGTGCCACGCGTAGCTTTCCCACGGCATAACAGTCGGGTATACACCGATGATCAACCTCGCGGCGAGTACGTATTCGCACTTGATGGCCGCGTGCAATGCCGCTTCTCTGTTAGCATTGAGGGCGAAGACGTCGGCTCCAGCCCTGAGCAGCATACGAAGGGCGTCCTCGTTTTGCGCATAGACGGCCTCGTGCAGAGCCGTCGTCCCATTCTCGTTATCAGCTGGCCATGGTTTCCCGTAAAGCAACCTTTCCATCACATTGAGACGGTTGGTCTTAACAGCCCAGATCAAGGGGGTGCCAGCGCCAGGCACACTCCGATACCGGCGGGCGAGTTTGTAGAGCACCGGGCCCAAAAGCCTGTTAAAGCGCAGGCAAGTCTGTAGCAGGAAATTGGTAGACGGGACGTCGAGATGTTTGGCGATGAGAAGGATAAGTTCTGAGGGCAGCTGCCCCAGTGTGGGAGCCATTATGCCATGGCAGCGCTGGTTATGTTGAAGACTGTAGAAAGAGTCAATGCTCGACACCCCGTTAAAACGTTTGCCAGGGGTATTCGGCCCTCCAAGAGGGCCCTGGCGGGGCCTACAGTCAGGAACTGCCCTATGAAACCCGTCCTAGTGGTTGTTTCGTGGAACAGTGGAGTTCCTACGCTCAGGACGACGTATCAGAATACTTTTGTCTAAAGTACGGTGGGCTGATTCGCGTGGCGGCAGATCCAGTCCTGGAGAACCGCACGCGTCTCTCCTCTAAAATGATCTGATCCTCTGTTCTGTATAGATCACTGACCTATACCACTACTGGGGACGAAGGGCAGTTGCCTGAAATATAATGGGATGCTACTGAACCAGCGGCTTTGAAACGGCTCCTCAGCAAGAGACGGGGGTTGCACCGTTCTTTATTATGGGTCAGGCGGGAAAATTTTAGCAGCCACACCGTGGATGACCCAAGCTTCCAGGACAAAGTGGCAAATGCGGGTTTGCGTATGGGGCCAAGTATATAGAGAGAATCGATGTCAGTATACTGTAGATATTGGGTTTGGAGGAGACCAGCGGCGGTAAGTTGTTCGTATACATACAAATTTTCAAAATAATTATATATTAAAAATAAAAATAAGTAAAAACATGGGAAATCATGGAAATTATGGATGTTACGGTAATTATACAACTTTAAAAAATTTATAGATTAACACTCCCATATATGTCCTTCTTCAAGCCGTCTCAACCGGAGTCATCCACAGAAATGACCTACACAATGCCTACAAAAGGACTGTAAGCACAGTTGGCTGTCTGCTTTTGTTACAAAAGTCAAGCCAGCTAGAGTTAGCTAGACTCTCACTCAAATTACATGGAAATGGTTGACTAGCAGAATAACTGATCTTGGATGAAAGCTCGTTCTCCCATAGGGCCCGAGCCGGATCGAAATGCAGAATAAGACTGTGACATTGCTCGGCTCTGAAGTAACACCTACTGCCACGGTCTCCACAGTCAAAAGTGAGAAGCGTGCGCTTGTTCGCGGGAGTTCCTTGTCCTACAAGACCTGGAAGACAGCACGGGCAGATATCAGAAACACAAGGGGAGAGAGAATGAACTGAACGAAACAAAACAGCCCCAGGAAAACTGCTCACTGGCAATGACTTCGATGCCATCACCAAGTCCAACATGACCCAATCGGATTGCAGACAACAGCTCAAACGGCCGGTCAACGTTGACGAGCCTATGGGCTCCAGTCCCTGCGGCGGCGAACCCTCTCGTCTCAGCCGCAAACCTCCAGCTGCTTCGGGAGGAGGCATGTTTACACTCCCTACAGCCCAAGTGCTACGAACATCATCACTAGGTTTAATGGGGTGGACATGTCTGCATGCCGATCAATATCCCGGGCTAGCGGAATATCTCTTGCACGGACTCCAGCTACCTGTGCTTTCTTGCTTCCCTTCAGGCACATCATCTCAATATTACTTAATTCACGTTCCGAAAAGAGAGCAGACTAAGTAGTTTGCCTGTAGTGGGCGCGAGAGAGACAGTAAATTTGCCTTTGAGATTAATACTCATAGTACTCGTAAGACACGCACATGTCCAGTCTGAGTAAACATCGGAAACCCATAGTACTAAATACCATCATATACAGCTCCAATCAGCCTTTTATACCGTCCCAGAGCCATCATTGGAAAGTAGTGTTTGTAGAGGGCGTAATCAATGTAGAAGTGATTAGGGAAACCCACGCCCGCATACAGCTCCTCATCCCATGTTCCTTCCAACTTCCCCTTCCGTCACCTGTCTAGACAGTAAGAACACTATTTCTTCGGTGATAGCCGGCTTGCTGGGGACCAAGCGTGTTAGCAAGCCCATAATTGCCCAGGCTGAGTAGGTTGCGCTGACAGGCCCTGTCCCAGCAAGGCTGATGTCCTTATATGTTTCAAAGCACTCCCCCCACCCGCCATGGCTTTGTTGCGCCTTCACGAGCCAGCGGACGCCGTCATCAATCATCATGTAGACAGTGTCGTTGCGCGTAACGTCGAGATTTGTCTCCCAGTAGGCCAGCCCGCAGAGCACGTTGCTCGTCCCGTACGTGTAGTTGACGCCCCATCGGCCGAACCATGCACCGAAGGATTCCTGCTCGCTCTCGAGGTATTTGATGGCCCTTGTAGCTGTCTCTCGCATGCGTGACTCAAGGGAGGCGGAGACCTCGTAGGATGCGGTCTCGGTGCCGATTTTGAGGAGCAGACCAAGCGCTTCGAGGATACGGCCGGTCACGTCGGCTGTTGAGGGACCGCACATGCTATCCATGTCCGAGAAGGGTATCTTATTGAAGAACTCCTTGTTGATCTCGTAGTCGAATGCGTCGCAACCCCCGTCTTTGTTTTGCATGCCCATGATCCATTCGATTGCGTTGGTGACGACCCATTTGTTCACACTCGAGGGAGTTTGCTTCGCGTGCGCAATAATGGCTGCCGCAGTATCGTCGAGATCGGGGTACCAGCTGTTGGCAGGAAGCAGGGCTCGTGATGGCGTACGATCGTCAACGGAACGACAGTGGAACGCGCCCACGAGAATATGTTGTAGATGCTGAAAGGAACCCACGTAGGGATCATAATTACTTCAGGGGGCAGTTCAGGGACCGCACTCCACGGATAGAGGCCAAAGATTGCCAAGTTAAAGCGGGTGAAGATGCGGACTTTCTCGATCCAGCCAGCAGAGGTGATAAATTGTTGGGCTCTACGCATGGTTGCATGCTCCGGAGACTGTCCCAGCAGCTTCAACGCAAAGTAGGCCTCCACGCTGGTCGAGATCTCGCCCGGCAAGTTGGCTGCAAGGCCCCAGCTACCGTCGTCGTGCTGATTAGCGAGCAGCCATTTGATCCACTCGTTCGGGCTGGATATGAAAATGCCCAGCGCGCCCAGTAGACTGATATGCTCGGCCGTCAGCGTGGCATTGGCCTTGAGCTCGCCACACCAGTGGCCGTCATTGCGGGCTTTTTTGGCGACCCAGGCAGTGGCTCGCTTGATGGCTTCGCGGAGGGAAGAGGACAACTTCTCGTGCTGAAGCTGCATCTTGTAGATCATAAAGCGGATGTCGGCTGTGATGAGGGGCCGGATGCGGCAGCCAGCTAATATAGTCATTCCTCTACGTCGTTTGTCCCCGTCGTTACGCGACTCGCCCCCTGCCCAGATATCCCTGCCGGAATTTTTTTTTTTTTTTTTTTTTGAAACAGCATCACGAGTACAGGGAATACATGACGCCGACAGGGCATGTCCTGAACGACAGGAGTACAGCCGGAACCCCCACAGACAACAGTGAAGGTATGTATGCGACTACAAGACTTGGTCGATCGTGTGGAGTTACTCCTGGCGCCTGAATGTGCTGGCACGTAGGCCTGCGTCTTAGCATAATGTAATAGAAGATAGACCTCCTCGGGGACCTCAGAGTCGAGGGCGAGACACCTCGCCTTAAGCTGATCTCTTTCGCCTTGGGCTTTTCGTATACCTCATTTCAGACTGGAGATAGTCCAATAATAGCTATGTAGGGATTTACACCAGAAGATTTCGCCTGTGTTCCTGGTTCTGCTGCCACAATCGACAAAGTGCCGAGGATACACCGGCTGGTTGTGGCTGTCCTCTCGCCCAAAGCCTGCCAGACATATTCATCATGCAGGACCGGGGAAGTCTGCGCCTCAGAAAAGGCTTGCTAGATCGGATGACAACAAGTACAGCTGAGTTCGTCAACCCTCATCTTGGTGATTGCATGGGCTGTGCCGAGTAGGCCGATTTGGCGACATCGAAACCCTATTTGACGGTATGATGGGCATGGTCTCAATAGTGAACCACTTCATCAAGCTCTTGCCCTTCTCAACCCGCTATCCCGTCGCTCAACCTCAACTGCTCGAAGCTAGCAGGTGGCCGGTACTGTAAAGACTTCTTCAGACTTGAGGCGGCCCAAGCGATGTGGCCTCAAAACCCAACTGGAACTGGTCACAGCTCTTCTACAATACCTAGCCGGCATATACCCGGAGAGCAGCTTTGTTCTGCCTCGCCGAACAAGAAACTGGCGCTGTCATCTCAGCCGCCTCGTTGATTCCATCTTCGTTGCGACGGCTGTCCGCAACCCATCCGCCACCCAGTGCGTTCTTCAACAACTCGACAGTCTTGTTAAGACACGTCGCATCTTGCCCCGAGCAAGACAAGCTCTCTCTTCTGCGTGCTTTCTTTTACGAGATGACCAGTTGGACGGCGGCCTTTCCTGTCTCCGTCTCATACACCAGCCGCGAAGGGTTTGAATACAACAGCTACCGCATCCCACGGGATGCCTTCACAATATCAAACCAGTGGGTGGTCACCATAGACCTAGGAATCACTATCCATTTTGAGATCTTTCGGCCTGAGTGATGGAATGGAGAACCCAGACCTCCCTAAGCCGTCGATCTTCGGGTACGGGCGAGGTGTGCGTCCAGACCAACAATTCGGTGCAAAGTCCATGTTCATGCGCCCTCGCACATGCTCTAGATCATTGACATGAGGTCTTCTCACAAGGGAGGGTAGGGTTTCACATCGCATCCTCAGTTAGGCATGATTGTTGAGAGCGATACTAACGGGGTCAAGTTTCTTCCTATGGATCGAACAGGCTGCGAGTGTTTGAGCCATGCTCCGGGAACACATGTACGAGGGGGGGCTGCTTCTAAATGATGCGAGCAGGGCTGTCAGGCTGTGGGCTGAAGTAGGGGGCAGATATGGTTGGATTAGCAGGGAACTATGGGCAGGCTGCTTCTGGAGTCAGGGTAGAACTGAGTACGACTGGTCTCATGACGTTATAAGGATCTTGAACCACGGACAAAAGCTTTCACCGCTGTCTATCCAACCACAACTCTCGAAGCCGTGTCCGAGCTGCTCACATTCTTTCCTACATGCCAGACAGACCGCGAGTGCGGATGCAGGAGGCCCAGCATCGAGTAATACCACTTGCTAAATATCATCAGCATATCCAAGGACATTTAATCGTCCGAATAGAAATTCTAGGTAAAAGAAGAGTGGTGAGATAATGCTGGCTGCAAGCGACATACTGACAAGCATGACGTGTCTTAGGGCCTGGCCCTGGTCAATCCCCGAGATTCCCGGTGCCGATGCACAAGTTATGTTCACAGGAAAAGATAGAAGGACAAAAGAGGCCTATGCGCTCAATCGTGGTCAATGTGAGTAAAGATGTATCACTCTCACTCCGACAGGTTTACCTGCGACCCGTATGTTGTGAATTCTAGTATGATATTGCAGCAACTATTGTTTGGGTTGTGGAATTATCTAGGAAGAGGGTATCCCCACCGAGGGCAGGTTGTTTAAGCCCTTCATCTAGGACGTTCTTGCAGAGTACATGGATGAAGAGGACGTGTGACACGAATGAGAACACCCTTCAAAGTGGTCTGACACCTGAAATAAATACATCTATGTCAGGGTTATCGGAACGAGGTACATGCTCTTGGCGGAGAATCATATCAACATCTCGCTAAGATACTTTGGCGCCGCGAAACATATATTACCAGACCTCGTAGTGATGGATCTCATTGCTTCCCCCTCTTCTTCAGTTCCTCTCGTACGCGCGGCAAGATGTAGCGCCCATAGTCAATTGCGTCGTTGAGGTTATCGTATCCTCGGATGGAGATCAGCTCTGCACCAAGCTCCACATAATCCAAGATAGACTCTGAAACAGTTTCCCATGAACCAACAAGAGCTGTTGACGCACCACGTGCGTTTGTCGCCGTCACAGTCGGGTACCATAACGCGCGGTCGTGCACCTCACCCCGCGAGGCGATTTCGAGCAGACGCTGCGAGCCGACGTTCTGAGGAGGAGGTGCATTAGCAGGCGCCTTACCAAGACCAGCGGCACGGTTTTTCTGTAGGGCATCAAGGGTGCGGTGTGCCTTGGCCCAGGCCAGCTCGTCCGTCTCGGCCACTATAGGACGGAAGGTCACCCAGATGCGCGGCCGGTCAGTACGGTCTGCTTTCTCCGCTTCAGCATAGATGCGGTCGATTTGCTCCTTAGTCTCCTTCAGGGGCTCTCCCCAAAGACCGAAGATGTCCGCGAGTGAGCCACCAATGCGATAGGCTTCGTCAGATGATCCACCGACTGAGACAGGAATGGTGCCGTTCACCGGACGAACCCGGTTGCTGAAATCCTTAAATGTGTAGTAGGGGCTCTCCCAGTCGAATGGGTCGGCAGACTCCCAGGCCCGGCGTAGGATTTTGATATAATCCTCCAGTCGGCCATAGCGCTGGTCTTTGGTGAGGAAGTCGCCCTCCCTGGCCTGTTCGGCATCACTGCCACCGGCGATAAAATGGACAACGGCACGGCCGGAGCTAAGCTGATCCAGAGTCGCTAGGGCTTTGGCGGCCACAGTCGGATAAAGGGTGTTGGGCCGCACCGCGATGATGATTTTGAGGTTTTTCGTGTGTGAGGCGATGGTCGCGCCGACAGTCCAAGGATCGAAATAAGAGGAATCATAAGGGACAAGGGTATAGTTGTAAGAGTAATCATCTAGATTGCGAGCATAGCGCTCCAGGAATGCCGGGTCAATGGCGGCATTGGGGATCGGGTCGATCTCCGTAGACGGGGTAGGAAAGGTGAGGCTGATGAACTCGGTAGGCATCTTGATTGTCACTGACGATGATGACTGATGACATCGATGGAGGGGTCGACATCCTTTTGTACCCTTCTCCAACACTATTTTCGGCGATGATGCGATCGGAATTGCGATGCCGTTCTGGCATGACCGGGATGGCATCAGACATACAGAAATCACGTCTTCGTCTCCAAAACAACCGTCACAAGTCCACTGTTAATGGGTCATCGCTTTTCCCCGCGCAATGTATTTTCCGCTCCAACTTCTCTCGCGTTCGAATCATATTCCGCTTAGTGCCGACATATCCTTCCATCCCGGCTAAAGTGGCATAGAGCTTAGTGATGGATACATGAGATAGGTCCGCGCCCTGATCTCGCAGCGCTTGGACAAAAGCATGGAAATTAGATGAACGGGGCCGATAGTGACCACTGCATCTGTTAGCATTCTGAAATAGAATAATACCCGACGCTGACGTACCTCAGCGGAGCCAGATCTCGCAGTTTTCCCCCCCGGATCTTGATCAGCCCAGCAGCAGCTATCCGGCCCCCGCGGAGAAACGACGAGTGCTGGAAAGAACCTCGCTGTTTGATACCGATATATAAGCGATAAGAAGGGTCGGCAACCTGGTCGAGTCAGTCACGTCCATACATTACTTTTCGGCTTGGTGGGAACGCACGAAGATCCACCAGTCGTCCTTGCCAAAGAGTTTATCTTTGATACTGTTGATAATCTGCCGCCTGCGACTCGAGAGGCCGTGAGCAGGATCAGATTCGGTATCTGAAACTTGCGTCTCCTTGTCCAGCAAGGACTCTGGTGCCGATCGGTGGCGTAATTTCAGCCTTGACCTGGCATCCGAACTACCCTTTCCCGGAGGACTCACAGCGCGAATAGGCGAGATGCCGTCTGCACCGTCCTCGTACAGACTATTGTTAGTCCATACTAACTCGTTGTTCCTGGCCCAGCGGAATCTGCCCCTCTGATCAACCTTCACCAGATAGTTCAGTCTCTCCTCGCGAGAGAGGTACCGGACTTTCTCACGCGATAACTTATCCCTGGGGCATTCAGGAAGCTCGACACCTTTCCCACCGCCGTAGTCTAGCCAGTAGAAAAAGTTCTCGTGGGTATCCATGGCTTTCCAGTACTCGTGATACTTTCGCAGGTTGCTCCCGTGACGATGACTTGGATCCATCATCTCGAGGAAGTACTGTAGATCCATGGCCTTGCTTATCGTTGCCGGAGCCGGTTTGGTGGGTTGAAGGGATGTCTCGCGCTGCCGAGCGTGACTATCACCGCGAGCCAGCTTAGCCACATGGACGGCATGGCTCCAGTTACGATGGGCTTGGGCGGCCGGTGAGCCTGCTGTGGATGCAGCTGAGCGATGGCGGGCCTGCGATTGCGTCTCCGCGACGATCTGCGCGGTCAGCTTACTGTCGAAACCACGTCCAATGCGAGGCCTTACATCGATCCAGCGATTTGTCGCGGTCAAGTGTCGTCCCTGAAGCTCTCTCCGCGTGCGGTATCCCCGATATACACGCTAATCGCGGTAAGTAATCGAGCAAGCAGTGCCCGTGGAAACATAGGAAAACTGTACCTGGATCAAGCAAACGGCAGCGACCTGGGATGCGGTGACGTCATTCTCGGCTTCTGGGTGTCCGCGGTTGGTGTCGGTCATGGCGCAGACTTGGGAGTCGCAAGCAGAAGAATGAATATGCTTCTTCTTCGTAAAGCTAGCTGTAACGGCTTCATTATTAAGGAGACATGGCCAAAAATCAGCTGCGGAGGAGAAGGAGAGAGAGCTGGAGAGTCTTGCTTCCTTCAAAATTGGCCAACGAGGTCCACGGCCGGTGGCAGAACCTGCACTAACCATTTGCGGTTAGCCTTCTTTCGGGCTAAGGCCGCAGTGACCCGATCTCCGAACGGAGCCTGGTAGGCTCTCTTAAGGGCTCCAAGTTGGTCGAGACTTTGTTGCAGTCATCATGTCAGCTTCTCCACTCAGTACTGCTAATAGTTTTCATTTCGCTTCAGTGAGAATTGCAGCCGTCTAGACACGAGTATTGTTCCGGAATGTAGCATTCGATTGGGGGTTCATTACTCCATTGGCCCGGATGTTTCTGTCCATGTATATATATCTGCGCTGCCATTCTTTCCTGCAGAGTCTCCGCTTATGGTATTTTATTGATTTTGGAAAGTCAAAGTCAGCACGGGTTTTAGTTTTGATTACCATATATGCTCTGCCAGTATGGCTACAATCCTTCTACTCTTCACTCAGTCTCAACTGTGCAAATTGCCACTGCCAACCGCTTATAAAATAGTATGCTAGCAAGTCGTCAGTGCTTTGGCTATCCTAGTGAACTGGCACTGCTTATCAGAATGCCACCAATGCGTTGTATGCGCTTCATTGGCTCCAGCTGATATCCACTGTTCGGGGTCGTGCAGAGAGCTCGCATGAGACCCTACATTTCGGCTTTCTTCAGCTAGCCACCACTCAGCATGCGCTATTGAACGAGCAGACTTTCGAACCTACAAAGACACGGAAGACGAAAAGTCTCTATTGGACGAAGTCAGACAAGGCGCTTAGCGTTAGCCTAAGGCCCCCTGCGAAAATCCATATATATTCATGGCCGTGCCGCCTGACCCCAGTCCCACCCGAACAAGCCTTCAAACCTCCTAATAAACTCCATGACCATGGCTGACGCTGCAGAGATCTATCCGCTCGGCCGCGATGAGGCCGAATCTCGCCGGTGAATGCCCCAAGGCCTCCGTATCGAACAATATACTGACAATAACAGACTTAACGAACAGCACAAGCTTCTGATAGACTTTACTGAAGGGCTGATAGATAAATCTGTACCATTGGAGAAGATTACTGCGGTTGCCGATGTCGCTACTGGGACTGGGTAAGATAGCGCCCCAATCAAGCAGGCAACGGCAACTATCTGCTAACCGCTATATGGTAGGATATGGCTATGGGATGCCCGGGAGCTGCTCGTTGACCGTGCGGGAGAGTCCCCGCGGTACTTTCACGGCTTTGACATTTCCCCAGCCCAGTTCCCACCAGCCGCCGAGGGCATCGACTTTACCGTCCATGATATCTTGAAGCCGTTCCCGGTCGAGCACCACAATCGATACGACTTGGTGAATATCAGGCTACTGGTCGGTGCCATCACGGAATCGGACTATGAAAAGGTTGTGCAGAATCTGATCACCATTCTGAGTAAGGAACTCTGGCTGTACACTCTGGATTTACGCTAACTTGATACCCGTATAGAGCCAGGGGGATACCTACAATGGGGCGACATGGACTTTTACCGAACGGCGACCGACGACCCAAGGGCTGCGACGGCGTGTGATTTGTGGCTGAAGTACTGTACGATCAACAACTTGAGCCAATGTGCTCCTAAAGCGATACAGAAGGCCTACCAGGATGCTGGGCTCTTAAACATTGTCAATCGGGCTTTCCTCCCTTCGAAGCGGGGGGATCTGCTAGAAAGGCTGCAGAATTGGCAAATGCAGTTCTACAAGAGCGTGGCACACTTGATACTGCTCAAAACCGGATATGTAGCCGATCAGGCGGCGGCAAGCCAAATGGCTCCGGAGCTTTTTCGAGGTCTGGAGCTGTTCTACGCCGAAGGGAATACAGTTGACAGCAGGTTCAATGTTGTGGTCGGGCAAAAGCCTACTTGACTCGCCGTACCAACCACTAGTTATATTCGGTGGCGCTTTATGGTGCTGTATATGAATTGAATGCTATATATTTATTATCTTCAATTGTAGGATACTGATAACTTCAGGCACTTCTTGCCTGGAATTAGAATTATATGGATCATGAATACTAATGATGGCTTGATACGTTCTAGAAGAGTTTATGTTTCCGGCGACATTTGTGATCTATGGTCTAGTCTCCTGCTGTCGTGGATGCTATAGAATCTCGATACCGGAAGCTCCGGTGAGAACATGCACTTGCCGTCATGGAGATATTACTTTGTTACTTGCCTAACGATGTAACAATGCCACAATGATGATGGTGGATATATATCGTGAGTGTGCTAATTCAACTGCTCAAGCCCGACGCGGAGAGAACCCCAGGGCCATGAGTAGTATGAGCGCCGAGTACCACCGGCTCGACGACCCAAAGGACTTCAGATCCTCTCATTGAAGTCTATAAAGAGTTTCAATCCTGCGTGTCGCATATGATCGCGGTGCGTCGGTGCCATTCCATCATTATGAACTCATGTAGGGTGCCTTCTCAGATCTAGGGTCCCCGGTACTCTGCCAATTATTGCTTTCCAGCTCACTGCAGATGATAGCGATTCTTTCGAAATGGCTGGCGCTCGTATCAAGCGTTTTGATCTGAAAAATCAATCTGATCGGTGACTGTATCCAGCTTCTGTGAATACGTTGTGCGGAGTGTCTATACTTCCCCTACGGTATCTGCTAAAGTCCAAAGGCAGTCATTATAGCCCGCAATCTTATATAGTTATATGGACCTCCGTAACCCCCTATCAGAATACGTGCTCTTATCTTCACGGAATCAACCCTCATAAGTTAGGAAACATTGTTGTGTTATTCTCTAGGCCTAGGAATGTCGTGGACTGGACGAAGTTCAGCCGCGAGCTCCGTCTGGATCGGTAGATATCTGCGACAATTCGGTTTCCTTATGCCGCTGGAAATTGGCTTGCGGTAGCATTTTGACCTACTTGAAAAGACCTATACTGCTGTGTCCTAAATGAAACCCTTCCGATCCCCCTGTCAATTCTTTCGCGACCGAACCAGACACAATGGTACATTGTACCCATTGAGCAGGGCCAGCGAAGCAAGATGATCTAATTTCGAGAAATTTTATGATCATCAAAAGACTATAATTCTTTTTAAATAACTTTTATTATTTCTTGGTAGACCAGAAACACTCAAATGGTAAGGTCCTTAAGTGGGAAGATGACCCTGTACCTGGATAGATCCCGACTCTTCATAGATTGCGAAGGAGGCTGGGAAAGTCAGATACCAGGAGGTATTGTCAGCGCTGTTCAGACTGGCTTGCGTTCTCTTGTCAATAATATACCTGACCGAAAGAGTCCTGGGTTGTCGCAATCAAGGTGAGGGGGGAGGAATACAATAAGTACACAGAGGGTGAGCAAAACCCTAAAACATCTCCAAGTCAGACATGCCACGAGGATCGACAATCTCGATTCCCGGTAGCAGATCGACCGCTATGTAGAATCCGGCAACTGCTGGTTACCAGATGACAGACTCTAGATCTTCGTAGGCCTCGCCAATTGTTGGATGTGGGGGAGGTTGTATCGGCATCATTATGATTTCTGGTGGTTGCATCATGATGACCACTGCAGGATGTCAAACGCGGCATTCCCACGGGTAAGCTCTGGATAACCATTCACCAACGAAATTATAAGTACAGGGAGAGACCACGTCCAGTACTTAAGGTCAACCACATACCTGTCGTCCAGATACATCACTCGAAAATTAAAAAATGTCTCGCTCCATCGCCATCACGGCCGTCGATGGCCATACCGGCTTTCTGATCGCCGAACTTCTCCTCACCGATGACACCTTTAAAAAGAAGATCGGGTCTGTTGCAGGCCTGAGTCTGAACCCTGACTCTGAATCGGCCCAGGAACTGTCGAGCCTCGGTGCCAAGATCGTCCCTCACAAGCCTGGCGACCTGAAGACGATGGTTTCTTCTCTCCAGGAGCTCAAGGCGGACGTGATGTGCCTGATCCCACCCGCGCACAAGAAGAAATATGACATCACAGTCGAGTTGATCGAGGCGACAAAGCAGGCGGGGATTCCTAATGTGTGTTTTTTGAGCTCTGCAGGGTGCGACCTTGCCGAGCGCGACAAGCAGCCGAACCTGCGCCAGTTCATCGACCTGGAAGCGCTCTTTATGGCCTCCAAGGGCGACGCCAGCACCTCGACGGGCCATTCGCCCGTTGTGATCCGGTATTACTCCCCCGGCTTTCCTTGACCGGAATCGAATTCGCGGCTAACCGTTGTTACCAGGCCCGGGTTCTATGCAGAGAATCTGCTGATCTACTCCAAACAGGCCCAGGAACAGGGCAAGCTTCCTCTTCCGGTCGGCAAGAACAACAAGTTCGCCCCGATCGCTTTAGGTGTAAGGTTGAGCCGAATGCAGTCGGGACCTGAGCTGACAGGACCAAGGACGTTTCGCAAGTTGTCGCCCATGTCTTGACCGGGGAAGGGAAGCACGGATTCAGCGACCAGCACAGAGGCCAATTGATGGTCTTGACGGGTCCCATGCTCACCACCGGCGATGAGCTGGCCACCGCGGCCAGTAATGCTCTCGGACAGGAGCTGAAGTTTGAGGATATTTCGGAGTGCGTTCGCCTTTTGTGATTTTACTCTCCCAGACAAATTTCGCTAACACCCGTACAGGAAAGAAGCGCTGAAAGTCCTCCAGGCGCAGTCCGACAGTGACGAGTCGGAGCTCCAGTATCTCTTGGAATATTATTCCCTCGTGCGAGAGGGAAAGACCAATTACATCTGTACGACTGCGTTCCACGACGTGACTGGAGGACACCCACAAGAACCAGTCGACTTTTTCAAGGTTTACGCGGAATCGCTACAGCCAAAGCACAAGAGCAAGCGGCGCAAGTTGAGCACGGGCAAGAAATAGACTGAGATGTACAATCGAACATAATTCTCTACTTCAGATAATATGAAATGTCATCTATACCGTTGAGAATCATAGTTGAGCCTCTGCCAGCGATTCGGCCGTTATCAGTCAACACGTTTCCTACGTACGGAGTATTTCGGTTTTCGATGCCATTTCCCGGGCAGCTACAGCTCTGAAGGCTCTGGAGCATCTCTTGTCCTCTTGATCAGATCCAGGGATCACCTTGAAGCATGTCCAGGGTATATGGGAGGCTAGGGTGATGGCTTATTCTTTCTATCCATCGTGAAAATACAGATATAGACCCCAGCCACGCCAGGTTGTCGTACCAGGTTGATTTAGTCTCAATCTGTCCAGAACCAGCAATGAAAAATAATAATAAAAAAGAATAATAATGCTCAATGCGCATTGAGGACCCTGTGCTCCCCCGAGAGTATACCCACTGGACTTTTACACTCTTGGATAGCTTTCGACATCAGGAGAGTCTTGACATTAGTTAACTTCAAAGGCGGCCCCTTCTCTATGGCTGTACCTGTTTTCCCCTCTTTTTTTTTTTTTTTTATTTTTTTTTAAAATTTTTCTTCTGTGTCCCGGGCCCCTGACGCGCAAGTCATGCTGTTCTAGGAAGCTGGATGCGAGTTTGATCAAGACAAGCATATTGGCCCTCGCATTTGCACACCAAACATTAGACTTGTTAAACCACGGGTTGGGGCGGGTTTTCAGGCCTAGCTGATCCGCCCACGCGGGTTTTGGGGTGGGTTACCTTCACAGTAAACCGCCCATGGGTTTAGCAAATAATTCTAACCCAACCTAAATAACCCAAAATAACCCAGTTATGCATATCATTACTCTAATAGACAATGATCTACATAGTTAATAAAATACTGTATTTAAATACTGTATTATAACTATCTAAGTAAGAAAATATAATCTAAATACAGTAATATACCTATTCAGATATCTTGGCAACCCAGCGGGTTGCTCCGCCGGGCTTTGGGGCAGCCAAAAATATCCAAAACCCAATAGATAATTAGAAGGTCTAACCCAACCCATTTCTTGGCGGGTCGGGGCGGGTTGGGGCGGGTTTCGTGGGTTGGGTTTAACAAGTCTACCAAACATAGACAAATTAGTCAGCATTGTAGAGTTTCTACGGGACCACGGTGCCCAGGTTACAGTGAACTAGCTGTGTGCTAACAATAGTTCTACAAGAGATTTTCTCTTTTTCTGAGAAGGCGTTCGCGAGATCTAGCTTTAGTCGCCACAAGAAAGAGATAGACGTAACCTATTTCCACAGTGAGGGGTGGAGAAAATGTCAGCTTGGAGACCTTGGATGCGAAAGACACTGCTTGAACTAAATCTTGACAGCACGAGCGAAATAGGCCAAGGATCGCCGAACCAAGGTCACAGTGCGCCATGGCAGTCTTGCCAAACAACTGCATTTTCACGGATCGAGGTGGCATTACGGAAAACATGCACTATATCCACGCTGCTGTCGTCGATGCCAGCGGGACTCTGCTCTACTTTGTTGGTAATCCCTCACGGGTTACACTAGCAAGATCTACTGCAAAACCGGCACAAGCGCTGGCCATTCTGGAAACGGGCGCGCTAGACCAGTATGGCCTTGACGATGGCGACGTTGCCCCGATGTGTGCCTCTCACAGCAGCGAGCATGTACATGTCGCGCGGGCGACAGACATGCTGCGCAAAATCGATGCCCGCGAGCAAGACCTGCAATGCGGGGGCCACGCATCTCTCTCGGAAACGGTCAATGCGGGCTGGATCAAAGCCAGCCTGGTACCCTCCGCTATACACAGCAACTGCTCTGGCAAGCACGCCGGAATGATCGGTGGCGCTAAGGCCCTGACCACGCGGAGCGACGGGTACCATCTCCCCGGACATCCGATGCAGGTCAGGGTTCAGCAGGTCTTCTCCGAGCTCTCAGGCCTAGACGCGCAAGATATCGAATGGGGCATTGACGGGTGCAATTTGCCTGCTCCGGCGCTCCCGCTAATGAATCTTGCGCGCGTCTACTGCGGTCTCGCAGCGTCCGCTGACGAGGCCGCCGTGTCCAGCGCGGCTCCAGCACCAAGGAGCCAACACTTGTCCCGCATCTTCGGCGCAATGGCTCAGAACCCGCGGCTGGTTGCCGGTCAAGGCCGGTTCTGCACAGTTCTTATGGAGGCATACAAGGGCGTTCTCGTCGGTAAGCTCGGAGCAGATGGGTGCTACGGCGTTTCTGTGCGGGTGTCAGACCAAACAATTGCGCTTGGAGCGGAGGGCGCGATTGGCATCGCAGTGAAGGTGGAGGACGGTAATATTGGGATACTATATTCGGCGGTGGTGGAGATATTGCAGCAGCTTGGTATTGGGACGACGGCAACCTGGGAGGTTCTGGAAGGGTTTCATCGCCCAAGGCTCATCAACACAGCCGGTATGGTGACCGGGTCGCTTCATTTTTCATTCAGGGTGCAGAGAGCGTCTTGAGAGGGTTGACGGGACAATGCGCTGGGTGTATCTCTCTGCAGTATCTTCATGAGTCGAAAAGTTGTTAATACCATCATGAAGATAGAAGTGACTAGTGTCGCGATGCCGAAACCCAAAGCGAAGCCTGGAAGTAGCAAGCTGAGCCGCCAGGCTTACTGGCGATTGTCGCAACCGTTCAATGAGATACCTGTCCGGGTTCATTCTTCTGCGGCATATAAACGGAAAGAAATGGCCTCTCAACTTTGGGTAGAGGTGAAATATTAACTTGACGCACTTCCCCGGATTGATAGTCAGTAATTTGGCGTCATAAAGTCGGGAAAGAAGTCATGGTTCTGTCAGTCAGGGGAGAAGAGACTGAGGTTCTAGCCAATAAATCTATATTAACGCCTCGCTCAACCCACAATACCTCGCTGGATGAAGGCGACTTGTAGGTAAGCTTAATATGGTCACAATTGACCTTACCTACACTTATTGAAGAAAGCTACAGGCGTCCGGACCATTTTCCGTCATCTTCAGCGGGTGAGCAGTGCCACTTTGACGCCGCGCGACTAGGTATTCGAGTTGTTCAGTCAATGCACTGTTCATCCGCGCATAACTAGAGTTCAGAACAAATGTAGTGCTTGATCGGTTGGCAAAGAATGACTTGTAATTCGTCATAATGCTGAGCTCATTCTCGCGGGGATGTTCTAAGAGATTTAACCAAAGCCGCCATTTGCGGCGCAGCTATACTTATCCTGTGGTTCCAAGTGTCGTTCTTTTCCGTATACAGGATATTATGGTCTCGCAATCCTGTACGGAGTAGTTTATAATATTCTTTCGATGAGTCCCAGTTCGACGTTATTCCCATCTCTGCTTAGTAGCTCATATGCCGACCAAGTCGAGGCCAGCCACCGAGTTGCCATGCGACTGTATTCCCCCAGCCAACTCTCTCGGATAAATCTGCACCACTTGCAACCCTGGTTGTCCATGCAGCCAATGCAATAGCAAACTGATCACATGGCACCATCTGTTGGCGAGAATACATGGGTTAGATTCAGCCTGCCGCATTGTGAGCTGCGAAAACTGAGGCAACCAAGCTCACGGAAGAATAGTTAGCAAGAGCCATAGCCTCGTCTCTGATCCAAGGCTCGATCATATTTCCTCTGACATTTGGCTCCCCTCGTGGCAGGCTGAGATTGGTTTCCACTCTTTTTTTGTTTTTCCTTCTTTGCTTTTCTTCTCTTCTCTGTCCTCTCCACCCACATCATCCTAGCTTCTTTTTTTGGCCTTGTTTGAAGTGGGGTGATATCATGCAAGGCCACCCCGTACTCAACTTACTTTTATTACATCTCAATAGGGTACATTATTTGTCTCTGCGCACCAGCGGCGGAGTTGTAGGATTGGCCACATAGACAGGCTGCTGTAGCTCTTCAGCCTACCTAAATCCAACCACGAAGACCTGGATTCTCAATTGGAGACTGGTACGGCACGAGGCGCCGCCTGGGAGAAACCTGTTCTTGCGGCCCTGCTGGTGCTTTAATATGAGGCTGGGCTCGTCACCATAGCCAAACTTTCTCATAGCCTATTCTCGTTCTGGGTGTTCACGCCCCCCAGCTGAAGGCTGGCTACTTGAGAGCTACTTTTACTTGACCTTCGCGCAGACTTTCTATCCATCTCATCTTCTGCCGGCCCTTAGTCCATCTTCTTTTTGGAACACTTATGCGTGACGACACATGATGGACCCTATTTCTGCGACAGGACTCGCATACCCGATCGCAAAAGATCTCTACCGCTATGCGAAGCGCCTGAAACGTGCATACCACGAGATCCAACATGCAAAAGAGAGTCTCAAGAAAGTGATCGAAAAAATAGAGATTGTAGCTGAAACTTATATGTTCTTCAAAGATACCATGGACGACGCGAAAAAGATAAAAGATATGGCTCAAACGTTCAAATTGCGCAGGAACCTCATTCGAAAGGTCAAGTCAGAAGCAAAACAGATCATCGCGGAACTTAAAGCACTCACAAATATTTTTTCGCCCTTGCTACAAAATAGCTCTAGGGATTCAGTCCAGAAGTGGATTACACAATTTCAGTGGTATAGGAAAGAGAAGAGCGCTGTAGTACCTCTTCTCATGGACATGCGGATCCTTCAAGGCTCTATGGATCTGGTTGCAACTCTGGTGACCCTGCAAATGCTGAAAAATAGCTATCAAAATGCTGAAAGTGGACGAGACTCAATCCATATGCAAATGTAAGAGCGGATATCACACGAAGGGCTGCTTTTCACTGACCATCCGCTTGGCAGAAAACACCTCAGAAGACTAACAGAGATCGGGTTGAAGAAGCTCCAGGAGGATGAAAAGGCTCAGAAAGAGATTCTCAAGAAAAGATTAACGACGGCAAAGCAGGATGACATGGCACTCAATCTTGCCCTGCAGATTATCCGGATTCTAGAGAAGGAAATACCTGGACTGTACCGCAACCAGCCCCCTGATAGTCAACCAACGCCAGTTCCTGCAACACCATCGAGCTCATCAGCGCCGCCTCAAATTACACCTCGTACTTCGCCCTCTCTGGGTTCTCGCCCAGATGTAAAAGGCCAGGTATCACCGCCGCTGTCGCATCAAACGGTTTGGGTCATTGATGAAAGCGAGCAAGAAGAAGGAATGGAAGATGCGCCTCCAGAACAGGGGCCATATGTTCGAATGCCGCCGTTTGGTCCACCAGAGGCTGGCCCACGCCCGCGACGAGGCCGAAAGTCTCTGGATCGTCCTACTCCATCTAGCAGCGGAGATGACCAGCTAGAAAAGAATAGAGCGCGGAATCATCAAAACGATTATTCAAGACACAGGAATAGAGAATTATACTCAGGGCACAAATTACGAGCCGGTAGCCGGATCTCTGTGTATGGGAGCGAGGGCGAGGTCACCCCCACTCATTTGATGGGGTCCGCTGCGCTCCCACAGGGCTGGCAAAGACGCAAGGAAGAATCGTAGCTGCAGGTTGGTTAAGGAATCTAGATCGACGTCAGGGTAATCCTGTAATGGTGTAATATATCTTTACAATTCAGGTGCTCATTTTTCGGTATCGTGCGTGCTTTCCCCTGAAACAACCCAGGTTGCAGACATATCAGAACAGGAACCCCGTCCGCGGCGAGCACCTAATCTCAAGATTGAGGCATGATGAATCTCTGATTTGGTATATCTGCCAAATCTCAGAAAAGGCGCCGGAAGGTGAGGGAAACATTCGCAGTATGTGCAAAGGAGGAATTATAAGAAATTTCGTACCTTAGGAATTCTGCAACCACAAGACTTCAAAGTCTAAAGAGATCAGATATCAGCATTGCGTGATTCGTTTCCCTATTTTCATAGAAAATGCAGCTATTCAATGCGTGAAGTGCAGCTGTCTCTCGCTCGCAAGAAGGCTTGTCGCAGAAGGTAGAGTTGATCTGCTGAGATTAGTTAAAGGCAGTCCAGCGCAAACAATGGATTCTGCCTCGTAGTAATATACCCAGGTCAAGTGTAAAAAAGCAAATTAATGCGCGGAGTCAAGTGCTTTGTTTGCCATTGTGATCTCTTTCTAATAGGCAGTCCCATCAGTCATTGTTTAGCTTGGTGAGTATAAAACTGGAACAATCACTGTATCCTGCCTGAAAAGTCCGTTATTAACTCCGTACGCACTACGTAGATATTGCAAACCTTGTTTGAACCAGGGTATACTTATCTAGAACCTCTGTTTGGAACTCTTGGAAACACGGTGTGGAGTCCGATCAGCAGATAAAACCGTTGGTGATACCCCCGCATTAGAGAATCTTTGCTTGATTAATTTGACGACTCGGCATTGTTTCCTTGGTCGTACAATACTGCTCATTGGCTGAGTAGTAAGCTGGAGCTGCGCGGCCTCGAAAGAAGCAAACATATCATACGTGTCGTGCGAGATATAGCTGATAACCCTTCTTGTCATATAGGCATGGTTCATGAGGGTTAAAAAAATACAACACATACGTGCATACCACTTTTCCAGCCCAATCAACTACAAAGAAGGAACATGATCCCCAGGACTTGGGGAAAGGAACCTAGGAGCCTACTATCCATCTCAAATCTTTTTCTTCTTCTCCATGTTACCTTTTCTCTATTGAATAATGGCAAAGAAGAAGGACAAGAGAAAGCGTCCGTCAGAGCCGGAGGCGATCAATGAAGAGCCCATGCCAACGGAGTCCATTGCTGAGTTCATTGCTGAGCCCGAACCGCCAGAGGCTGAACCAGTAGAGGCCCAACTGTCAGAGCTGCCTGGTATTGAGTACAACCAGCCCGCATCATCGTAAGCTCAAAGGCTTCTCGACCGGGTTTGATATTCCTCTAATATACTCGAGAGCAGCCCCTATGAATACCCCATCGCAATCGTCAAAATTGGGAGAAAGAGCTACGGAATACCTGCCTACTACATCCGATGTATACCCCAGATAAAGTGCGAATTCGAATGGCACCCACTAGGCAGCGTCTCACTCACCGACGTTGACGAGGATATTGGTCACACATTTGTTCACTTTCTTTACACCGGACAGTACGAGACACTCTATTCGAACTGCGACCGTGTCAGGGAATATAGGAGAAGTGTGTTCGCATACCAGGCAGCTAGGAAATACGGGCTGCCTGTGCTAGAGGCACTCGCCAAAAGATATATTGAACATTTCAGTGAATTTACGCCGCTTGAGAACATACTTGGTACGGCCGTGGACGTGTTTACGAAGCTGCCCCACGACGAGGTATGGTTCCAAAGATATCTCAGGGGGTACTTTGTTCAGTCCTACAGAGAGAACATGCACTTTTTTCACCGAGACGAGTTCACCAAATCAACAGGAATGTGTCCTCCTCTTGACAGGATTATTCTGCAACTAACTGTTGATATCCTGTCCTCTCGTATCGCGGAGCTGGAAAGTACCATTGAGCAGGCCAACGAACTCAAGCCCGAGACTGAATTTGAGTCACTACCTGAACCTGCACCGGAGCCCGAGACTGATATAGCAGCTAAATCGGCGCCCGAGCCTGAGTCGAGCGCACCAACGAGAGCCAGCGATTATGACGCAGAGTCCTCTGCGAATTATGTGGAGCCTGCCGACCTGGGATACTCAGAAGAAGCGGCCTCATTTCCCGTGCCTGAAGAGCCCGGCAAGCCTGAAACATGCGATTTGCCAGAATGCACAGCAGAGAGCTCAGTCGAAGTTGATCCGCCGGCTGCGACATTTTCCCCTGCGCAGCCGCATCTCGAGACATATGGTAACGGTGACGTTTCACCTGGGGCCCGGTCTCCTGTGGAACTAGGCCCTGTCGCAGAAAACGCCCAAGGAAAATACCCCTCCCAGGAGTACCCTGTCCCAGAGCCCGTGCCCTCTGACACTAGTGATGGCTTGTACGGCAGCACCTCGAAGATGAAAAAGAAAAAGGGAAAGAATAAGAAAAAGAACCGTCCTATGGTTCCGCCTCCCCCTGTCCCTATAATTTGGAGCTAAGTCTCCGATCACACATGGCCAAGGCATGCCAGCAGCTTTTACGTTGACTGACTTGGCGAATTGTAGTTGTTTGTGTTCAGCTTTAGTATGGATGTCAAGTACGGGAAATTGAACCAGTGCTGCTAGTCGTATCTAATGATATTTGTTCTTCTTTGTCTCAATCTGGCACAATTATGATGAATCTTACAGACATCCTTGAAGACTTGAGTACCCTAGTTTTGAGATGCCAGTTCTTGATGCCGGTCCTTCACGTGCACGAGGAGTCCAGGAAACGTGGATAATTGAGCCGTCAAACTATGCCATGCTGGAGTGGATGTTTCACTACCAGAGCTGTGACCTAGAGGTACGGTCAGCCCAAGAGGCGCGACTGTTAGATAATCTGGAGTGGCCAGCTTGAGAGGCTGCCGTGGATGTACTATGTCTCTCTGAAGAACCAAACTAAACGATGCCAAGTCCTCTCCTTATAATTTTCCTGAAGAACAAAGGTATGAACCTGACGAGAATGGGGACGGAACCACATATCATTACCATGGCTTCGTAAGAGGTTAAACTGAGACAAACTAATATCATGAAAGGCATACCATAACCTTGCTAGTAGTACTTGCATACAAGGCTATACACATAACGAGAAAACTTGATTGCCCCAATACTGAATCTAAGGCTCTTCTTACCCTCTGCTTGTTTCATGTCAGGGAAACTGTCCGGCTCTGAGAATTGTGCTGTCATGTATAATGCCGTGTTTGAACAAGCCGCTGTGAAAGCCAAACTGTATGTACAGCCCAGCTTGTACATGAGAGACTTAAAACTAATAATGACGATAGCCCATAACAAGTACCCTGTCTTCCCTCGAGAAGCTAGAACAAGCCGACTACAACTAGGAAAGGTGATGCTCAGTTCTTAAGATACAAAGTCTGCAAGTTACACCACTGCCTCAAACCCTGCAAGCCATTCTCCGTCCCAATGCCGCTCTCTTTATGTCCACCGAACGGCGCCCTGAGGTCAGCTTCAAAATGAGTGTTGACCCAAACACTCCCAGCCTGCAGCTTTGCTGCAATTCTCGCCGCTTGTTCTAGGTCCCTCGACCAGACCGATGCCCCAAGACCCATTTGTGTATTGTTTGCGCGGGCAATGACATCACTCTCATCACTCCAGGAGAACAGAGGCATAATAGGGCCGAATTGCTCCTCCGTAGCAATGTGACTGTCCTCAGCTGGTCTGTCAATGATAGTGGGCTTGATAAAGTAGCCAGCCTTGTTGTCAAAAGCCTTGCCGTCCGGGTGGGTAAGGCTGAGCTGTTCCTTTGTGAGGTCGGCAAAGAATCCCTTGACCTTTTCATACTGCATGCTGTTTTGCAGTGGACCCATGAAGACGCCTTCTTGAGTGCCAGGGCCGACCTCGATAGTTTTGGCGTACGCGACTGCAGCGTCGCGGAACTCATTGTAGATGGATTCATGGACGTAGATTCGCTTTACAGCCAGGCAGATCTGGCCAGAGTTGAAGAACCCTTTCGAGATGACCTGATGCAGTTAGTAGGTGACGTTACTTTATTGGCACTCTAGGCCAGGCTTACCCGGGGTGCGACACTTTGAACGTCAACGTCTCCGCACACGATGGCAGCGTCCTTTCCTCCCCTACTCGTTGTTAGCACCCAGGAAAAACGTATGTGCAAGACAACTTACAATTCCAGGGTGACTCTCTTCAAAGTCCTACTGGCACTCTCCATGACCTTCTTGCCAGTCGCCGACGAGCCTGTAAAGCTTATTTTCCCAATCCCAGGATGCGCCGTCAACCACGGCCCCAAGCGGTCATCACCACTCAGAGCCTGCACCACACCGGGCGGGAAGAACCGCTGCGCCAGCTCAACGAGCTTGAGCCCACAATATGGTGTGAATGGCGATGGCTTGATGATGATCACATTCCCAGTGATCAGAGCGGGCGCCAGCTTGACAACGGTGAGTAAGTGAGGGAAGTTCCAGGGAATGATTCCCGCGCCGACACCGATTGGGATATGTCGCACGACGATCTTCTTCTCCGCACTGTCTTCAATGATTTCGTCCGTGAGGCCTTCAGCAACGTCGGCCGCGGAGCGGATGACCTGGGCTGACTGGGCGACTTCGTTGGCGGCGAATTGGAGCTGTACAGTTAAGCTCTTAGAGCTGGACCCCAGGATAAATAGAATGGCTTACAGGCTTCCCCTGCTCCTGAACAAGAAGCTTTGCAAAGTCTGCTACATACTCCTCAATTGCATCAGCATAGGCCAACAGGGCCTTCCGGCGCTCATCAAAAGGAACATCAATCCAGGTTTTGAAGGCCTCCTGTGCGGCCACAACAGCCCTGTCGACATCCTCCTTGATTGCGACGGGGACGTCAGGGTTTGGCTCCCCTGTTGCAGGATTTATGCCGTGGCGTCTTTCGGTAGTCGAGGTTTTTTCTCCATTGATGATGTTTTGAAAGTTCTCAAAGATAGAGAAGGCCATCGTATCGTGTTACAGATCAGTACCGTTCCTAGCGGGGAAACAGAGAAGAGTGGAATAGAAAAGAGAAGAAAAGCAAGATAAGAAGAAGCAGTCGGGTTGGAGAGGAGGAAAGACCAGCGAGTTGCACCTTCTCTAGTGACCGCGGATGTAGGGTAAACTTACTTCATAACGATGATGCTGGAGGAAAATTCGACAGCTTACAGTTGTCGCCACGGCCAATAATGGGCGTCGAACCTTGAAGCCCGTCTGATAAATCCTGGAATTCACATAAAGCACTGCACTGTTGTACATATACCTCGCCAGACTCACAAGAACCATACTCCTCAATTCCAGGCCCATTTTTACAGAATCCTCTGGACAGGTAGGTCTTGGTTGTGATAAGCAACCGACTAAGCTGGATAGAATATTGTGTATATAGCACGCTTCTCTAAGTGGGCTTGTTACCATTTTATATCATTCCGCTTCTCAGTGATTCAATGAAAATCCTCCAAGGACCCCGGTTTAGGAGCCTGCAATATATTGACTATTGTACAAGAGGGATTCGCTGACGAACTAGGTTCAATGATCAGCAAAAGCATAAGTCCCCTAGTCCACCCTTGAGGTAGACCACCTTCAACCTCAGGAGCCCTGAGGATTGAACTGGAGGGCAGACGATGACAGATAGGGCCAAGTTCTCTGTCCAGTCGAGGTTATCCAATCCAGAGTACGGTAGAGAGACAATAGCTCGCTCTTGCATCCGACAAAGGACCTTGGATCAACGGGTACGCGGACCGACAGCTGCTTAGCTGTGGCCGGCCCAGCATACTCATCGTTATACACGCCGAAAATATGAGTGGGAGAGGGAGAGACTGGTTATTTCCTCAAGTCTCATTGACGGTACTGATAACTCCGCTGGTAGTCGCCATCAACCTCCTCATGCGTGATCTCAAACGTCGTCTCTTGATACACCCCGCTAACACCGCCCGAGACTTCACTATCCATTTCCTTCATTTCCATATTCCTATCCCTGTTAGAATCCCTGTCATTCCCACTCCTCACAATCTGCTCCATCGAACCTTCCCTCCCATCTCTCGCCGGGTCGGTCAAAGTCAGCCTTCCCCTTCGCAGAGACTTCCGTCCAGCGCATCCAATCCATCTCGTCTTTCCCCTCTCCAGATTTCGCCCCCGATTACTCTGCCCGCCATTTCCGTTCCCGCCCTGCTCCGAGGAATCCCTCCCCTTCGTACTGATATGCGTCTGAAACGTATGGTCTTGACTATACGCATAGATCCTCCCCCCTTGCCCAGGGCCTGTCCCTGTCAACACCCCGCCACTCCCTCCCTCCGTGTGCAACAGCAATTGTCTCCTTGTCAATGTATAAACGACTGTATCGAATGCCCCACTCAAGGCCATCAGACTTCCCGCGACAGCAAAATACTCGCGACTAGGAATAACATGCCTTGCAGTAGACATGCGGCCCGCAGCGAGTGGCAGCGACAGAACCACATACGACAGCGGGTAGACGAGCATGTAAATGACGACGCGGTTGAGGCGTTTCAACGCCTGCGATTCACGCGGCGACCGGTTGTAATTATGCGTTTGGATCTTTCTAGCCGCCTGCTTCATGCGGCGGCGTAGGTAGATGGTTAATGTGCTATAGAGAATGATCGTGCCGAACTCGGAGAGGAAGATCCAGATGTAGTGGCCCCAGAGACGTTCATGCTCGTGCACGGGACTTAGCCAGCACTACCAGGATGAATTAGTACTCTCTCCAAAAAACGGAAATTGAAGACGGGGAAAGATGAAAAAGGAGACTAACCCAGCCAGCCTCTGAAATGACAAACGTATTTTCCTTATACAGCCCGACCGGGATGAACCCAAGCACGAGAATAAACACCCACAGCCCAACAACACACCCTACAAACGTCCGGTACGGTAACTGTCGTCCCCTCAGCACCACTGCGCCCGTATGTATCGCAATAGCAATAACGAACAGCCCGCTGCCCGGGTCAGCCGTTTGAATCCACCATCCCTGCAACACGCACGCCGCACTCGGGTACCAGATCCGTTCTGTAACCGCCCAGTGCAAACATAACATAAACGCCGTCGCTTGCTGCATGTCGACAAGCAGGAGGTTGTAGATGAGCACGACGTATTGGTTGCGCCATAATGGCCATGCGTAGTGCCGAGAACTGAACAGGAAGCGATACGTGAGGAAGAGGAAGAGCGTTGATGTTGCCAGGAGCGAAACGAGGCCGCAGACGCCCAGCGCAATAAATCCCGCTTTGGTACCGCCGGTTACGGTATCATATGGCGGTGGTGGTGGTGGTGCGCCTGGCGGGTAGTCGACCTCGCGGGGGTGGAGATGCATCTGCGGCTCTGCTCCCCGTTCATTGTCAGAACGACTGTAAAGAAAGTAGAGCGTCCGAATCAGGGCGGCCATTTTCGGATCTTTCTTGCTCTCCTTCTTAGACCCATGAATGGGGTTGCGTTTGATAGCGTCAAGCTTCCGCAGGAGCCTAAGTGAGACGCCGTGGCTGTTGACAGAGTTTTAACCCTCAACTTTCAGGTCTGCGGCTGAAGGGGAAGATTTAAACCAGTTCCTGACAGTATTCTATGAGAAGGGTCTAATAAACCCTGAACCCGCTAAAAAGGTTAAAAAACGGGGTCGTTAGTTGTAAGGCACGGTGATTGGACGGGTTGACGCCCCCTGGCTGAGCCTGGACTCAAATAACGTATGGAGCAAACTTTGGCGAGGCGAATTAGGCTCAGTTAAAAAGATCCACCAAATAACTGTCCAATCAGGATTCACGCGCCTTCCCAATCTGACTCGGGAAGTCACACTGTGATTACTGGCTTTGCCCCCATGGCACTTGTAGCTAATTTTGATTGTAACCATATTAGCTCATCGTTCTCCGCAGCTCATTCCCTGGATTAGGCAGGTGCATTTACTTAACCCAAGGGGACGGCGCGCATGCGCTTTTAGCCAGCGATGGGCGAGTGCTCGGATAGCAGGCGTCGTACATTACTACTATAAAAGGGTAATCCAGACCGACGCCATGACGGCTGGCCAGAACTTAATCGATTCCTTTGGGGGTCCATGCTGCGCCCCTGGTTCTTGGATCGGTTGCGAATGCCGAACTGTTCGCTTTACTTTCCTGAGGGGAATATTTCAATTTCCGGGGCTACGGGAAATATACGGGAGATATATTTGGTAGAACAAATCGTGCTACTGCGGGGCATCATTTAGTATGACGCCTCGACTTGAGTTATGCTCAAAGGTCTGCGCACCCACTTCGTGACAGTCGAAGAGGTTTGGTGGTTGGCTTAACTCCATTGGCCAGTGCCGGAATTTGTAAGGAACGGATTTTAGTTCGGATTACAGCCGAGATCTGAAATCGCCGATTTAAATCCGAAATCGACTAGGGGGCACTGGTCCATGCGCCTGGACATGGTCCGGTTGAACTCTTTAAACCATGCCCAGCAAATCCGGTGACTAGGCTCGTCTTGCTGTCGCCACAACCAATCAGCTTCCGTTTCGATATCCCATGGCTTCGACCGTAGCCACTGTATGAGGACTTGGATCCAACAGCAGCAATATCCTGGAAGTATGGGCAAAGACCCCGTCTTTTGGTTAAGGTTGAACCTAGGTATATTATTCATTTTCCCGGTTCTTCGTTTCGTTTCTTTTCATTCCTTTGGCCCAGGTATACGACTACGGGGTGTCTAGAACAGGGCTCTTCTGTCATGAACCAACATCAGCGTCAGGCGTCGTCGCGCAATGGGCCATTGGTATACAATACGCCAATGTGCGATATGGGTATTGGCGTCATCCCGCTGGCTCGTCAAGACCCAGGCTTAGCCGACAATTCTTTCCTACTGGATCGCGGCCGACGGCATGATTGGAGAACCTATACCAGCAGTGCGCTGGCTATATGAAGAGCTTACTGACTGTCATTAACTAGAATCCCAGGCAATCCTCTCAGTATTAACCCAAGTCTTTCACTTCCTTTTGTATTGAGTTATTGCTTCGTTGTAGCTTAAGGACCCAAACATGTGGTGATGCTATACAACCAATCACTCATGGCATAGTTGTTTGGTTTTGCTGCAGAAATAAATAAAAGAAAAATCATCATAACCTATCCTGCTAGCTGGATGGGTGTTACTAATAATAAGAAACTACGAGGTGCTATAAGAAATCCCTTTGTGGTATAACTAGACTTAATGTATGTTTGCTACTGTCAGCATGGCTAGTCAAACCTGATTGCATATTCTTGTACAAATGCACAGTAGAACCAGAAAGAATGGCCTCGAATAGTGAATATATTCTCAGTACTTATTTGTATACATAGTCAGCAACAGTAACTAGATTGACGATCATGGACATTCACAATGGTCGCGGGTTTCCTGGAACGCGTCCGGAGTGCAGCACAAGCCACCGCAATATTAGAGAAAAGTGTCTAACATGGTGACACATGCTATAAGATTTATAATCTGCTATTTGGTGAGATGGCTGCCGTTAAATGAAGAGCAAATGACCAAACTGCCTTATACAACTGTACATTGCCAATTAGGGCAGCCCTTCAATATCCTATCTCCACAAACAAATTCCTCCAGCAAGCGAGGTGTCTGGATTTGCCCAGCGCTACGGAACCAAAAGTAGTAGCTGCGCAGTTCCAATCATGTCAGGCAAATATTTTCCTCTTGATGGCGTTTGCGGCGCAAGTGTCTAGCATTATCAACTGCCTTGCCTGCACTACCAACACCCACAACGCTGCCACCGCGGCTGCATGCAGCATTAAGGCAAACTTAAGAGACTTACAAGGTTTACACCAGTAATATCCTACTATTAGCACACTCCAACACACTCAGTCAAATAATGTGTGTTTGAAAACTCTGCCTTTGACTTGGGGTATATGAAGCCAGAGTGAATGATTATCGCTGCTGCGTAAGCATCGCTTTCTTTCAGGTACCAGCCATGTCAACTTATTTATTCTCAGCACTCCCATCTTGACATTTATTTTGATTACCTTCAACTCAGATTTCTTAGCAACACATCGCTAGTCTAAAGCATCACAGTTTAACTTAACTGCTCCACTGAGGCGATCTTTATTCACACATCTTTGGTCCAAGCATTATCATTGCAATATGCCTGCTCCCTTCATGGTGTCTACCATAGATGCGAGCTTGTATTTGTTCCATCATGTTTTCTTTCCATCCAAGCTCCCTCAGGGGGATGACTACGACACCAACTGTGAGCTTATCCTTATTGACTCTGTGATACATTCCTTGAAAGAGTTCAGGACCCTCGTGCCCAAGCATCATCGCCAGGTGGTGGACCCAGTCATCGCAATGGTCGCTCGCCTGAGAGGAATTCACGGATCCCACGGTGACATGAGCGAAGGAAGACTCAAGGAGGCTTTTCAGAAGCTGGACGATGAAGGTATAAGTCCGGCTCCGTAACATAATTTCTGGGTGACCAACCAGTTATAGGAGGCATATTGCCTATTCACGTCCGCTGCCAGAACGCCGCTATCCTGATGACCAGGGACGAGAAGGTGATATATGTGGAGGTCTTTGAGTTGTCTCCTCAGAACGAAGCGGTCTATTCAACAGCTGGTCGTTTGCAACGTCAGTTTCCTGGACCGTCTTTCATGCTGGACCGGGCCACCTTCAATGCTCCAGGTTTTCAGGATACTCTCGCGAACACACTCTACACAATGAGCCACCAGTCTGCCCCTGGAACCAAATCAAGGGTAAAAAAAGCTGGTCAGGAGCACGATGAAGAAAGGGATACAACCGATCCGAAGATGGTGACAGAGTTCTTAGTGGCCTTCCTGCGTCCCTACGCCACCATATTTGACGGTCTGCAAATCCAGAAGAATACCCGTGAAGAGGTGCTCTGGCTCGACACCAGGCTTCCCTGGCGGCGGTCCCCTTTGTGGCTCCTTGTCCGTGTGGCTCTTCAGCTGAACCTTCAAAGGCTATGCCGTCGTCATGAGATATCAGATGATATTTACAAGCACTACATGGTGTATTACATGGGTTCAGTTCTGAACGTTTGTCTTGAAGAAGCCATGTCAGACGAACAGTATTATGTCATGACAGCGAAAATCGCCCGTCGATTGTGCAAGCTTGATTTATCACACCTTCCTGCATGGTTTCCGTTCGTTCAAACTGTCCTCAAAAAGGCGAACCGTTCCATCCAAAAAAGCTGGGGCGAAATCATAGACCAGACTGGTTCTCGGCTTGGTAAAGAATATCCGGGGAAGCTGAACTTTGAAGAGGATGTTTACCACTCGCTGCCTGACCTTGATAAGTGGCTTGAAGGCCTTGAAGAGCGACGACATTGCTTAAGTTCGGCTGATTTCCAACCACGTACGGACTTATTGGAATTCGATAAGGCAAAATTACCGTTACCTCTTCGGACTGACGACACTGACTACAATCTCCTGAATCTTGCAGCCTTCGAAGACTGGGTTGAGTTCAACCTTGACAGTTGGCTTCAGGTGCACATCAGCGATGAAGACACCTGCCAGCAGTTGCACGATTTGATCAAGAATTATTATCATGTTGCATTCCCTCAGTACTCTTCCAACCCAGAAGCAGTATCAGTTATGCTGCTTACTATCCTAGAGCTGTGGATTGCTTGCGACAAATCGGCTGTTATACTTCACCCGTTACTTAGTGACTACGATACTTGCGTCCCGATGGAACTATTCGAGGTGCTTTTGTTACCATATCGATCCCAGATGGAGAGACTGGCTCGTGCAGAAGACTATATGGAGCAACGTCGACAGCGCCTTCGCTTTCCTGAATCTTCCATCTTTGAAGATTTTGGCACGCGGTCCTGCTTTTCTGTCAGATTTTTCGATAAGTCCATTGAGCACCAGGATTTACTAGCCGAGATAGAAGATCACGCTGAACGTGAGAGGACGAAGAAAAAGCTTGAGCTGCGCCAAAAGCATCAGAGGTACCAGGAACTCTACGCCCTCGCCGGTCAGAGGGAATGCACGTATTATGAAGTTATCCCTGACTCACGATTCGATCATACAGAATCGCGCCACAGTCCTAATTGCCAACGCTGTGCGTACACCAGAGAGGCAGATTCAATCCAAATTGGTATCCACGAATGGCCCTTACCTACAAATCCTCTGAAAGCAAAGACTACGGTGTTTGAGTTGAACGTTCCTCAACCTTTTGCATCATGGCGCGACACGACAGTATTCTTCCTTCTCAACGTTTTGCAGCTGGATTATTCTTCTAAGGGTAACCCGCGGGCTAGGCATCAACCTAAAGATTATAGTGGTCTGTCAGCCTTTTTCGCGTCAACCAACTATTCCCGGAGAATTGGCCTCCTCTCAGAGGTCAAGCCTCATGTCAAGACACACAGATATAAGAAGAAGATTATCGATGTAACTGAAAGTGATGTCTGCCTAGCGAACGGGTTGGTCCTTCGCTACTTCGACCACGGAACCGATTGTTTCGTCACTCAATTCATGGCCACCAACAAAACCGCATCCTCGTGCACTTACAAGTTGCCGAGACGTAGCTCAGACTTACAGATGTTTCTATTCCGGCCAGCACATAGCAGAAACGGGCCTTCACCTAACACTGTTATTGGGTCACAGGATAGTTGCCCGCTTGATATCTCGTTAGAGGAGTATAAGGCACTTTGTTCGATGCCGCTCGGCGTAGAAATACAGTGGCAAAACATCCTACGGCAGCTGGCTATGCCGTCTGTCGTATTCAAGAAGGACGAGACTTGCTTCTTCATCCTACAGATTATCCGCCAAGCTGGAACGTCAACCAAGGACTCTGTTCTGCGAGCAGGGCACGTCATCCTAGATGATGATAGGTTTACAACTGCCCTGCTGGGTGAGATCAACAATACTGCAGCTAGAATCAAAGAAAATTGGGAGTCAGCACAGGAGCTCGGCGTACTGGTGATTCTCACGCAAAGAATTCTAGCCCTTTCAGCCTCTACCGAGGTTCGAGATCTATGTCGGGCACAGCTCTCAAGTCTCCGTACCGCAAGCTTTAAGTTGATCACACTTGTCAGGGAACAAGCGGGCCATTCGGACACTGATAGGCACCGGAACGATTTGATCGCACGGGCAACTTACCTCGCACTGATCTGCGTCACCACCTTTGATGCTGAAAGTCCTGTTGTGCAGCAAATCCTAGAGGATGAGCTGAACGCCTCAGTTTGGATCCAATGCTGTATGATGATCCACGACAGAAAGGGCCTTCTCGACATGACTGCTGGTTCTTTGTCGCAGATCCTATACCATCGTTGGCAGATCGTCTCTTACCGCTGCTACCGTGACCTGGCACACAACATAGTCCATAAGAAGTGTCCAGCAATGGATCTCGCCATTAGGGAGGCATGGGCTGCCTACCATCCAGAGTTCCCTTGGTCAGTTGCTCCTGGGGGTGGTAACCACTGGTTAGTAACTGGTGACCAGAGCCTGCAGGTGCATTACAATGTGCTTACTGGCGAACTACTCATCAACGGCCAACCATTGGCACGACTACCCGCAGAGTATGAGCGCCACAGAACATACAGGACTCTATTTGGGCAATCCGCTATGGATGTAATGCCCAGTGGAATCCCAGGGATGCGTTTCTCTGGACAGAGGAAGCATATGAGGCAAACAATACATCTGGGGAAAGAATCAGCTCCTGGTTTGAATGGGTTTGACCTCTGCGTTCGGACAATCAATGAGGACGACCAGGCCCGAGAATTCGTACCGTTCAGACTTCTCGATGGCGCTCTTCCGGTTGACTTCGTTCAGAATTACGCCCACTGGTATGATGTTGATGGCGGGTACGTGGAATTCTGCCCAGTGAAGGAACCCTGGCAATCATCAAGCTCCCACTGGCGCTTGGAACGAAAACGCCCTGGACAAAACGGCTGGTGTCTTGTGAATGGCGCAATTTCTTTGGTCAATAATTGGAGTTATACGGCTAAATTTCTTTCCAGCATTTTGCAACCGATTGAGGAACCTTCGAGAGTGCATTACAAGTTCCATACCTCAACGTCCTCGCTAGAAATTGATGTTCCCCGCCTCAGGTTGAGCTTTACTCTCCAGTCAGGGGATTCAGTGATTCGATCTCGTCAATATCGGGGCATGTTTATTGATCCGGATCAGTCACTGGGTACTCTCATTGGCTTGCGGAGTAAACTTGTCCTTCTCCATGAGAACGACAACAGCCGAAAGGTTCTCATTCCTGATGGTGCTGTAAATTGGGCAAGAGATGGAAAACATGTTGCTGTGAACATTGGGTGGCAGCACGGCTCTAAACTTCATGTATATTCGGTGGATAACCAACTTGGTCGCTTGGTTGACAACGGGAGTCTGCATAGCAAACTCATGCTATGCTACCTACATGCTGTCACATCGTTCTGCCTGCCAGATGTATTGACTAAGAAGACAGGTACCGAACAGGCTCTGTCTGTCCTTCGTTCAGCATCGATGCGGTCTTTCATCCAACTGGCAGAAGACGAAATTTCACTTCTGGTTAATATTGCACGCCTGACCACTGTGAGACAGTACTATCCGGACAATGAACGCGTGATGCAAAGCATTGGATGGCAGAATCTGGGCTCTTTGGCCCACCATGATGAATTTCGTGAGCAGGTTCAGGCTATACTTGACCAGGACAGCACTATGAGGATGTTCTACCCGCACTCAAAGCGATATGGGGCCATTCTACCGTTTTCCAACCATGATCTCCTGCAACGTAATCGAATTAGATCATCGGTATTCCGTATCACTGGCTTTGGAGCGGAGGATCATACAACAGCCTTTGATGTCCAGTATACGGAACGTGGTCGGAATTATCAATCAGAGGATTTCTCCCGCGTGTTTTGTCTGTGCAAAACCATCCATGAGGGAACCTTTCATTCAGCCCTGCTAATAGACCACCAGCATCGGCTCTCAGAGATTTGGAAATTTCTCTGTCAGTCAGACGAGGTTTACGGCCCCGATGTGGTGGTCGATAAGGAAAGGCTCAAGTATGATGCAACCTGGTTATTGAACCCAGTCGACTTCGTCTCGGCTCATTGGTGCAGCATCCATGAGGTACTTCGCCAAGGGCCTGCTCAACTAAACAGATATCAGGTCATGATCTGGGTCTCAGCGATGGCATTTTCCAATAAGATTCCAATGGCTGTGCTGGAGACTTTTGCTGCCTTCTATGTTATACGGGCCATGGACTGCTGTAGGCCGCCACCCAGAAGCTCATTCCAGCCAACCAAAGGGTATGTGCTAAATGAAACCGTACTTAAGTGCCAGATGCAGTCAGTCCTGCGGGATGAAACGCCAGAGTCATCACTTGTTCCCAAAAAAAAAGAGACTTATCGCGCGTTCAGGCGACGCATCGAACAAGAGAGATTGAAGAATAGGGCACAAGCGCTCAACAGCCTAATCGCGCGCTTGCGTTCCCAATGGCCAACGGCAGCACCCGTAACTCCCAGTAGCCAGGAAGTTCCAAGTTGCGATGATTATTACCACATGCAGCAAGCTATGGCCATGGTACACAGATGCTTTTCTGAATGGTTTAACAATAGAGAACTCCGAGAGTACTTAACTATGGTCACTTCTGTGATTTCCAGTCAACATGTCCAGATCATGGCAGTGCCCTCGCCACAGTTCTCTACACCAGCCGTTCCTCTTCTGCGAAAACGCGGGTTTATCTCCATTGAAGACGTGCTCGATCAGTCTCTTGGCGCGCCACCAGTTCTGCCGACAAAGCCGCCAGGTTTAATGGACCTATTGTATGTTGATTCCACACCCATAGGGCCTGCACCGCGTCTTGTACCACTGATTACGGCATTGGGCTCACAAGCAAGGTCCGGCTATGAAAGCCGATACGTCGAACAGCTCCGGGACAGCGCCAAGTCACTCCAAGGCATCAGGCAGGCGGATCAGGTTACCTTACCGGAAGAGGAGCTAAGAAACGTCATCAATGGTTATCTCACGCGCTGTGAGGAGCATTACAAGGAGATGCATAGAGCTATATTTGCGAGGATGACATTTTCCGGTGTGGGATCTAAAGAAAACCCGGTTTATCTTGCCACTTTGAAGACAATAATCACTATCGACATGGGTCCAAGGTTCTCGACAGAGCTCTTCCTTCAACAACTGACGCGAAAGAAGTGGAATCAGATCTCCCCGCGCTGGAAAGCCTGCTTCATAGCCTACGGGATTTCCATCACGGCCTTCCAGCGAGCTAAGCGGCTGGTTAGCCTGGTCGGTCATCGAGAAGAACTGGTCCGGGAGCTCCAAACTCCGGGGCACTCTAACTGGGATCCCTACGAATTTCCAGAGTCGCTGTTACTGGAGATTGAGAATGGAATCCTGATCAGGGATGTCCAGGAGCAAATTGCCCGACAGTTAAGGAACATACAGCCCGGGCATAACGCCGTGATGCAGCTTAACATGGGCGAGGGCAAGTCATCAGTCATTGTTCCTATCGTAGTCACTGCGCTTGCAAATGGCTCATGTCTGGTCTATGTGCTCGTCCCAAAGCCACAATCTCGCCAGATGTTTCAAATGTTAGTTTCCAAGCTCGGTGGACTGCTGGGACGCCGCGTATACTGCTTGCCCGTAACACGCTCACTCAGCATAGGTGAGAAAGAAGCATCAGAGATGGAGAGTATGTGTTTGGAATGCATGGAGAATGGTGGTGTCCTACTAGTTCAGCCTGAACACATACTGTCATTGAAGCTTATGTGTCAAGAGTGCTTTCTCACTGGGAGAGACGCAGTTGGCCGTCGTCTGCAGAGAATACTTCAACTCTTTCGGAAGTCCTCGCGTGCTGTGGTAGATGAAAGTGATGAAAACTTCAGCGTCAAGTTTGAGTTGATTTATACCATGGGTTCTCAACGCGCCTTGGAGCTCAGTCCGCAGAGATGGACCCTAATCCAAAAGCTACTTGGTCTAGTACAGAGATTTGCCCCAGCTGTCAAAGCCAAGTTTCCTCTCTCGATTGAGATCCATGGTCAACAACAGGGGCGCTTCCCTCGAATACGGCTACTCCACGAAAATGCGGCAGTGGATCTGTTAAGGCAGATTGCTAATCACATATGCAACAACGGCATTGAGTCGCTGCCTATATCCAGGCAGCCAGAGGCGACGAGAAGGGCAATTCTCTCCTACATTGTCAATATCGAACTGTCAGCCGAGGAAATTGCTGCCGTTGAAGGTGACAGTGCGGCCAGCTTTTGGACCACCAGTACCAAGGAACCCCTTCTTCTGTTGAGGGGCCTCCTTGCTGGTGGCGTTCTAACTTCCTGCCTCAGTCAGAAAAGATGGAGGGTCAATTATGGTCCTGATGGCTCCAGGAAACCGCGAACAAAGCTTTCTGTTCCGTACCGTGCCAAAGACAACCCAGCGCCACGGTCTGAATTCAGTCATCCTGATGTTGTTATCGTATTGACGTGCTTGAGCTATTACTACGCTGGGCTCAGTAATGAAGATCTAGTCGCAGCCTTCCATCATTTACTCAAGTCTGACCAGGCCGACACAGAGTACCAGGCTTGGGTAGATGATGCACCTGACCTGTCGGATGCATACCGCCAGTTAGGTGGTATAAACCTCCAAGACCGACATCTGTGTGTAGAGCGGGTTTTCCCAAGATTGCGATTCTCTAAAGGGGCCATCGACTATCTACTCGCTCATCTTGTTTTTCCTAAGGAGATGAAAGAATTCCCATACAAGATATCCGCGTCGGGATGGGATATCGGCGAGATCAACTCACTTCCAACTGCAGGCTTCAGTGGAACAAACGATTCTCGGGTCACGCTTCCCTTGAGGGTAACGCAACTCGACCTCCCTGAGCAAAATCACACCAATGCTCTGGTGCTTGAATACCTCCTACGACCGGAGAACTCGGTTGTCCCTATTTCAGCGCGCAATGAAAGGGAGCCCAAATCAGACGCGGAAATTCTGCTTGACCTGGTTGTGAGTCTGAATCCACGCACACAAGTTGTTCTTGACGTGGGTGCCCAGATACTGGAGTTGACAAACCTCGAGGTGGCTAAGACCTGGTTGAAAATGGCCCCTGACGAGGAACGGGCACAAGCCGTTGTTTATGTCAGTGACGCTGACGAGCTCTGCGTTGTTGACCGCACTGGGCTCGTCGAACCGCTGCAAATCTCGCCCTTTGCAAAGCAGCTGGAGGCGTGCCTTGTGTTCCTAGATGAGGCCCATACAAGAGGTATTGATTTGAAACTGCCTCAGCACTATAGAGCTGCTGTAACTCTTGGAGCAGGTCTAACAAAAGACAAACTAGTGCAAGGTAAGACCACCAAGGTTAGCGTCAGGCAAAAACTGCTTACTGATCACTTATACAGCATGCATGAGGATGAGGAAATTGGGAAAGGGGCAGTCTGTTGTTTTCTGCGTCCCTCAGGAGATCGAAACGAAGATCCTCTCCATCGTTGAAAAACCCAGCGGGCACGACATCAATGTATCAGACGTGCTCCGATGGGCGATCTCTGAGACGTGGGCCGATATGCAGCGTACTATACCGTTATGGGCAATCCAGGGAGAACGTTTTGAGCGCCAAAGCAATCTATGGAACAGGGCCCGTCGTGATGGTGAGACTCAGATGACTCAAACCCTAGCAGAGGAATTTCTTGAACCAGAATCCCAGTCCATCGAACAGCGATATAGGCCCCATTCTGACCAAGACACGCCGCCGTTTACCCTATCCAATAATGACGACAATGACAACATCCGTCTTATCCGAGAGAGGTGCCGCGAGTTCAAAGACATAAACTTCCAATCCACACAACTACAGGAAGAACAGGAACGGCAACTGGCGCCAGAAGTTGAGCAGGAACGACAGGTCCAAAGGCCACCTGCAGCGACCCCAGAGGATCACTTTATTCACCCCGACTTGCGTTACTTTGTGGCAACTGGAATATTAAAGGAAGGATCAAACGCATTCATGCCCGCGTTTCAGGCGCTGGACGATACTTCAGCGGCGAATTACTTGAACGTGTCCGAGTTTGCCGAGCACTCGGACGTGCCTGAGCCCACCTCCGGCCTGCTTGTCACAGGGGATTTCGTCCGGACAGTTCGGGTACCCAAGTCACCGTCATCGACCATGGACGATTACCAACGTCCCGTCCAATGGGTGCTCACAGGCATCGCCCGTCCTTCCTCCGAAGGGGGTAGAAAGACTGTGAAGCACATGATAGTCATAAGCCCTTATGAAGCAAACGAACTTCACTCTGAGATTTTGAAGTCCAAGACGGTCATGATACATTTATATGCGCCGCGTCAGAACAGCAACTTCTCGGCCCTCGATAAACTCGACCTATACACTGTACCGCAGGCGGATTGTGCTGTTTTGGACATACCAGCCGCGGTTAGGATACAGCTGAATCTCTTTGCGGGTCAGCTCTATATCTCCTCTATTGGCGAATATCATGAGATATGCAACTTTCTTGGAATCGCATATTACGCTGCACCAGAGGGTCTGAGCCTGGCCCCAGACGGATTTATACTGACACCTAACAAGACTAAGTTCACCAAAAGTCCGCTTAAGTTCCTGAAGGTACTCATGTCGCAAATTAGAAAGGACGGACAAGAGATTGACAAAACACACATTGGGAAGTTGTTGGATGGGAAGTTGTTGACCCTGACTGATTTTGAAGGTTGAGAATATTTACTAGCTTTCAATGTTGGACCATCCTGCCGTGTCTGGACCGATTATTCTACATAGCCTTCTGTATCCAGATTTTTAGTCTAATTCATATGTTCTACAATGTTGCGGACCAATGATTACTTGCCGTGAACAGAGCTGCTGGCCTGCGGATAGCAAGCCGGGTTCTGGAAACAAGGCCCGAACAGAAACAGAAAGGATGTGCAATAGGGCAAATTTATCGACTCTCCATATAGCATGGGCGGAAGCAAAATATGCTTGAGCTTCATGAGAGGAACAGATATTATTGATGCGCGAACGCTCGGATCGCTAATCAGCCATTATTCGCCGTTGAAAACGCGGTATAGGATAATTGAACTATCTTCCCTATCCCAATACCGCAAAACGTCCTGCCTAACAAGAGTGCGATGCATGATAGAAAGGTACACCACATCCTTCGGAATTATGGGAGTGGCGGCTCTGATGAGTAGACATTACGGGACTCCCGCATATAAACATCTGCCGTGCAATCAGCTGACAGACTGGTATCTTCCCGCAAATGATGGAGAACTTTTTTTTTTATATCTCAGAGGTGAATACTAAGTCAAGTTGGTCATGCATGCTCAGGCTTCCTGTTGATTCTAGTTCACCAAACAATCTTATAGACGCATCCGTTACCCATCCAGCTAAGCACGACACAGGTCTAAATTTCTTATTACTTTTTCAAAAAATGCCAGCTTCAACTCCAAATCCCGTTCAAGTCCATCGCCTGTCTGAAAGTTATCTCGAAGACATTTATAAACAGCGTCCTTAAAGTGCGTGCCCGTTCGAAATCCCAGGTTAGCAATTTCGCGTCGAGTCAGCCTGGTACAAAAAACCCTGCTGGTCAAATGTCTGTCTTCCTGCTTCATTTTATCGAAGTATGAATTAATAGGTCGCCACGTTCCAATCTCGAAAAGGACCATACCAATGCTGTAAATGTCGTATAGCAGCCTGTGTCCTGGCGTATCCTGTCCTTAATAACTAGGATGCTGGTAAAGCTCAAGGTCGTCGGTGCGGGACTGTCGGCCAGATATGCCTTTTTCTTGAGGTCAAGAAAAAGCAAAGCCCATGATATGTGGGTCGCTAACAGACCAGGAAGCGCCATCCGGGAGGAAGTATACTATGTGGCTGCTAATGCTCTTGAGATGCCAGCCCAATTGGAAGAACTGAAGAAATCCGCGCGCAATTATTTGCGCGTGCTCGAATCTTTCCCCCAAAGATGGTAGGAATCGTTTGAACTGTTCCATCGAGGGGTAATCGTGCAATGATACAGGATTATGGTCGCCGCCTGAAGGGCTCAACGGCAAGCTGAAGGCGAAGCCAATGCGAGGGGGCTGAAGGTGTCTTTGATCAACAAGGCCAACACATTCAAAAAATCAGGTACTGCGTTTTGTGTTTGTGTAGTCTTTGAGTATCTGCACAAGCCTGTTCGCTTGTTCGTAACGGGCCTTGCCCATCTCTCCTGCGGCCGCGCTATTCAGAAGTACTCGCCATTCGATGAGAGTTTGCTTGCCACGTGCTCGACTAAGCACCTGTCAGAATCTGAAGCCCGAATAATATCGTCGGGCAGGGCAAATATGTTGGTAGTAGCCGGGTACGTGTTGCCAGTTACAGTCGGAGCGACAGTTTCCATATCCTCCTCCAGGCGGAGGCGGGCTAATCGTGCCGGTACAGCTATAGACTCGTAGGAGCCTAACGTGGCAGTCTCAATAGCAGTCAGTGCCTCGCGGCGATGGGGCCAGCTTGTTCCCAATATGGCGAGCTTCATTGCGGCCATTTCGCCCTTTGGTTACGCACCGACAACAGAACGAATTTCCTGCACGCCCAAATATTCACAGGCTTTATGTTTATGGGCGCAGCCATTTCCCTCTGGCTCGTAAGAGCTTGGAAGATATCAGAGTTGCAAAAGACTGGTGCGGGTAAACCTCCCCTCGAAAGGGAAGCCGTGATCAGGGACGATGATGCGTAAGGGACAGGACGTTTAGCGGAGATTTTATTGTGGCGAGCAAGGCATGAACTACTAAGGGATTGATCATGGTAAAGGTATAAACATACAAGCAACTTGATAAGTCATCCAATCTTAAGTCTTAATAAAGGCATTTCCGGAAGTGGCTAGCCAGACGCTCCGGGAAATATATAGTGGGACTTTCAAACAATAGGATTAAAAGTCAACAGATAAATTTGTTCCGGAATAAGGGACCAGAAACGGACTAGGCAATGTAGATGGTGATATTCTGATATAATAGTCAAAAGCGTCAGAGTGCAGATGTGCGGGGAAGAATCTTACGCAGCGTGTAATATATTCCTTAAATCTTACCCTAACACTACCCTCCTGCATGAGTGTAAGGCAGATTTAGAATTGTTTGCTGAAGTGGCACCACTTATTTCGGGCAATTCCAAGCCAGTACTATATTTATATATTAATAAAATAGACCTGGCTGCCTTGTTATTTAAAAGTGATACCATTCTAAGTAGTGGGTGAGTTCAGCTAAGATTTGTAACGATTAAGCAGGCCCCTATATCCGTTAAAGTCTACTTTTTCGGCAGCGCCCTCGCTTGTTACCAAATAAGGAAGTAAGTTTGTCGTGATTTTTAGATTCCTGAAGGAGTATGGCGCCGCCGCCATGTACAGGAAGCCATCAAAAGTACAGTCACATTGCGATTTCACCTACCCCGCTTGGAAGTAGTGACGTGGCTGTAGATGGCGAATATCCCTTGATTTCTGTACATAATGATGCCGCGATAGCATTTATCTCGTTGTTTTAGGTACGCCTGGAGGCTCAGAACAATAGCATCGGATTTGTTTTTGAGCTCTATTAAATCCTGGGGTGAGGATCCTCCACCTTGCAGGCGTCCTGCGAGAGCTATTCTTCTGTCAAAGGTCAAGTTTCACCGATTTAGAGTCTGACTCTCCTCGCGTTGCTGCGGACTCCGATTGTTGGTTTCTTCGATATACGATGTCACCAAAAAACTATTATGCGATCTACAAAGGCCGCGTAGACCGACCTACTATAGTGTCTTCTTGGTATGTAATACCAACCTATGAGGCAAATGTGTTAATCATGATTCCCCAGGGCTCAGGCGCACCCTAGGGTTAAGGAATATAACGGCGCGGATCATGAGGGTTTTGATACTCTTGAAGAAGCGCGCAACTCCATGCAGAAAAGGGGTTTCAGCGAGTATAGCGAGGTCATCAAAGGCAATCAAGCTAGTAAGACTGTTCCCCGGTCAACAGAAAGGTTTTATGCGGTAGCGTATGGAAAATCCACTGGGGTATTCAAGGACTACAAGTATGCACTTCGTTGACTGCGCTTGAAATCCTCTGACATGATGCAGAGATGTCAGGAAAGCTACCGATTATTTCGAGTCAGCATGCCATCAGCGGTTCAACACCCAGGATGAGGCTGAGGAGTTCATTGAGCAGTGGAGACTTGCCTGTAGTGAGGTTTGGCAGAGGGAAATAAGAGAAAAACTACAAAATGGATGGTTACTCAACGACCTGAGTTTCAATACTGAGTCGATCCTGAAGAAGGAGGATGAAGGTAATGCCGGGGAGAATTTGACCACAATGATATATGATCTGAATATCAGGTCCAGTCCTTCATAGGCGGTAGGTGGCCGCTCGATAACCAAGTGTGGTACTTCGAGATGTTCCGGCTCGCTCGTCGAGCGTACCGTATCTCCTCCCTGCAGCAATCTCAACATAGTATTTATTTCCATCACCCTTTGTCTTCAGCTGTCTATCTCCTGGTTCCTTCTTATGTTTTTCTTTTGCCCGGAACGACCGAAACAGAGGGTATAATCCAGGCCGCTCCTACAATGGCTGAACTCCATCTCAGGACCAGAGTCATCGACACTACCTTTATCTGCCTGATTTCATTTGCATGGCGCCACGACAAACCATGACGCTCTGTCCACGAAAACACAAGCGGTACAGTCGTCTGTATGTACCTGGACCAGAGCCGGGTTTTTGACCCATCCCTCAAGATGGTTTAAGTACCTTGTGCGTTTGCTGTTTCAGTAGTTTCAGCTGGTGTTAGACTGGGTGCGTGGACCATTTTTTTTTCCGTCTGTAAGTCTTCAGGCTTGTGGAATTTGCTTCCTATAGAGAAGGTTAGCTGCTTGGAATCTATGAGTGCGGAATTGCCGCCATATACGGCGGTCAACAAACCCTAATTCCGACGTGGGTCTCCCCAACGCTTGGTTCTAAGATACTAGAAAATCTCTTTCCGGAGAATGTACACGCAGAAAGGCCCGGTGGGACTTGTATAGATGTTGACGACCTGGTCCAATCGGGGACCCACTATTGCTGTGTTGGAAGAGACAATAGCTGGGTAGGGTGCAGGGAAGCTCCGGCTTGTGCCAGGAAAGGGATAACCCAGCTCAAAATCTGATTTGTCCGGCTAGTACTTCAGCCATATCCCAACGCTGTCGCTTCGCGCTGTTTACAATGAACCGCTAGATTCGCTGGAACGAAATCGCAATCTAGTAGGATGCAGCACCAACCTTGATCGCAAGCTAAACAGTAGCCTTAACATCTCGTCGAATGCCAGTCATCAATGAGAAATTGTATAACGCAACAGAACGAAAATGAGCCGCCAGTACCTTGAGTAATCTCGTACTTACTTGGGCGGCTAGATGGCAGAAGGCCGGCAGGATCATCCGCAGCTGGGTGCTATTCCGGTGCGTGGTGACGCGATGGGGATCCATGTGGGCTATATGACGTACAGGTCGATATGCATTTGTTAATTATACTCCGTATTTAATACTGCCTGGTATTTATACACTGGCTAAAGCTGTTCAAAAGGTGCAATTCGTCCGCGGCCTCTTTTTTGAGGTATGACAATGACAAGCGCGGGTTGCGCGGGCTGATTATCAAACTCTGCCGAGACAATTGGACAGTATTCATGAGCATGACGTTGCGCAGACTTTCTTATCTGGATACAGTCGGGGCCAACCTTGTCCATATCACGCCTTTTACGGCGGTTGGCACCGTACCGGTGAGGATCGTGGCCAACTTTCAACCCTTCCACATAGCAGATGACATGAAAAGGAACCTCAAGCGGGGTGCCTGGAAAGCGCAAGGATTCGAACAGCGTTGGGATGTGTGCGCCACATAGATCTATACTGCTAGCCCACAGTAGTATCATTGTACGGAGTATGTACTGTGGAATGAAGACAGGAGCAAGGGGCGCTGAATAGGGTTATCCGTAGATACGTAGTCCGTCTGGGAAGCTCTGGAGAGTCATGAGTATTTGCAAGATAAGGATATGTACGCGTACATAATACCTAGCGCACACTTGGGTGATGAGACCAGCTTTCATCAGGTGTGCTTGTCTACGTTCTGAGACAGGCTTACGTACTCTGTACCTTGCATACCCACCTACGCCTACCTTACAGGAAAATGTAAAATCCAGTAAGTAGGGGCGCGCTGATTTATCCCTTGTAGGCGTATCGTACAGTCCTTCAAGGTCCAATAAAACGGCTTCTGAGCTCCCATAGCCACTCACAGAGTATCACTTGCAACTCCAGGGCAATACATAAGCCAGAGTGCTTTACTAACAGTTGACCTTAAACAAACACTGAAGACCAGAACATCGCCAAGACTCAGAAGAGCTGCCTACTGAGTCAGAAGATCGGAAATCCGCCCACACGGGTTTCCCACACCACAATCCTCCCACACTATCCCCACAAATTAGAGGCACCGTACTGTGGCACGCCGTTCCACTTTTTCTCAAAAATTTGACTCCATTAGTGATTAGTAGATTGGTATAGTTTTACATGAGATCCGAGACTATGTCCATTGTTGTAGACTGTTGGCTAATTTCAGTTGTAGATGGATAGTTGTAGGCAAGTATAAGTTGTAGGCAAGTATACTTGCCTACCCTAGACCTCGAACTCGTCTTGGGCTCGTAATTTGGTCTAAGAATAGCTCAGGCGGGCCGACAACGGCTTGCCGAACTCGCCTTCATTAGAACGTCATCCCGAGCCCGTGATTTTGTTGCCAGTCCGACTCCATCATACAATATGCGCAACTCCTAGGCTATCCATAATGATCTTCAACACGAGGCACACTAGCGAGTTTAGAGTTATCACACTCTGTCGTGGGACCGGCCCGAATCCGGAATTACATTGTGCCCTAATTTCTTCCCTTATCAGCATTAATAAAAAAAAATTGGTACCGGCAAGCGCTCTGAATGCTCTTGGAACAGCCTGCCCCTAGACTCGGAACTGATGCGTGTAGCAAACAGGGATTGGTATTATATCTATTTTCCTGGCGAACAGCAGAACCTTTACCCACCAAGCTTGAGGAACGGATTTCGCTTGGCGGGTTCTGTCCACACGCCGCTTACGAAGTTTCAGCCACATTTGTCGTGGATGACGCGCAATTCTTAGACGGGAAATATGGCTCTGCTTCGGTGCTAGTTCCAAGGTTGAGGCGTAGTCCGTGACGAGTCCATACAGACAGCTTTAAGTATGATCATTATGGGGCCGTAGGCATTTTACGTGGTTATAAATTGAGGTCCTCTTGCTTTTCTTCGACGGCCACTTCGCTCGTTACCATCTCACCTCCAATTCATTCGTTTACGGGTATTTCGTTTGCTCTTTGATATTTCGAAATGCGCCATACGCGCAACACCATCTTCGCGATGGCCACTGTCGGTGCCGCCAGCGCAAAGTCTATGGGTGACGTCTGTACCGTCTCGCACGTCCGATCCATCCTCCCGACGAATGGCACCCTCCTCGGTATCGACTTGCTTCCCTCCCTGACCACCGCCAGCGTGTACAATGCCAGTTCGGCTTCAAGCTCCTCGGCCTCGGCTGGAGGCATGGCAATGGGCGGCTCTTCGTCTTCCTACGACTATTGTAACGTGACGGTTGCGTACACTCACACCGGCAAGAACGACAAGGTGGTTGTCAAGTATGCCTTCCCTAGTCCCAGCGAGTTCAAAAACCGGTTCTACGTCGCAGGTGGTGGCGGTTACTCGCTGTCTAGCGATGCTACCGGCGGACTTCAGTACGGTGCCGTGTCCGGCGCTACCGATGCTGGGTACGACGCATTTGACTACTCGTTCGACGAAGTTGTTCTCTACGGCAATGGGAGCATCAACTGGGACGCTACATACATGTTCTCATACCAGGCTCTTGGCGAAATGACCAAGCTTGGAAAAGCCCTGACTCGCGGTTTCTACGGCAAGTCGTCCGACGCTAAGGTGTACACTTACTACGAGGGATGCTCCGACGGTGGCCGTGAGGGTATGAGCCAAGTTCAGCGGTACGGAGACGAATATGATGGTGCTATCACCGGTGCCCCGGCTTTCCGTCACTCGCAGCAGCAAGTCAACCATCTTTTCCCAGCGGAGGTTGAGTATACCCTTGACTACTACCCACCCCCCTGTGAGCTCGCCAAGATTGTCAACGCGACCATCGAGGCTTGTGACCCGCTTGATGGACGTACTGACGGTGTAATCTCCCGTACGGATCTCTGCATGCTGAACTTCGACCTTTCCTCTGTTATCGGAGAGTCGTATTACTGCGCTGAGCAGAACTACACCTCCCTCGGCTTCGGCTTCAGCAAGCGCGCCGATGGAAGCACAACCAGCTACCAGCCTGCCCAGAATGGCACTGTTAGTAAGGAGGGTGTCGCTGTTGCGCAGGCTATCTATAACGGTTTGCACAGCACCAGCGGCGAACGTGCTTACCTCTCCTGGCAGATTGGTTCTGAGCTCTCTGACGCTGATACCACCTACAACTCTGACACCGGAAAGTGGGAGCTTACTATTCAGTCAACTGGAGGCGTCTTCGTGGCCAAGATGGTGGAGCTTCTTCAATTGGACAACCTCGAGAGCCTGGAAAACACCACCTACGACACTCTGATCCAGTGGATGGAGACCGGTATGGTCCGGTACTTGGACTCCCTGCAGACCACTCTCCCCGACCTTACCACCTTCCAGAGCAGCGGGGGTAAGCTTCTTCACTACCACGGCGAATCCGACCCCTCAGTCCCCGCTGCGAGCTCGGTCCACTACTGGCAGGCGGTGCGCAGTATCATGTACTCAGACGTTTCATACAAGAAGAGCCTTGAGGAAATGCAGGACTGGTACCAGTTTTATCTTATCCCCGGTGCTGCCCACTGCGGTTCAAACTCCTTGCAGCCCGGCCCCTACCCAGAGAATAACATGGAAATCATGATCGACTGGGTCGAGAATGGTGTCAAGCCATCTCGTCTCAATGCCACGGTCAGCTCCGGTACCTATGAAGGTGAGACTCAGATGCTCTGCCAGTGGCCCAAGCGCCCCCTGTGGAAGGATAACAGCGACGACTTCGAGTGTGTGAGCGATGCGAAGTCGATCGAGACTTGGACCTACTCTTTCCCAGCCTTCAAGGTGCCTGTTTACTAAACAGTGCTCGTAACGTATTTCACAAGCGAGCAGTGCACACAAGAAAGTGGTACACCTCCATATTCCAAATGAACTGGTGTCTTTTCACACTCGGATATCTCAACAAGTCAGTTTCGAGATGTATAAGTATATATTTAGTCTATTTAGGTAGCATCTATTTAGGCATTAGAGATTTTGTCCTGCTTTAAAATCTATCTGAGTATTATTGATTATGATATATTTCTGGTATAAAAAGACGCCATTTTATATGGAATACGGTGGTGCACCACTCGCTTGTATGCGCTGCTCGCTTGTGAAATACGTTAAGATTCGTCTGACGTCAGGAAATGCGAAAATCCGTCTCATTGTCAATATATCACGTCGAACGTGTACTTTAGTATAACAAGCTTATATCCTTATACATAAAGGATATGTATATATCTCAGTAGTCGGAATGTATTCGCAGTCTCTCTCGCACACCGTGCGGACTGCTCAACAGATCTCGTATATTCATTGCTAACGGCACTGTATTCGGAAAGCCAAATACTTTAGAAGCACGCGTGAAATAAATGAATAAATTGTCGAATATTAACCTATAGTTTGGATGCAGTGTTAATAGAGAGTTAGTGCTAGGTACATTTCTGATGATTTTAGTCCGGTAGTGGCCAGTTTATATTCATATAGCACCTTAACTGTAATACTAAGATGACAAATGCAGTCATAGTATTTCTATTACCTACAATGCTAGAGGCAACGTGTATCTACTATGAAGTCGGTTACATGCCTATCATTCTATACACAACTAGCCGGGATGAATGTTGGCAATCCTGTCTAGATCGACCACGCAAGCAGGAACTACGGAGAAATTACCTGATCCTACCCTAATTGTGGGCAGAGTACGTCTTGCCGCCCCCGATGATTTATTCTGAGTAGATTTACTCAGGATCTGATCCTGATCGCTTCCCACATCTCTCCTCAGCTAGAAACTCGGTTTTCCGGGTCTCTCTTAGTAGCTCTAATCAGCGGTAGATCATGACCTGTCCGGGCCTGTTAGAGTCAGTCTGTTCAGCCCTGGATTGTGGTGAGTATGGGAGAATGTTGATCGTTTCGTTATGGGCGAAAACGGAAAGCTATGTTTAGCGGCGGGCTTCATGAAATCGAGATATTGGGATAGCCCCGCAACAGTCCGACGAACAGGGGATCCGACTCGACTAATTGAGGATAACTAAAATCTCCAGACCAGTAGTACTCCATTCTGTTGTCAGACAGGCAATTATCACGTCTTCACAGCCTATGTTGAAGTGTATATAGACAGGGTAATAGTAGCGATCTACAGATGAGTAAACCGGAAAATGTTCGTAGCATGAAGAGCTTCCTGCCATCACTTTTGAAGAGATATCCAAACAATCCTTCAATACCAATTCAAACCCCTTCTTAGTCGATCCCCATTACTCGTCTCAGTTGGAGAATAGAGTCCAGGCATATGATGAAATCTCACAAACATTATAGCCTAATAAGACGAGTCTATGCAGAATAGGTATTGGCAGTTGACCCGTGGGTTGCCCAAGAACCCGCGCGGATTAACGGGTTGGGTATGGGTCTTGCCCTCGACATCCACGGCTTTTGTCATAGTTCCCACTCAGCCAGAAAGGGCTAACACTCTGGATAGTTACGTTCTGGCTAATATACTTGTCGTCATATATTTAGCAGTAGATCTGGAATATACAGTTACTCCCGTGTATATTTCTCTGAAGATTGATTAGAGCCTGGGGCAGATACCACGCATATTTCTACATAGTGATCGAGTTCTTTAAACCCAGCTAGTGAAATGTGAAACTTACAGCTAGAGACACTTACAAAGTCAAACTGGTAATTGAATGACAATGTTCAGGCGATGGGCGGGTAAGATTGGCCCACTCTCCCTTCACTCGGCCCAGTGGTTTGCTCAGCTTACTAGAACCAGTAATATAGTGTAACCGTTAATGAAGGCTGTACCTATGCATAGAGCTTTCGCCGGCCGAGTAGAAAGAAAATGTTAAGTAACAAGCCCAAGAAAATAGGTGTACTCGATTGGTGACAGCAAAACCAAGCCAATCACCGATCAGCAGTCAACAATCGATGCCGGGTCTGACTTCTGAGACAGCCGGCCGGGCCTAGCATCTCTTGGCCACATTGATTAATCTGTGGCTTCCTTAGTGAGAGTCCATTGCCGATTATAGTGCGTATCACTGTGACTTATCTCTACTCAAATCATAAGCCGTCCTAGGAGTGTTGGAACTATGAGCAGAGTCCCTGTTCCACAAAGGAGAAGAGAAAGGCTGTAATCCCTGATAGCATCAGCTCTATAACGGGCTGAACTGGAAGCACGCTTTTCCAGTTTGTATATTATATGCGTTGGTAAACTGAAGGATTGCCGCTATCACAAGGTTGCAGCGCTAACAGGCGGGCACCTAATCTGGACCCCGGTCGCTTACCAGGTTATATAAACCAGCGGTACGTGTTGACAGTAGTATTTTACTCAAATAATCTGAAATCCCTGCACTTATCATCATGAGCCCAGAACTCTTTCATTTCAACTCCAAACGTCTTGTCTACCGAGCTCCCGAGTTTAACGAAGCGGACAAGAGGTTCATTCACAGCCAGATCGTCAATGATCCCACCGTTCAAACAATGAGCAGCGAACGCCTGAAACGGCCCGTGCCTGAAAAAGCCGCTGAAGATTTTCTCAAGTTGATTCAAGACTCATTGTTGGGGGTGATAATCTGCCTGCCTGCTTCCGACAAGGATTCAAACCCTGTGCCTATCGGCCACTTGAACGTCTTCCGCACTTCCCCTTCTCACACCGATCATCACCGCTGCGCTTCCCTCGGGATTTCGCTTGCGCCTGAATATAGGGGTCAAGGGTACGGCGGAGAGGCCATTAATTGGGCTCTGGATTGGGCATTTCAGCACGCAGGCCTGCACCGGGTTAATCTACAGGCCTTTTCGTACAACCAAAATGCGCTGAAGCTGTACAGGAAGCTGGGATTCGTGGAGGAGGGAAGAGAGCGCGAATGTATTTATCAGTATCGAGCATGGCATGACATTGTTTCATTTTCGATGTTGGAACACGAGTGGGAGTTGCTGAGAAACTCAAATCAATGAATGCAAATTCGTCATTCTCCTCAAATGGCCATGGTTTCTTTGTTGTGAGGCTCAGCTGCACTCCTATACATCGCTCTATACAACTTAGACCGGGGCTTACAGCCTATGTTTTCTTTTTCTTTTCTTTTCTTTTTTTTTTTCAACTCAAACAACTGCTCCGTAGAAAATACAAGCTGTCGAACACATTTCATATGACATTGCCGCCTTCTAGGTCAGATAGAGGGCACCGAGATAAAGGCTCTCCTAGAATGTACTCTAGCCCTCCCTTGACACAAAGTGATCATAAGCTCCCTCGCAACTTTAAATATCCTCATCATCCAACACTGTCCCCAACTATAACCAAGGATATCTCTGCAGCAGGTAACCGCCTATCCTGAAAAGGATATAAATGTACCTTGACATTATTGTAAACATCAACCATTTTTTTTAGGGATGTATAATATATAGATTCGCATCAGTTATGGTATTAGTGCAAGAATAACCAACTCATTATTGAATCCACAGGCTAGGTTGCAGATATAAGTTATTAGTTTTGACCACTTTTTATCATTCGAGCATCAGAATTTCAGCGATTGTGCAGATGAACGTGCATGGTACATATGGGGAGGTAGACAAACTGTATGTGGCAAGCATTAGCTACTGCACTAGCTGGGATACGTCACAATTGCTGGGTCGATTATATCAGCGAAATCTGGCTAATAGACGACTATGCCTGTTTTTCTTTCTATTGTTTTCGCCCACTTGCTCTTCACAGCGTTGAGGTTTGTGCGTGCGATTTAAAGGTGTATTATAATTATATGGCTGTCTATACGAAGGAATATGACAGAGGCTTGCGTGGCTTTCTCCAGTAGATGGCTGGCGACAATCGAAGTATAGGTAGCCCCTCCAGCAAAGCAATGTGTGCAGTGCCCGAGACAGCTTTCCGAGACTTGGTTGACAGTCTTATCAACATCCAGCAGTTAATCTCCGCCAGAGACCTAGTAAACTAAGTAAACTGTGCCGCGACAAAACGAGCCTCCTACAACAATGTACTTTCTGCGCTGCAAAAATCGTTGGGTTGGTTGTTGATGAGGTTAATGAACATGTCTACGCGCTGCACTTTTAGCCAATCTCCAAGCTCCGGTTGATGCAGTATCGTGATGAGAGAAGCACCGAAGCCTAACGTTTATATGCAAAGGCATCAAATGTAAAGCAAGTGAGGATTTCGTTATCAGCCCACAGGTTTTATTACCGGGATTTAAACTTTCATCTGTGCATAACAAATATAACTACGTATGCATCCCAAGCCGGCTAGACCCAAGGTTGTGCACGCGGTTTCGGCCCTCTCGAAACTGTCTCCTTGTCGACATGAGCCAACAGCGCCGCACTCTGCGTCTTGATCCCAGCAAGAATAATCGAAAGCGTGGCAATCACCTCGGGCAAAAATCCCAGCACCACACGCACAGCTAGCGACCCTGTAGTAGGGTTAAGCGACGCCCTCTGCGTGCACAGCGCGGCCACACTGTAGAAGACTCGGATGCCGATAAAGATGAGTGAGAAGGCGACAGCCATAAGCAGCTGTTGAGATATCATTAGCAAGCATTCTAAACCTCACGCAGGAGTAATTACTCACGGCAGTACCCGCACTCATGAGCGAGGAATTCCGTCTTCGGGGAGCAATAAACGAGAGCCCGGTCCAGCCAACCAGAACACCCCACGCGACCGCCAGAATTGAGATACCTGCCTTGGTAATCTTCTCGGCTTTGTCGAGAGGTTGTTCGTGCTGCTGGAGCTTCGCAAAGCCGGCAGCTGTTAAGGCCACGCCTGCGACGACGAGAATGTGGTAGGCGAAAACAGCGGCCCATTCCAATTTCTTGTCAAGTGATTGGATACGATAGTGTCGACTGCTGAATTTAGCACGGATCTCAAATTGGGTCTGATTACTTACGCCTCGTGTAGGATGCTAGATATTGCTAGGAGGAGAGGAGAGAGGCCGACGCTGGAGATGATATTAGCGGCGATGCTGGTGTCGTGGACTGCAAGTGCGCCGCCGATGATGCGAAGGGTACAGAAGAAAAAGAGGAAGAGCCATCCTAAAAGGCCGTAGCGGCCGTGTCGGACGAGGAGGTAAACGACCGGGATGGCGAAGACCGCGTAGATGGCGCAGGTAGCAGCAGAGAGGGCGTTGGTCATTGTGTAGGCCAGTTTAGTAGGAGTGCCACTTCTCTCGTTCTATCTTGACTGAAGTTCATAGTCAAGAGACGGCGCAGGAGCTGTAATATAAGACAAACAGGCGTTGGGGTTGTCCTTGTAAACCATCCTAGTTGGGTATATCACTTTGACGATCTCTCAGCCGCTTCGCCACGTTGGCGACAGACAAGATCGACATTCGGCCAATCAGTCATATTGATGTTCAAATGTGATCGGCATATGCGACAGGCTGAAACCCCGCCCACCCACAATTCCCCATTCTAAGAATTCCTGTGAGAGGCTGGGCATGAGCTTGTCCGTTCCCTTGACCAGCTAGAGATAAAAACAACAGCAGATATGAGGTTTCGGCCCCTTGATAGTGCAGAAGCGAACTCTACTGTGGGGCGAGGATACAAGGCAGAAATAATTAGTGAAAAATGCTCAGCCCAGCTCCACAAAATCAAGACAACCTTGTCGAAGTATAATTTGCAAGGCTCAAGTCCTCAATAACCCAAAAGAAGGGTATCTGGGGCCACAATTAGCACCCTAACCGAGTAAGTCTTTTAGATGAACAGATCTGCGGGGGATTTGGGCTATTTTTGGAACCTACAAAATACCAACTAAACATATTTTCCCGGGTATTACTAAATAAAACACTCTTTGACGGCAAGATGATCGGATCGCCCATGCAACCAAGGATCCGAAACGAAGATACGAATTATATAATTACTAGCTATGGATAGGATCCGTATACACCAATAGATAATGACACCAATAAATAATGAAGGATACGCCGCTCCTTTTGTTATATGCCTAAACAATGATGCTGCGGACAGGGAGATAAAAAATGGCATCCTGTTAACACAGATCATGGTGACTCGTAACTGTTTGGAAAAGCAGCGGAAGGAACATGATATTTTAGTGTCAAATATGATAACAGGAAAGGAAGAAGGTTAATGAGCAGGAGGTGAATGATCCAGGATTGGCTATACAAATAGAGTGAATAAGATCATGTCATACAAGAAAAACCGAGGAATTAACAGAGTAAGTATTATGATAAATGTGACCGATTCTGCTAGACTTGTACTGAGAAGATGCCATTATGCCATACAACCAATCACGCGAGAATATAGATGACTGTTCACTAGCTAAATATGTCTGCCCACTACTGACCCTCCATCGCCCTTTTCAAACTCGCCAAAGCTTCATCAATCAGCATCGACATCCGCTCATTGTTACAAGCAGCCCTGGCCTCCTTCAGCGCATCCTCCCAGACCCCCCATCGCTCCCGCGCATAGCCCGTCCAGCTTTCCCCTTCATACCTCTTCCCCGGCCCAGCGTCAGCCGGCTTAGGATATGTGCGACCATTGACCACATTCGCCCACAGCCGGTCTGCGGCGTAGATGAACCACTGGCAAGCAGCCTCCATCGCTGCCGTATCTGCCAGCGACGCAGGAGGGCGCTCCTTCTCAAATGCGGTGGCTATGGTCCAGATAGCCCGTAGTGATTTGTCTAGAGGAAAATATCGCACTTCTTCATTGGCAGCAGGATAGCGAGTGTTTGCAGCCTGCGTGAGCTGCGCAAGGAAAGCATTTAGCTTGACCCAACGTTCTCGCTGCTTCGAATCCAGAGTTGCATCACATGGGTCTACATACGTTAGCATTTATGCCAGTTCGAGAATTGAGAGGATAGATTACCTTTATAGTCGCCGCCGAACTCATACCATGTCTCAAGCTCCGTATAGCCGAACGACGGCATGTCGGTCCAGAGGGTATCACCCTGGACCTTCAGCGGTTCGTTCGTTGATGGATCAACGGCCACTTGTTTCTGGAGATGAGATATAAACCCAACAAGCTTTGTGTGCTTGGATGGTTCCAGACGTTGGGCCAGCTCCATTACTGCAAGAGAGACGTTGTAGTCTGCGAGACCGATCCCGCCTTGTTTCTTGGGACCATGAATGGACAATGCAGTCATTGTCATGCTGATGATTTCTTGGACTGCATCTTGAACTGTAACTTCTTCTTTTATGACTCTATCGACTAATTTGAACTCGACAGAGTTCTCGATTTGTCGGATGAAGTTCTCTCTTCCCATGGTGAGGGGCAGTAGGTGACCGAAAATAAATAAGAAAAAAAAGATGTGAGGTGGTTTGGGTAACTTTGGAGGATGCTTGAGATGGGAAGTTACGGAAAGTAGAAACGTGACGGACTGGTTGATAAAGAAAGTAAAAGGCACACTAGGTCTGCAGAAGGGAATGAGGCTGTACAGAGCCGTCGGGCTGTGTTGAGAATGGTGGGACACCTGACACAGCCCATCTTGGGTGTGGGGGCCAAGACTTGCTTCTAAGTGCTTGTTAGTGCTTGCTTTCGGCCCCCACTCTCGGGCCCAAGGGTCGAAGCTGTATAAGCATTTTTTAGCGCCTCTACCAAGACTGGAATCGATCTGCGCCGGCTCTAGTACTGCATACACAGAAGTATATGCAGAGAAAAGAAACCTGGGGCCAAATTATGGAGTGTGTACAGCCCAGCTTTTAACATTGAATAGACCATTTCACTCAGCCTTGACGATCATGAGACATTCTATCAGCGGTTTTAGTTTACAAACACGTTAGGATAGGGAGATCAGGATGAATCTGAAGATATAAAGCCATGAAGATAACACCAGCTCTGCCATCATCAGCAGCAATAACAAGAATCAAAACAATTCATCCCAGCTCAGAAGCGTCTCTTTTCATTCTTCTTGCCAACCCTTATCTGAATCCCCAGCTCTCAAGATGCTCTTCGACATGAAATCTGTCATCCTCTATGGACTGATGGCGCTGGCCCATGCCTCCCCTCTCCCAGAGCTCAGCAAGCGCGCCAAACTCAGCGACTTTCAGTGCCCTGACGGCACCACATTGTCTGAGCACGACATCCGCGAAGCATTTCACGAGTGCCGAAGACTCGATGATGGCTCTATCGGCAAGTACCCAGCCTTCTTTGGCAACAAAGGCCAGAACGGAAAGGTGTTCAGCAATATTCCCGACGGCACCGACCTGAGGGAATTCCCCATCATTGTTGATGGCGTATACGAGGGCGGTATGTTCCTCCAGCAGTGCATACCCTGACAGAAAGCTGATGAGTTCAGGTGAACCTGGCCCGTACCGAGTGGTCACTGATTACAAGAACAACCGCGGTGATTTCCGCGGCGTGATGCAGCATACCGGTGCAACCGTCGGTGGTTCCTATACGGCCTGCACGCGGGTCACCGGCTCCAAGCGTGAGCTCAGCAAGTATGACGAAAAGGATGATAAAAAGGACGGCAAGAAAGATGACAAGAAAGATGACAAGAAAGATGACAAGGGTGAAAACGAAGAGCGCAGCATTAAGGCGACTGAGACCGACTCTAATGAATTCGACCACACAAATGACCTGACCACTCGCAGCAAGAAGAAGAAGATCGGTAGCGCTACCTGCTCTGACGGCGTCACGCTCTCAAAAGACGCTGTTGCCAGTGCGTTCAAGGAATGCAAGAAGTTGGACGACTATGGCGCCGGCGGCTACCCGCACAAATTCGGCAACACGAGCGGTAACAGCCAGGTCTTTGCGGGCGTCACCAAGGACCTACGCGAGTACCCTATCATTGAAGGTGGAACTTGGACTAGTAAGTCATCAAGAGCACGGTTATCAGATCAAAGTTGACCATTGCAACAGGCGGCGAACCCGGCAAGTACCGCGTTGTCACCGACTACAGTAACAACTTCGTTGGAGTTATGATTGAAAATGCCGGTGCCTCTTTCTCCCGCTGCACTGTCAACTCTGATTAAACTGGATGGTTGCTTTTGAGTTAATTAGGGTGTCACATATTAGGAGCTGGATGGGTTGTCTTTCTTGCATGCATGGTGTTCTATAGAGATTTTGCTTTGTTTATTGCTAGTTCAACGGACTCAAATCTGCTAAAGTTTGTCTTTTGCATAAGTGACTATGGGAGTTCTCCCAACAGTCTTGTGCAGTAGATAGAGATAGTTCTTGCTGGAAGGCTCGATTCTAGTTGTCTGTTGAATTTCCCTAAGTAGCTGGGATGTTGAGCGTTAACAACGCATTAAGGGAGGGGTTGGAACGCGAAGAGGCGGATATCGGTGTATCATTATCATTCTAGTGCTGATATAGACGCGATGTATTGGTTTATAGCCTTGCATGGGGTGTGCAAGGCAGTCATAACTAAACGTTTATTACTACTGTATTGGGTACTCTGTAAAAGAGCCTGCCATATTAGTCTGCCATATACTGGCTTTTCTGGTAAAGTTAATCTTTGCCTTTGAATCGAGTACTCGATCAAAATATATATTTGATTGTCCAGGCAATACTTAAACAATCTTGTCTTCTACTATTGGATTAGATATTGCGTATTTATATCTGCTGCTACTTTCATTCGTTCTTCTGCAAAGCCGTCCTGACAGAGGACTCGCTACCAAAGCTAGTGACTGAAATGCAACAAGGGGCATTTTAGGGACAGTGCTGACTTCTGGACTCAGCCGCATTTCACCTACCACTTGACCTAACAGCAGTTAGGGCTGACTGGTCGTCACGTATTTTGTGCGCCTACTCAGAGTACCCATGATTTACTGACCTATAACCTATTGCCATGTTTGATCAGCGTAACGGCAATACTTAGCACCTAGCTTCAGAAGTGTGCCTTTTTTTTACTGATCTTCGTATCTATTTTCGTCAGACACCACAATAGGAAAAGTGAACCAATCAAAGTGCGTACATCATCCACCTCCCTGCATGCCGTCGCCGCACATGCCGACGACAAAATTACTAGAGACCGCTTCATCCACAGTAGGTTCGCAACGACTTTGAGCTACGACGAGCGGGAAAACACCGACGCCAGACCGACATCGCGGGACTAGCACAGCCGCAACAAACTAATACGTGGGGCTTCGTGCAAGATGCCACAAAAGCGGACTGCAACATCAAGAGCCTCTTGGTTGAAGATGAGGGTCCCAAGACTCTAGCAGCATTACAGCATAAGTCCTAGCCTCAATTTGTGCAAGGAAAGAAGTTTAGGATTGTCGTCGTAGTTGTATGAGTGCGAGGTCTGGTTCCGCACTAAGTCTGTTAGTTCGCATGGTGAGCGTGGGTCTGTGGGCGGTGCTACAGCTGGGGTATTCGCCGACAGCAAAACCGTACTGGAGTTAGTCGTTACGGCGAGAACGAAAAGTCCACTGTCCTTAAGGCGGACGACGCCGCCTGGCGTTGCTGCTCATGAGTTTGTTGAGCCATTGGTTTCTGGCTGGACATATTTCGTGTACAGTTTATGCCCACTGTGTGATGGCGCATCAGCCTTCTGGAATAGCCTCACCAGAACTTTAGTATTGCCCACGAAGTGCGCGCTTAATGTAGCCTCCAATTCTGTTAGTACGAATATTTGTTCCATGCGGCAATAAATAGAAGTTATATGAAACAGATAGAACTTGACCCTGTTCAGTCTCGAAAAACCGGCTAAGCCTAAGTAAGTCTAGCATACATGCTTCCACAGAACACAGAGGTATAAGGGGCTGAAAAGCAAAAAATACAATAGAAATAGAACACAGCAACTTAGTCATGCAAAGACAGTAAGCAACGACAGGAAAGCCATAGCAAGAACAACCAACCATAGAGAAACCCCCAACACCATGGCGACCCGCTTATAATACCGCAAATAGCCCGCCTCATTGCCGTGCGGGAAGGGGTTCGGCCTCTGCCTCCCCAGAAACTCACACAGAGGCCCCCACCCATCCTGACACTTGAAAACCAGTAGCCGCTCCCGTGGCACAATACTCTTCACCCACGCACTGTGCGCATGGTACAGCTTCTCCGACGGCTCGGGCTCGACGCCGAATCGCTCAGCTGAAAGCTGCATCCACCCGCGGTAGAGATCGTTGGCCGCCACCACGCCGGGCACCCAGTATCCAACCCATCGAAAGCAGTCAGACCGCAGATCGATGCCAAAGCCACGCCATGAGCGCAGCCAGACGGCCGCAGAGGTGCGTTCTGTCAGGATGACTTTTGCGTCGGGGTACATTTCCAGGAGGTCGGGTAGGCATGCGCTCCCGGGGACCTCGAGAGTGACCTCGCAGCCTTGAAGGAGTTTAGCAAGCTTGCGCCGCCGGAGACTCGTGTCTTTTGTGTGGACGATTGCGGCGCTCTGGGACAGGTTGTCGAATTGGCAGAGGGGCTCGGCAAGGTGGAAGCATGGACCGTAGCCTAACTCTTCAAGGGCGCGTTTCATGCTGATTGTGCCTGTACGAGGGAGTCCGGCCTGAGCAATGTTAGTTATGTGTCGGGTCGTGGGTTTGTTGCTGGGTGTACATACCACGATAACCTTGATGGTCCCTCCATGGTGTACTCCTGATGTGATTTGGAGCTTTGCATCTGCTTTGGGGTTGGGTCTAGTGATCGTGATGCCAGACCGGAGGACAAGCCCCAACGTTTGGATGCTGAGCTTGTAGTAGAGCCAAGAGTTGGACTTGTGCATGTCCATTTGTAGGTCTGTGATTTTCATCGTGATATTCGTGTACGGTAGTTGAGATGAGTGTTGGGGTGAAGTGGTCGACTTTGACGCGCATTGAAGACGTATTAATAGACTTTTGGCCTTTAACAAGCTTTAGTGTACGAAGCCGCACAGTGACATTGGCCCCCATCTCAAAGCGAACAAGCAACACAGCCCAACAAGCATCGCCAAGCTATGTTGAAGATCATGACTCGTTCCAGCTAGAGACATCCTCACCACGAATCGTCCTTGGACAAGAGCCCTAGGTTAGTTAATTCTAGCCCTCTATTGCAGCTTGCGCCTCTCGAGCACTTCCCTCTTTGAAGCCCACACGAGGGTCCGCATGAAGGTATTGGCCCCAATAGTGAAACATCCCCACGTGGGCCTTCAGCTTGGGGCAGTTGTAGTTGAAAAGATGCAGTAACCAGAGGTTTACTTTCTGGGACCAACCGTGTGAGCCTTGCATGGAGTCTTCGTGACCAGGATACCGCAGGATTGAGCGGCATAACCCGACATGGGGCCAAGATTTCAGGGAGCGTGCCCCTGCTCTTCCCCACTAAAGTGCTGATGGGCATCCGAAAATAGCTGAGGCAATTCTCTTCGTATCTAGTAACGGTAAGTGTCGTTCGTGCCTATTATTAGACAGGAATACTCTGCCGCACTTTCATCATATAGGATTGTGCGACGTGTGGGACGTGTAAAAGCTCATATGTTTGTAATATTCTGGTCTTACAGTATTCACCGGGCGAAACCTTCCAGCAGTAGTTCACTTAGTTACCCTGCCCTTATCTACAACCACAGAGCTTTGCTTCACCACTGAGTCGGTATAATCGGACATGGAGAAAAAAGCGCAAGCCAAACCATCCAGTCTCTGTATTTACATATTCCTCAAATTAATCTGATGTCGTCTCATTGAACGAATTTGTATAGTAGTACTGAGATTGTTATATATCAATGCATTATCTGAACTTAAGTTGAGATATTATAAGACATAGTTCCTGGACTGTCCCTGAGCCTAAGTATGAGCTAGATTACGCCTCCGGACATATGATGTGTATCGGGTCATTGAACATCTGAAAAACCGAACAAGTGATGTTAAACAAAGTAAATCAATAAAAAAAAAAATAAGAAACAAACTGTCACCAGATACCACATCTGCCTCTAAAAGAGCAACATCATTTCTCAAGTCTCCTCATCTTTGAGGGAATCAGCCCCTTCCGCCGTCTGACCCACCACCTTCCTCGCGGTCAAGGAAATCGCCGTGGCAGAGAGAGTGACTATATACTCCATAACAATGACCATGAAGAAATGAAGCCAAATACTTGTCTCATCCTCCGACATCGGGTTCAAGACAGACCTCTCCCCCGAAATCAACGATCCAGCCGAGAAGGCCAACCGGACAGCCATAAAGGGCACACACAGCAAAGCACAAACAACAGCCGCACGCTCAGTGCGGTAGCCCTTCATCTGGACTTTGAGCATACTGGTTATGGAAAGAAGGACGGTCCCAATAAAAACGGCGATGAAAAGGGCGATGCCAGCGCGCATCAAGCGGAGGTCTTGCGCTTGATCATCCCGGCTTGTGTAGAGGTCTCGGCCGCCGTATGCGGTCATCACTGTGGCAGCTACAGTGATCATATGCAGCGGGATGAACATCCAGAGAGGGAGACCCTTGGTTACCGGGGCGTTGCTGCGGTTGTTAGACGATGTATCAAGGAGAGCAGACGACATACGCTCGAATCAAGAGTCCTATCAAAAGACACAGGACAGGTGCGAGGCCGATTGTGTCTAGGAGGGTGGCTGTCGATAGGAGATTGGATTTCGCGGGGTTCATCGCTGCTAGGCCGAGTCCTGCTGCGGCGATTCGCAAGCCGGAAAGAATTATGAGGGGGATCACGATGGGCCGCCATGTGTAAGGGTGTTTATTGCCATGGAATAGAATGATGAAGAGGATAGCAGGGATGATGGGCCCGTAGAATGCCAGTTCAATCAGGTAAACTGCATCTCGTAGAGCGAACATGGTGAATATGGAATGGATCAAGCAGATGGGCGCGACAGTGGAAGTTGAAAGATTCTGTGAGGTGTCAGACTCTAGTGTGTTATGAAAACTGAGGGACAATAGCTATTGATCCTTTAATAAATGGCATAAAGATGCTACCTACTTCCAGACACTCAACATTCTCCTATAGAATTCTCATTTTAAGAGCAACGTGGAGAAACGATGTTGCGGCCCCATGGAACCCATTTCGCAAACTTCGCAGAGGCGAAGCAAAAATAATGACCCGAAGTCTTCTGTGCAATGAGCTTGCACAGATAGAGTCCACTGAACCTTACTATTAATAAAGACATATGTTGGTACCATAACTATGGCACACGAGTGTTGTGCATTGGGGGCCAATCCCTCGACAGCCCTAATCTTATACCTGAGAGTTTAGTGAATCTCCACTCAAAAGATGATCGCCAAGCATACCAAGCAAATAAGCCTAAGCCTCGTATTTCAGCCCCGCAGGTATTATTTTCGGGTGATCTGCAGTGTGCAAGCCACTGTTAGTATACAAGAATTCGGCCCCAGCAAGACCAGAAATAGATTCAACATCGGGACATAGCCAACACAAAATACGCCTTGGGCGGTCTGGAAAAAATTATATAAGAGCTCAGTAAGGTCGCCATTAACACAACAATTCATTCAGAATCTTACACAGCAGTATGCTTGAGGTTGAATACCTGGCCTATCTTGTCGCTTCTTCACCACTCCAACTCTGCATCTACTCCACCAGCGACGATTTCTGGTCCTCAACGCTTGACGATACCCATGCTCGCTCTACTTCTCGTCCTAGTGGCTCTGACGAGCTACTTCCTCGTGAGAATGCGCCAGCAACGCGGGATGTTCAGAAATCTCCCTGGGCCGCCGCATCACGCTATCTGGGGTCACTTTTTAATCATGCGAGATATCGCAAGCTCTCTTCCCCCTGATGCAACTCCACAGCTGTTTGCGCACTTGATGCGCCAACGGTACGGTCTCGGTGATTTCTTCTACCTCGATCTGTGGCCTCTCGCACCGCCGCAGCTTGTCATTGCCCATCCAGAACTGGCTACCCAGATCGTCCACAAGATGAATCTGCCCAAGGAGTCGGCAGTCATGCAGAAATGGACCGGTCCAATCCTTGGCGAGAAATCCATGGTCTCTGCGAATGGACACGACTGGTTCATTGCCCGCAAGTCTTTCACTCCGGGCTTCCAGCCGCGGAAGCTGCAGCAGCATATACCTCATATTGTGGATGAGACGCAGGCTTTTGCTGATATTCTAAGAGAACATTTTCATATGAATGATATCTTTAAAATGGAAGATCTGGTTGCCAGGATGATATTTAATATCTCAGCTGGGGTGATCTTGTAAGCTGCAGACCGTTATTGTTGTCAAGCATCAACTGACACGGTACAGGGGAATCAAATGCAACGCACAGAGGGATGACGATGAGTTTCTCGAACTCTTCCGGAAACAGGCCGCCTTGGCGCCTCAGGACTTTTGGTCTCGGTATCTTTACGACGTCAGCCCCCGTCGATACTATAGGAAGTGGAGCAACGGACGTGCTTTAGATCGTTATGTTGGTCGTCTGGTTGATCAACGAGTCGTCAGCGGCCCTGCTGCCAATCCAGACCAGAAGACCAAATACTACGCTATCGACGATGCTATTGCAACCAGCCGCACCCTGAACAAAAATATACCACATACTTCTTCTTTGGATAAGTATACACGGGACATGCTCATCACATCCGTCAAGACCCTCATCTTCGCTGGTCACGACACCTCGGCCAGTACTCTATGCGTGAGTCCTTCGCAATCTTTTCTTGTCCACCGCTAACAATAGTCAGTATACCTTTGCGGCCATAAGCAAACACCCGCAAGTCCTCAACACCCTTCGAAAGGAACATAACGCCCTCTTCGGCACTGACCCTTCCGCCGCGGCGGATCTTCTCCGCGACGACCCCAACCTTGTGAACAACCTCCCCTACACCCTTGCGGTCATCAAAGAGGCTCTTCGTCTCTGGCCTCCAACAGGTATCAGCCTTCGCCGCGGCCAACCAGACCAAACCCTTTTTGCAGAGGGCAAAGAATGGCCCACATACCCCTTCGCGGTCCTTGTTAACAACTGTGCCACCATGCGCCGGGAAGATCTCTTCAAGGATGCAGAGAGATTTTATCCCGAGAGGCACCTCGTTAATGATCCCACTGATCCATACTTTGTCCCGCGTGACGCGTGGAGACCGTTTGAGAAGGGACCACGGATGTGTCTGGGCCAGACGTTGGCTTTGATGCAACTCAAGATTGCCCTAGTGATGACGGTGAGGACCTTTGATTTTGAGATTGTTTACGAAGAGGGGACATTCATGTATCAGGTTTTGGATGTCACGGCTAAGCCGTCACTGGGGTTGCCGACTAGGGTCAAATTAGTTGAGTAGTACATGCTTTTGGATTGGTAATTTGCATTAGTTGTAAATAGTAAAGTGGCGATATTTTTTTTTGAAGCAATTTTTATACTTATGCGAATCTAACTGCTGAGCCGTACTGTCAACCAATCTTGCGAACTTATCTAGTGAGGTCCAGCAATCCAAGTGCTTGGCTGGGGACATTGCACCATCTACATACTGTAGCAGGAATATTTAACTAAATAACCTGTCAGGAGAGTGGTTGTCCTTTTCACAGCCTATTTTTGTTCCATTCACCCCGCTATTTCATTTATTCTACTCCGTAACCGCTGGCAACTATTTGGCGAAGGTAAAACGTGCTAGCTCTCAACAGTGTATTCTGGAGGGAGCGGGGACACCTAAAAAGAAAAGATACTGAAAGTTTCAGGCGCTGAACCCGAACATTGCTCTCACTATTATACTGATACAATCAAGGAACACAGACGCAACGACTCGAGGTAGCATCTCAAGAAGCTGATGCGCTATATCCGCCACATTGCCCAACCTGCACCCGACGCTTGCTCCGGCCATGTAAGCATCGACAAAGTCTGGGGGACCGTCCAGATGTCATTGCCTGGATGACCAAGCTCAGCAGGGCGCGCCTGTATAAGCCCGCGCGTAACAAATACAAGTTAAAGCCTGGCACAAAGCTGGCTAGGAGGGATCTGGATGATTGACGCTCCTCCTCCACTGTTGAATATTACTACAGAGATTGCTCCTGCTGCGAGCTCTTATGGCGGCCGGCTTGGCTAATGGGACTTCTAAGCTGGCGAAGCACGCAGACGGAACCTTTTGGATGAAAGACATCACTTGTCGGGGATTTTACCTTGGGGAGGTAATACAGATTACAAGGTATGTCTCCAGGTCCAATCGCGATGTAGATAGGAATGCAACTCCACGGTCAATTATGTGTCACTTATGGCTGACAGAAACAGACAAGGGAAGCACCAATGACACAGCCGCCGTTCAGCAGATATTCAATGACCACGGCACCAGCAGGAAGATTATCTTTGTCAACTCGAGCACTTACATCCTGACTGAAACGGTCACAATCCCTAAAGATGTGAAGGTTCATGGTGAGGCCTGGTCACAATTTGCTGCATATGGTAATGCTTTCTCCACTACAAGGTACGCCTTCCGTCCGTCAAAGTGGATCTATGCTGATACAATCTCAGCAACCCACAAGTAGCCTTAAAGGCGAGGAGGGGATGAGGGAACAGCCGACATGCAGGACCAGCTATTGATAACAAAGAGAGACACAGCTGGGGTAGTTCTTATGAGTAAGAACAGTGTCTTCTTCACGAACATTAATACTTGCATGCAATAGATGTTTATGCTCCCATTGGAGGCGCGACTGGGACTGAGTTGGCACCGGACGAGTCCCCTGCTCTGACCAATGGAACAAACCTACCTCATTCCAGGCGCAGATCCGATACTGCACATCGCTTCTGGGGCTCCGGGATACTTTGAGAATATATGACTCTGGGTCGCTGACGACATGATAGAGTATGTGTTCTTCTATATCTTTTAAAATGGTGCTGATTGCTTGCCTGCAGTGACCCTGATTTTGAGATGACTACAATAATACGGTGCGTTTCTAATTACTTGAGGTCAATACCTGGGAATTCTTACTGACTTTAACAGTCACAAATTAGTATACATGTGGCCCGTAAATTCCTCATCGAAGTATCGTTGGAACTTGGCTCTACAGCACGTCCTCTGAGCACCCCGTCTACTATCAGTACAACTTCCAATAATCCTTCTGCGAACTACGATCCTTGAAAGGAGTGTATCCTGCGCAATGGACTCCTGTTTGCTAACAGGACAGTTCTCACTGAGGACGTAAGCATGTCGGAGTCGTGGTACAAGGAACATAGGTAAATGGCAGTAATATGGATCCAACTTGAAAAGCCATTTCAGCTTAGTTTAGGGCCCCGATAAGAAGTTTGTTAAGGATGCTAGTTGCGGTGTGGTTTGATCATTATACAAATTCCACCTATGGGAGCACTGGAAATAAATGCCTACTCCAACCCTGTAGCACAGCCTCCAAGGATAATAAAAAGTAAATAACTGGATACTGGAACAAGACTCCCACTAGTGGTCTTGTTATTTTCTGCGTTATACTGAGACAGTGGCACCCCATGCAAACCACAGCCTACCATGTCACTCACAACGCCCTTTATCCCCCCTCCAGACTGCAGTATCCAAGACCTTACGACAATCACAACAACCTCGCACTCCACCACAGAAATAGTCCCAGTCCTCATCTCCGACCCTGCAGACCCGCGCTTCACAGAATGCCAACCCTCCAACTGGGCCTCGGCCCCCTCATCCAGCCGCTTCTCCTACAGTCCATCCGTATGTCCCAGTGACTGGCTGGCATGGTCGATCGCAACAACCGAGCTCCAAGGCGAGACTGTCACTACTGCGTGGTGCTGCCATACGTGCGTCTACTATTTCTCTTGTCACCACGCTACTACTTGATGCTAATGGATACATGGATATAGCGGCTACACTCTGGAACCCTACCCAGCCTACACTTTCCCCTACATGACCCAACCCTGCATCCGCACCATCTTCCTAGACCCAACCCCATCATCGACAATAACAGCAACCCTCTCCCACGGCACTGGCCCAACTACCCCCTTCACATCCGGCATAGCCCTCCACGCGCCCTGGTACATCACCTGGAAAGAAAGCGACCGCGCGCTCCTCTTTCCGCAGCCCCCTATCCTCAGCGCCTCAGAGACAATCCGGTACTGGGTCCCCGGGGAGGCGGTCGACGATTTGAATACGAATGTGGCCGAGGACGAGGGTGGAATGGACGAGAGGACGGTTTTGAGACTCGGCTTGGGGATTGGGCTTGGTGGAGGGTTTCTTCTTGTTGCTGGGGTTGTGGGTTGTTTTTATTGGCAGAGGGGGAAGAAGAAGTATTGATTGCATTAGCAGGATGGATGGTTGCGGTGTTGTCAGGGAAATAATGGAGGATCATCTGGTGAATCGGTACGAGGTGGGCGAGTGTGGAGGATATTCACGTGTTAATTTTCGGGCGTACTGTCCTATGGCAGGCCCAGGTTGCAGCTCGGTTAGTCATTATTTAGTAAGCTAGGTGTAGATAACGTAAATCCCGGGTGATCCGTAGTTCCCGGGTGATCCGTGAAACTCCCAAAATTTCGAACGCGTCAACCAGCCTCCATCTTCAAACAACTATCATGCCACGAAAGGCGCGTAAAACGCGCCAGGAACTGAGAGAGCAAGAGGGTAGGATTGAATGTGCTATAAACAATTTAAAAAACAGAAAAATTCGCACAGTTCAGGAAGCTAGCCGCATTTATAATGTGCCTCCTTAAACCCTACGTGATCGGATGAAGGGCCACAGGCTATCTCTGCTTCAGGAGGAAGCTTTAATAGCTTGGATAGTATCCCTGGATATATGTGGTGCCGCCCCTAGGCCCTTCCAGGTATAAGAAATGGCGCAAATAATCTTGGATGCTGCAATATCAACTCCATATCTACCTATTGGAAAAAACTGGGTTACAGAGTTTACCAAGCAGCGCCCGGAGATCAAAACTAGGTTTGTATGAAAGATTAATTACCAAAGAGCACTGTATGAAGATCCTAGGATTATTAGCCAATGGTTCAATGAGCTGCAGAAAACTAAAGATGAGTAGGGTATTCAGGATAAGGATATCTACAACTTTGATGAAACTGGCTTTGCTATGGGACTTATTGCAACAATAAAGGTGGTTTTCGGGGCAGAAATGCCTGGTAAACCATGGCTTATACAGCCAGGGAATCAGGAATGGGTTACCACTATAATATACATCAATACTAGGGGGTGGCCAATACCCTCCACCATTATCTTTAAAGGAAAAGTCTATATAGAGGGATGGTTTGATGAATGCATGATCCCTGGCAGTTGGAGGATTAAAATAAGCACCAATAGATAGACTACAGATGCAATTGGCCTCTGCTGGCTTCAAAATATCTTCATTCCAGTAACAAATAAGCGTACAAGGGGGGGATATCAGCTGCTTATTCTAGATGGGCATGGAAGCCACCTAATGCCTGAGTTTGACCGTACATGCAAGGAGAATAATAATATACCTCTTTGCATGCCTGCCCATTCATCTCACCTCCTACAGCCTTTGGATGTTGGTTGTTTTGGACCTTTAAAGAAGGCATACGGCAAGTTTATTGAGGAGAAAGGGCGCCTGGGATATAACTATATTGACAAGCTAGATTTCTTGAAAGCTTACCTAGCAGCTCACCAGGAAGTCTTTACTACAGAGAATATTCAAAGCAGATTCAAAGCAACTGGGATACTTCCTTCTAATCCTAAGGCAGTGCTTGAAAAGTTAAATATCAGCCTGGGTACTCCAACCCCCCCTCTAAGCCATGGGGTTGCTTCAATCCCTTCTTCTGAGCTTGGTACGCCTTATACCATGCGCCATGTGCATCAAAAAGTCTCTTCAGTTAAAAAGCTGCTTGAGAGAAGGTCTAAAAGTCCCCCAACTCCCACCAAAAAAGTCCTAGATGAGTTGGTAAAAGGGTGTGAGTTGGCTATCTATAATGTCAACTTACTAGCAAGGGAAAACTGTGATCTCCGCTCAGCCATAGAGAATAACAGACAGAAAAAGAGTTGTTCTAAACACCAGATGACTCTTACAGAAGGTCTTTCATTTCAGGAAGCCAGGGACCTAATTTCATCAAGAAATAACCAAATAGAGGCAAGATGGGGGGGTGCTGGCGGAGGTGCGCCTCAAACTCTAGGTATACCTAAACATACTCCACCAACATGTTCAGAATGTAATATTCAGGGCCACAAGAGGACCAGCTGTCCTACTCATTATGGAATTTAGTTTATTTTAATTTGAATCACTTTTGGTTGATGTACAGTACTTCAAAGTCGAGCAAGCATAGGTTTTGGAGGGAAAATCACGGATCACCCGGGAACTACGGATCACCCGGGATTTACGTTAAACGGCCACGTTGGCCATCCAATAATGACAATTGTCCGTCCCCTTTCCACATGAGCCAATGCGGATTGGACGTGGTCCTCTATCGGGGAGGCGCCTCAGACTTCGAGTGGTTACACATATGCGTGGACTGTAGAAGACGAAAAGCATGCACAGCAGATATAAGATAATATTAATCTAATTTGTGATAATGAAGAAGAGGAGGAAGATAGCTTACTAGTTAATACAGAGCTAGTAATACGGAGCAAGCATATGTTAGAGAAGCAGTATAGGAGCTGTATTTTTGAGCCAGAACAGCAGGTAGACGTAGAGCTTTATGATAATATTAATAATAATGTTAATAGTAAACATCCCTTACCTGTAATGCCACAGTAGGAATGTGTACCAGTATAGAGCTCAGCAAAAAACCACAAGAAGTCTTAGTATGTAGATAATGGTTTTGAGTATTACTAGCTATGTAAATAGAGTAATATCATGCTGAGTGTTATTAAAGCTATATAGTATAAGGAGAATAATTTAAAATTACAAGTAAGATTATATAAGTTATGCAAGTTATGGAGGTTTCTTTTTTATTAGAGTTTGGGTTAGATGGGTACCTAATAGGTACCCATCATGGGTATCAGCTTCAGGCTACCCACCCATGGGTATCTGAAGACTACCCATTGCCCACCCATGTGTGGGTATGGGCTTACCCATCATGGGTAGCCCATGGGCCTGCCGAGGTCTAGTACCCCGTCGCTCAGCTGTCGGCTCGGCCTCAGCAGGGCAGCTTATGATACCAGGCCGTCGGTTCTTAAAGGGTCAGGTGTCTATCAAGACACGAAGCATCCCGAATACCATCAATTTGCGAGTCAAATTTGTTGCAAAAAAGCAGTAGAGCTCGACTTACAAGTTTTTGGGTTCGTTCGTCCCTGGGGTGCTGAAAGCTTAGCTTGATCGGCAACTCATCCCTGAAAGTTTGTAATGAAGAAGCTTTTATCTGCAGCCAAGATTTCGTTATTGATTGAAGATCGTTAATCATATAGAATCTAGAGGTTTTCAAGATTCTGCCATTTGATATTCTGATTCTGCTTCCAGACTATCGTGTACAGTACTTGTAGTTCTATCGATTCTGTGACAAACAACATTGATATATATTTGTATCTTAGCAAGCATACTGTAGCTTGGCAGACCATCCTACTGATAGCCTATAGCTTACTTCTCCAAGTCGTTCACACTAATTAAGTAGAATTCTGCAATGGAGGAATGATCATTCACCAGTGCTTTTGTGACTTCGTCCCTGGCACGGCAGTATTTGCTGTAGCGCCTGTACCGGCAACTGACTAGGCCCCAGCACCCTTGGGCTGTGGGATGTGTCTGGAATGAATGTAAACTTCGCAGCCAACATGCGCTTCGTGTGCTTGGGTGTGAGGCTGTATAAAGAAATTCGAATTTCTGCCTGCCTGGCAATACCCAGTTAGAACTGCTGAAGGCGGCGCGAACGAGTCGTACTAGGTAGGGCACCGAGGTATTCATCAGGCGGACTAATTCTAGCTTTAGCCCTATTGCCACTCACGTCCTCGACATCGACGGTACTCGACACAGCTCTATGTATCCTCCTAATAGGTAATATTGGTACACAGGACATTCAGCTTGTGATTGCGCGCCTGCATCTGCGAAACTTGCTGCGAGTTTGCGATTCTCTAGCATGTGCCCGCGCGTGTCCTTTTTCAGCACTATATAGATATGGCATTGGATGGCACGATAGCCCAGTGCAGACCGCCGACAGATTCTACAATGAGCTACCAGAAGAATGTTTGAGGCTAGGGCCTCGGTAGAAACTGTTCTTGTTATGAATATGGCTTAGCACTTAAGGAGTTGGAGTAAGTTGATACTCCAATATTGAGGGGCTATATAAGATGACACGTGTATCTACCATCTTTCTTTCTGTAGCTAAGTCCATGAGATCGCTCTCTCAGACAATGATCACTTAGTTCTCTCTATTCTGTGCCAACTTCCTCTGACCAACCGCGGATTTCACCGCAGTTCTCATAGTATCATCGTTTGTTACAAGAAACCCCCGCCTCTCCCCATGGTAAGAATTCTTGGCGTCAAAAATCAGCTGTGAACTCTAAACATTGTTCATATATGAATTCTCAAAGTTACATTTGAGCCGAGCACGGGGCCACTTTGCCGCGGCCGAGGCAGAGAATGTCCTCGGAATAGAATCCGAGGTGCTCAGCAGATGGGAACCTTGAACAATAATTTAGGTAAATAAAGAATAAAGAAATACAACATATGCATCTTGCTATATATGAATATAGCTTGATATTCATGTTCTACATGGGAATGGACTAGTCTTGTTTTTGTTAAAGCCCGCTAATCAGGCATTGTAACTCTTTTATCACTGCCTCTGTAGTTAATCAAATTCCGCAATAATTTATTTTGTATCTCTGCAGCTGCGAACATATTTTAGTGGTTGACAAAACGCTGTGGTCATAATAACCGGTGATTAACTCACTGGTATTGAAGACACGGAAAGGGCGGAAATAGGGGTTCCTGATCATTCAGCTGTAAGCTCTATAGTTTTGCAACTAATAGTTCGTCAACCAACTGTGGCGTCTAAGCCACCTTCACGGACTAGGCGAGATGCACTTGATAAGGCTTTAGCGTATGTGCTCAAATGACAATTCTTGGCGCACAATTTACTGTCCTATACTGTAGTGAAATCCACAGTTGGTCAGAGGAAGTTGACATAGAATAGAGAGAACTAAGTGATCATTGTCTGAGGGAGCGAGCTCATGGACTTAGTTACAGAACAGAAAGATGGGAGATACACGTGTCATCTTATAAAGCCCCTCAATATTGGAGTATCAACTACTCCAACTCCAAGCAATTACTCCAACTCCAAGCACTAAGCCATATTCATAACACTCCCCTTCATTCAATAGCATAGTAACAAGAAGCTGATTGAATGCCATATCTATCAGATACTCCCCTTGGCTCCAGACACTCTCCAAGACGAGGTATAGGCCAAACAGGCCGGCAAGGTCACAGAGACCTAAAAGAAGTCGGGCAACCTATGCCCTCTAGGAGACACCAAGTCTACCTAGGCCACCAAGACTTTCGACGAGCAACCAATGCTCTCTAGGAGATACCAAGTCTACCTAGGCCACCAAGGACTTTCAACAAGCAACCAATGCTCTCTAGGAGACACCAAGGCTACCTAGGCCACCAAGGACTTTGAGGCATTAATATGCCCGGCCATGCAGGCCTTGATATCATGCACCAGCTTGCAGGGGTGCCCAGCTTGTATCTCACTGAGGGAATCTGTACGGCTTGGCAGATCACTATCCTCTAGGATCTTGGACGCCCTTCTATCCAGCATAAATCCATTTCCAGGGCAGCTTCAGGGATCACATACCCCAGGGGACACACCCCTAAAAGCTTTCAGAATCACTATCAGAATCAGAGAGCCCAAGCTTTGTAATCTACTTTGCAATCTTGGCTTGCTCCTTCTTTAGTTTAGTAATCTTCTTAGACTGTGGTCTCTTCTCCTTGTCAGATTCCTCAGGACAATCCTTTTAAACATGACTATACTTCCTATATCTATAATACTTAATCCTTTCCTTCGCACGGTTGGCCAAGTTGGTATATGAAGGGGCTTCAGCAGCAGTGGTGGGTAGGGTTGATTCAGCTGTCTTAAGAGACTCAACAGCCTGGTTAAAGGATAGATCTTGAAGCATAAGTATTTGCCGAAAGGTCTTGTACTTTGGCAACAGCCCTTTAAGGAGGATAATAATTATTATCTCCTCAGAAGGGGGGTCTCCACCTAGTTCAGGAATTCAGCCAGCTAGGTGTCGGACCTCATTGACAGCAGCAAGGATCTTCTGATCCGGCTTTATTCTCCAGCTGAGAAATTGGTCTAGAGATTTGACCCTAAGGACTCAGTCCATTTGCTTGTATGTCTCTTTCAAATGCAACCATATATCTCCAGCAAATGTATATCTCTTGACAATATTGATATCTACTAGTAATATTCGGCCGAGGATAACTGCAATAGCTAGTTTGTTGGCCTTTTTCTATGCAGCTTTCTTCCATAGCTTTCAAATCTTTTCAACTTCGGTTGTGGCACTTGTCTCGATTGATGGTTCTGGGGTTGAGGTAGGTATGGTTCTTCGCAGGGCAGGGGACAACAAAGCTCGTGGAGGTAGGAAGAAGTCATCATCTTTATCAACATCAGGTAATGGGTCTAAGCCCTGGCGGATCAGGTAGATGTCTTGAACTGGGTACCAGATCTCCTTCCCATCAAGGACTGCTTGCATCTTGGTAAACCAAGTCTCAGCATTCTTGTACAACAGGATCTCCAGATCAGAGACCTTCAGGGATAGGAAGCTGTCAGATGCCATGGTAGAAGTAAGGCAGTATCTCTAGCTGTCAAGTATTGCTAGGTAGGGTTTGTAAGCCTAGTCTAGTGGCCCGGGCTCATAACCAATGTAGTGAAATCCACAGTTGGTCAGAGGAAGTTGACATAGAATAGAGAGAACTAAGTGATCATTGTCTGAGGGAGCAAGCTCATGGACTTAGTTACAGAACAGAAAGATGGGAGATACACGTGTCATCTTATATAGCCCCTCAATATTGGAGTATCAACTACTCCAACTCCAAGCAATTACTCCAACTCCAAGCACTAAGCCATATTCATAACATATACAAACAAAAACATACCTAATGTTAGGGCTAACTGTTCCGTATAGTTTGCAACATCGGACCAAGAAGCACGCACTTGAAAGGGAAGAACAGCAATCACACAAGTTATGTAGCCTCGGCTCAGACCCTGCTTCAGGGTTTTCCATAGCTGGCCAAGACCCCAGGGGCTCAGATAGCTCCTTTCGAACTGCCCTAGACCGTCTTGGCGCCTTGAAACGAGCTTCCCAGCGCCTAACAAGGTGCCAGGAACATGTTTTAATTTCCTTTTAGTTGAGCCTGTTGTAACTACCGGAAAGATGCCGACTAATCCACGGAGTTATCTGCCACATCACGCTGCTTCGGAATGGTTGGCCTTGCCTAGATAAGACCTATTTCTTCCCTGAAAACCCTCATTGATGCGTACACTGAATGTCGACAGGCTAAGTGATCCCAATTGCGGCACTTTCACGGCGTGACCGCCACATGGCCGCCACATGGCCGACTACTAGTAGTAATCTTCATTCTTCTCATGGACAAATTAGTGCACCTTGAGCTGAAAACATTTCGTACCTTAACAGTGGGGTTTGATCCATCGCGGCTTGGCCGATTCCAGACTGTGACCTCGGGGAACTTGGTCCAGTACACAAGCACTGCTTGCCATTCGGCCCCCAATGCGAGTTACACTATAAAGGGGGTCGAAACCAGTCGCACTGCTTGTTTGACGAAAAGACATCCCACTGCCATCGTGCGGTGACTACAGGATCGGAAGAGCACAATTGCCGCTTCGCTCTGTTTATCTTCCAAGTATCACATCATGAGGTTGAGTACTCTGCTCTGTGGCGCTTCTGCCACTTGCTAGAGCGGCTCCTGGGACAACAGATGCTGGGTATACTCACCCGGATTGGGAGGCATCCTCTGGGCCTGCGGGTGGCCGGTTGATTACCGACCCTGAGCGCCTAGCAACCCTCCATGAAATGCATGCCGAGGCTATCGAGATGCTGAACTCGCACGAAGCTATTCCAGTCGACCCATCGAACATCAGTGCTATAGAGACGCATTCCCACCAAAAGCGTATAGTACATGCCTTGGGGCTTCTGGGAGTGCAAATTCTCTCCCGGCTCGGCGCTGAAGCCCTTCAGAGTGTGATCGGTGAGCTAATAGAGTTCTTTACCACGGACGACATCATTTGGACCAGCAGAGACAACTGTCGCGCATATTTCAGCACTCAGGGCGGCGGAAATGAAGAATTCAGGACTTACGCGAAGGACCATCGCCAGGCCACAGCCGTGGATAAGAAAAAGTGAGTGTAAGATATCCCATTCAAATGCCGATGTTAACAACCAGAGCAGTGTTGGATGGATCAACCCCGAGAGCACCGCTCCACCGGTCCATTTTTTCGAGGGTGACCCTGCGATTGGTCTTTACAGCGTTCAGTTTACTGCCACAGACAAGGTGGCCTGGAGTGGTATCCCAAACACGGAGAAGTGTAAAATTGAAGGCCTATGTAATCCTCAGTACATCTTCTACCACAAGGGTTATAGGATTGTTCTCAATACATGGGGTAAGTGCGCCCAGGCAGTATCAATTGCGCTCTTGTACTAATACTCCGCAGAATCCCAGGGCCGCGTATCCGCCTGTCAGTATTCTAAAGGAGAGGACTGCAAGGGTCTCTGCGCTTCTGGTGTGAAAGACCAGTTCACATCAGGCGGTGTCAAATGGGGCGGAGATTGCGCCATCCCCTGCATTGATGACGTCCCCGAAGGCTTCAAAAAGGTCCAAAACGAGGAGGCAAGGTTCATGGTCGTCGGAGATTCGATATCGCACGGGATGGAAGACGACTGGACTTGGAGGTACAGACTCAGCCAGTGGAGTAAATTACTACCCTATTCTCCTTTCTCTCAGGATATATGCAGCACCGGGCCTAATGCGGGAACTATTTGACTAGTGGAACATAATGGGTACACGCACCATTTTGTCGGGCCATGGACAGGGACGCGTGGAATGGATCCAATCAGTATCTCTCAACCCCGAGCGCCCTTGCTACCTGACGAGGAGCCCCGGGAAGACTATACTGGCAAGAGCCTTGGGGACTATGCAAAAGGGGTCTCACAAAGTTTCCGTGATAAAGGGCATGCTTCATTCTGGGGTCGACAAGTCGCACAGTCCAAAGAACAATTTAAAGCGTGGGTCTCCGAGTATAATCCCGACTATCTTCTTATTCTGCTGGGATTCAATGACCTTGGCTGGTGGGTGAACGGGCCTGAGGCACTGGTTGGAGACATGGCAAACCTGATTAATGATGCACGAAAGGCAAAGTCGGACATCAAGCTTCTCGTGGGGAATGTCGTTGATCGCACCTTTATCCCAGGGCGCCAGGACTTGGTCGACGAGACCGCCCAATACAACAAACTCCTAAAAGAGAGCATGAAAGACTGGTATCGCGAGGGATCGCCTATCTCATACGTCGACGTCAACTCAAATTACAACTGCCGTCCCGGCGGCTGTCCGGACGGACATGACGGACTGCACCCCAATGCTCTTGGAGAATACCATATCGCGCAGTCTTTCGCTCGAGTTTTACAGAGTGATTTCGGGTATATGGGTATCGAGTTCCGCGTTCCCGAGACGGTGGATTCACGGCCAGTGAGTACGCCAGCGAATGTGCGGTCGAATTCCTACCCTGAAGGCCTATGGGCTGTTTGGGACCGTGTTGAAAATGCTCGCGGATACGAAGTCCGCTGGAGACTAAAGGGAGCGACGAGTTGGTGGTCTGAAGGCGCCGTATACCCAGTTACGAACTGCGCCTGGCAGCCGTGGGTGATCAATGGCCAAACATGGGAGTTCCAAGTTCGCACCATGGGAGACAACACCGTTAGATCGGGGTGGTCGGCCCTGCAATCTGTCACGGCCAATGTCAAAACCGCACCGGGACCATCTAATATTATTGTTGAGCCTCGCGGAAATGATCTCGTTGTGCGGTGGGACGCTGTCACAGACTACAACGTAGACCGATATGGGGTCATGCTATACGATAGGGACAAGGAAGATGAATTGATGGACGTTAAGGCCGCAAAGGGTACCAGCTTGGAAATCACGGGTCTAAACTCTGGCCACCGCTACGGAGTATGGGTTGCTAGCTATGTCGGAATGGTTGGGAGCTTATCACGGAATGGCATACAAGCTGGCGGTTTGCCTTCAGTGGCAAGAGAAGTCATTATCGGACGCGGGACGCCAGCACCACCCGCCGGACTCCGCGTGGAGAATCTCGATGCAACCACTGTTCGTCTTCAATGGGACAAGGTCTCCAGTGCTACGGGCTACAGTGTCCATGTTCGGAGTATAATAGACAACACCGCGTTCCGGGTAGACGGCACCACGACACAAACGTCATACGAGGTCGCTTGGCTATTCCCGGGCAATTGGAACTTCGAATTCTGCATTTCGGCTTACAACGGAAACTTGGAAAGTGCACCGGTCTCCTGTATCATTCCACCTGTCTGTTGCGGTTATGAGAAAAGGGACCTGGTTGCTACAGAGTACCCGAAGGCCGAAAATAACAGCGCTTTCAGCAACTCCATCAGCTCGTTCGGCGGCATGAGCGTGGGGTCTCTGTTTACAACCTTCCAGCAAAGCATTGGTCTTGCACTGGACACCGCGTCGGATCATAGTCTGGCGATACCTGGCGAGATTTAGAAATCAACCAAGATATGTGGTACGCGTGGCTAGTGACATGGCAAGTTCTATCTCACTCACTCGAACGTCTTTGTGTTCTCAAATATCGCTTGATTGCGATAAATCTTCGCAAAGTATATATACTTTCTCTTCTATTTCTTTTCTTTTCCATTTTCCATTCTATCGAGACAAGAGTTTACAGATCATTCAGATATATCATTGGAGGATTATAGAGCTCTAACTCACTTTTAATATTAAAATACATAACATGTGCTGAGTCAAAATGTGTGTTCCATCCTCCAAATTCAACTACTTCTTTGAGCAGGGGCACGACGTCAGGTCTTTTCCTGGAGTTCATCCCTGGTATCTGGATGCCCTCTTCAAATGCAGTAGTGATTAATCTATAATTTTCTCTCAATTATCAACGCTACCTTCCGTCAACTACTTCAAAACTAGACTAAGCCTTCTTGTAATAACTACAATGTCAATGTAGTCAGCTATTCAGGACGCTAGGAAAACATCGAGTGCTCTATCGGACAGTCCTTCTAATGTTTGTATGGCCATCATTTTTTTGTTTGCTACCTGAAGTAGTCCTAGATGAGATATTTAGGTGCTCATCGGCATGCCAAGCACATGTCCTTAGTCAATATCAAGTAAATGAGCCCGCCATTCTTCCTATCCTTACCCTGTAAGTGCCTTACATTCCAGGATTGCACATTTAGACCCTCGCTCTGCACTGACTGTTAGTATTATCTTGTACCTTTGATGTATAATATGGTGAGTTTGCTGTTGTAATATCCTGTGTGACATGGAAAGACTACAAATGATGCTCCCCCACGAATTTAGCCAAGTCCAACTCCCTGTACTCAGACGTTGCACTTTAGTATATAATTGAAGAGCCAAAGCATTAGCACTAAGACTGTGCACAGCCCGGAAAAGGTGTTGAGGCAATCTCTGCACCACCGATTGGACATCTCGTTCGGAGCGCGCGTTTTATAAATGTACCGCTAAGCTGGAAAACGTGTCGCAGATCACCCGAAGCTAGAGATAAACAAATTGATTAGGTGCGTCAAGGATTGGCCCTATGGCAATGTGATATATACCCGCAGAGAGAACACGCAAAGGCCCGTCATATTCAACACCTTCATTCCTATCAAGCCGCAACATATCCAAGGCAGGAACATTGCCCCAGGAGAACTTCTTGGTTCCGAAGATATTCGCCAGTCCACCGCCCATGAATGCCGGTGTCCGATGCTCGAGGATCCATGCAGATTCCCATGTTTCTTTTCGCAGAGGCGACCTGCAGGAGGGCTTATGTTGGCTCCAGTGCGATTTCTGACATTCCCGGCTACAGAGTAAAGATATCAGCGAGGACTTGCTCTGATAGTCAGGAGGTCACGTACAGTAACCAGGCGACAGTCTTTGCAGGCGTGTGTGTGTGTGTGCCAATTCTCACATAGTTGGTGTTCCCGGACGTCCAGTTCGCGCAGATAAGCTCGGAACAACCATGTTGCTTCAGCGAAAAGGATTCTAAGTCCGGTACGAGTAGGTGGTGCATTATAGCGTTTTGTACGGACATTGGTAGATGTTTGCTTGAACAACCCCGCATGCATTTTTGCCTAACATGCACTTAACTACAGCCTTGCGGGCTTTGTGGTTGACCAGCCCGGCAATAACAACTAACTATTGGAGTGGGGAGAGAAATTTTGCATATCAAAGTCCATGTGCAGCTGTTATCAGTTAGGAGTGAACAGTGCAGCCTCCCAACGTGGGCTTTGGCTCTGCCTTGGATAGCATCCCGGGTTTCACGCGCCCAATTTCCCTTCTACTACAAGAATTCTTCCATTCAGGGCCCGTAAATAATCTTACTGATGCGCCTGGAAGCTGTAATCTTTATCCGAGTGGTCAACTAGCCCGGGGTATCTTTCTTACAACCCAATCTACCTGTAACCTGCTGCATTTGTTATATTGCTGGCGAGTGCATTGTTTTTGATTACTCAGTCAGCACGACACATGACCAGAGATGGGCCTCGGGATGATGTAACTATAAAGCAGTCTTGTGAATTAGGAAGACTAATGATATGGGTGGCTTTGAATATCAACTGCGTTGTATAACTAATAGAGTCGGCGGGGGTTGTTGGAGGTAAATCCACCACAGACTCTATAAGAATCTATACTCCCAGGGGCTTCCCGTGGTTTTCACCCTTGCTCGGAGACATGTCGTTTCCTTTAACAACTATAGACTGTCGCCGTGAAATCAGCACTCGGATATCTCTTACAGGCCTCTTCACCCCCGTCCCGGGAACCATGCCGGGCAGCTTCCAGACCTGCCCATAGGCGGGCTCAATATCCCACAGAGACACAATTGACGCAGCGGCCGAGGTGAGCTCTTTTTCTGCAAATGTGCGTCCCTTGCACATTGCCGCCCCAGCACCCCACGGTCTCAGCCGGCCGTACCGCGCAACTCGTTTCCCCGACACTTGGTCAGTCTCGAGAAATCTCTCCGGGCGGAACTCGGCAGGGTTATCGAAAATTGAAGCGTTATGCTGTGTGAGTGAGTGCGCGGCTGAGACCCAGGTTCCCGTCTTTAAAGTATGTTGGAGGCTGCCATCTGTGAGGGTGACCGGTCGTTCAACGTAGCGGATTGATATTGGTTCGTTGACCAACCGGTATGTCTCGTATAGGCAAGCCTTGAGGAGTTGACAATTTGCTGATAAACCTGGGAAGTCGATCGAAGTTATTTCTGGAACCTTGGCCTGAGAAGAGGCGAAGCACGTATAGGGCGCTATTTCCGCTCGAAGTGTATCTAGCAGACCAGGAGTTGAATAGATGTAGGCTAAGAACCAGAAAAGCAAAGGGTGTGTATTTGCATTTTGGCCCCAGAAGATTGCAAAGTCGCCTGCTGCGCGCTCGGGAAAGGACCATCCCTCGCGTTTGTAGATCCGACTTCGCTCAAACAGAGCACCGCTCACGTCAGACATGTCGATTCCTGACTCCACGGGCTCGCCACACTGGGACTGGTCGATCCGACGGTATAGGGCTTCCAACTCACGTAAAATCCGTGCCCTAGCCGCGCAGCCGTCTTTGACGATCCTCAATGGAGTCCACTCGGGAACACCAATCATTAACAATGGAAACAACTCATTGTCAAATTTCCAGAAATCGTCAAGTAAGGTTGGGTTCCCATCGAGGAAATGGCGGCCATACAACAGGGGAATCGCCATGCAGGCGCCAAAATCCCGTGTCAAGCTCTGGAGGTTGGCTTCAACCTTGTGTGGACTGCCGGATTCCGCTGGCGGAATAACTCGGATACCGGCAGAGAGCTCCCAGCGTTTCATCTGAGCGGGAGAGGAGGAGAAACTAACAAATGATGCGGCTTGCTGTAAGACGCAGGCGCGGTCTAAGGCAGCTGCGGCTGAGGCATCATTGAGAAAAAGCCGCTCAATAGGCGCAAGAAGATCTTTCCATGAATTCTTGAGCTTCCTTTTGAGCTCCGGTGAGTCTACGCCGCCGAAAGTCCTTGTGAAGATTGTATACTGGACCGGCTCGGCGTTGAGCGTGTGGAGGGACCGCGCCATGAAGCGGTCCAACCCGGGGAAGTCAACAAGGATCTGGTGAGTGGAGGTGATTCCGAAAAGAGAGCCTCCATATCGTCGGATTACCGAGCTATGTCATTATTATATAGAAATAGAAGACCGTTTGGAGACTCACAAAACGCGTCGACCGATGCCATCTCCACGGAGAAGATAACTTGCGATGGCGACTTCAATTGTTGCCCAGACTGGAAACAACGCATAGTTTCTGGGTTTGTAAAGTAGCTTTCGACACAATACAGAAATGAAGACGGCTGTGATAACGCTGTAGGCAACGGGGTGCTCATATAGAGCAAGCAAGGCGCGCTGTATGACGGAGTTCTGGCTTATGCAGTCCATGCTAAACGATTTTACAGCGCAGCGGCGCTTTGTTTTGGAATTGGAGAGGCTGACACAACTGTTGTCGCTGATTATGGGGTATGGTCCGATTGATGGTTGGGAGAGAGTGGTGGGGAGAGGGGACGGACATGGTGATGTAGGCTGGCGCTTCCGATTTCAGACTAGGAATGATCATAGTGATTTGACCACCAACCATCGTGCGCGGATCATATCATTTGCAAAGGTCTGTGCGCGCTTTGCCTAAGAGGGTTAAGCAAGTCTTATGCCCTCATTTTGCTTATTCCTGAGCCTAAGGCAAGAGTATACACTATAACATTTCAGGGTGTGGAGACGAATCATTAAAATAAAAATTCAGAAATGATGGCCACATGTTTTTATTCTTTATTCTTTTGCAATTCTGTAGTATGCCTCGGGTGATGTTTTGTTCTATTCCCTGTCAAGCAACCATTGCTTTTTTATCAGGCCTGTAGAGGAGGGGGCCGAGCCCTATATCATTCGGTCAGAGGGATACAGCCTAGCATCTACATTAAACCACAGCCAATAGTAGTGACAGACGTAAGAGCTGAGTGCAAGAAGCAATATAGCATAGGTCCGGTGAGCGGCTGGCGGTGGAAGCTCTAAAGGGTGCGGCTCAGCAGAAGACATTGAAATCATCCCAGAGTCCGAAGGCATTTCCCAGGCCTCTGGACCAGTCGCGAAGAAAGCTGGAAATGATCACTTTCTCTCCTACTTTCTCCTTTTCCACAGGCATTCGTAGCGGGTTCGTGAAAGACCCTGAAATCCGGTCGACCATGGACATCGTCTGGAGCTGTACGAGCATCATCATCCTCTCGACTTGGTATGTTCTTCATCTTACCGTGCCTCCCGATCTCAAACCACAGTCCAAGCGGCAGCAATTTCGGAAACAGGTTTATCTCCTGATCCGCAAGCTTGCTTGGATGAGCATTATGCTTGCATTCGGAGTATCTCGTCGGTCTTTCCACTCTAAATCTGTTTGCTTCCTGGGTCGATAACCCCCGCTTAAAAGAGCTAGCGAGAGAAGACGGCGTGCCCTGGTCGCTCGCCCATACGGTGTTAGCTAACATAGGTGGGATAGCGGTGCGTTTCTCCGAAACAAGCGTGCAGCCCCGATCACGGAAAACAAATGCACGTTCACAAGAGCTCGAGCTTGGCCCGGTCCCAATTAGTCCTGTTTCAAACTCATTGACCCGAGTGCCGCCCATCTGTGACAGCAATTCGGTACACCCGTGCCGGAGTTCCTTATAGGGTTTCAAAAGAGCCAGGCAAGATATCTTCGGGGTTCGGGTGTTATTCCATGGAAGCCCTTCCAACCACATATAGCTCTGGCCAGTACGGCAAGAACCGACACCCATGAGGTCCTGGGGAGCAAGGAGTACTACAAGCGCAAGCATATTGCCCCGCTACACGGCAATCTCTGGGTCCTAGACTCCAAACAGCTCGCACTCGCAAGAGGCTACGGTATCATTTCCCGGCTCCCACATCCGAGGAGAACGAGATCAAGGACCGAAGCAAGAGCGGCCTTGTGCGGCTCTTTTCTCATGCAGGTCCTCTGGCTCCTCGTCCAGCTTATCGTCCGCTCGGTGGAGGGGATCCCATTCGCAGCACTGGAGGTCAGCACACTGGCCTTCTCGTCGTGTGCGATAATAATCTACCTGTCTGAGTAGACGAAACCTCAGGACGCCGGTATGCCGCTCTACAATGACACTGATGCTCTCGTCACGCCCGAAGTATTTTCTCAGATCGCTGAGGCAGCACCTATTTTGCTCCTTCAATCGAGGCACTACTATATCCCGCAAAGCGTCATCCACCAGGTTTTCGAAGATCGGTACCAAAAGAAACATGTAGACAGAATGATGATCCTCATGAGTATTCTTTTCAATCCTCTTTTTCGGAGGCCTGCACATAATCGCCTGGAACCTGCACTTTCCCAGCGCAGTGGAAAGAACTCTCTGGCGCGGCTCAGCGCTTACAGTTGCGATTGCGCCGACTGTCAGTGCCCTTCTTGTGCTTTTGGAGAGCGTTTTGGCGAGCCGGACAGGCCGCTGGTCCAAGTGGAGCCTCACAGTTCTAGGCCCACCGTACCTGTCTGCTCGAAGATGTGTCATAGTCGAGAGCTACCGGTCTCTTTACTATTTCCCAGCCGAGGCGTTCGTTTCGACGTGGGCGGCGAATGTTCCTCATGTTAGCTGAGAGAGGGATTATCTCCTCTTATATGCCGTATGTGCCACCATAAGCAGAACTACATGCTGCGGCTGAAGGACTTCTATGGAAACTGGTGTTAGCTCTATTACCAAGGCGGACCTGGTGCTGCATTTAATACGACACTGTATATCGCCTTCACCAGCGGAAAGTGGGGCTGAATACAGCTGTAGGTCCCAGAAGTAAATGTAGATAGGCAGAGGAAATGTTACTGGTCCCGCAAGGGTGAGCAGGTCAGGAAAGCTTTACTTCTTCACATCATCTAGGTAAATGAGCAAAGGCCTGAACTTCCCAGTGAAGGCTTCTGACGGGGTTCCTCCGGCCTATAAAGCCACCCCTTCCTCCCTCCCGCCTAGACTCCACCTCAGTTGCTTCTCTCTTTACCAGGTATAGGACAGTATCATCCCCGCAGCCAACTGATACCGCTATTTATGGCACCATGGCAAAGGCTCGAGCGCCTGATTCGTTCTCCATTGTGGCCAGTAACTTCTACCAGCTGTCCGGCCCTACTGATGTGGATCAGGTCTTCGAATCTTCTGTCTACGAGCTGACCTTGGCTGTCGGTACCGCCGTGCTGTGGTCTTCTTTGAATGCCGAGTCCAGCTTGGAGGTGGCTTGTGCTGCCTGGCTTGGAGCTCCTCTGTTAGAGCCCACCTCGACTGCGACAAATCTTCCAAGCTTCCCCAAGACCTTTGCAATGGTAACCAAGATTTTGCTAATATTAAGAGAATTTCTCGCTTCTGCCCCTTTTGGCAGAACTTTGCTTGCTTTTATACAAAGCACATCGGTTGCTTGACGATATAGCGCAATGGACAAATAACATACTAATACTCAAGCTTACCAAGTACAAAGGTACAAGAGTGCCTATCTTGCAACAAGGACCCTATATTGCGCTTTATCATGGAAATATCTGCACGCTCAATTCGATACGGTCAGGTAAGAAAACAAACTTCGCTTAGACATAAGGGTAACACCAAATGCAGGGTGGCAGCTTTAAAGATGGACCTCACATTCAGTATTAGCTCTACTCACTTGATCGTTTCTCGCCTGTTACACGTACGTTTCTTTTTCTTCTGTTGTCAATAGAATGCTGATATGTATTTTTATCCGAATAGGGTATCATAGTCTGATCTTCTCGTTTTCGCTTATTGTAGTTCAGAGTGTCCGCTCATGAAATCGGCCGGTCCCGTTCATATTAAGCAATTCCAACCAATGTTCGTTTTGGAGGCTACTGGTGGCTCCTTTTAATTTGCTTCAAGATTTGCGAATCTGCCCTGAAGCAAGTGGCTAAAGATATATGTACTGGCCTTTATGGGATATTTTTCGGCAACATCATAGCACTGTCACCCAGCATGCCAGGCAAGGGCAAGGGGGAAGCGATATAATGAAGTTACCAAGGTAGCAGGTATCGGCCATGAGCTAAGTGAGACGGGGTTGGCTGCATTTCAACATTGAAGAATGTTTATGTGACTTCGAGTCTGACGCCCTGGATTGGCTTTTGGAGAGAATCCGGTATACATTGTCATCACTACGTGTCCCTGGCCTAATCCATAATGACCTCGTTTAACGCGGTAGTCTCAGCGAGACAGTGCGAGTCCTGTTAGGCAGAGAGCACGCTAAGAATATTATACTGAGTCGCCGAACATTGAATGTAAGGATCTGCGGTGAGGGCTAGTTCAAGCTAGGCCCAGTAGCATTGTCGCCGAGAACCGCGGCCCAAGTTAATTGGCAGAACTGCCGATAATTCGATCCGAAGCAGAAATCCCCGCCGGGTCTATAATTGCGGAGGGTTGAGCTGACCCTCGCCCCTACCCCAGATCCACTCACATCAGCCAGGCTTTAGACATATATCGCGTTTACTCAATCGGCTATCCAGTCGGTAGCCGGTTCCCTGTATGGTGCCGTTGTAAGCCAAACTACGTAACATCCATACATGGCTGTTATTAAGACCCACTCAAGAGGTGCCTTGGTGCCTTCACAAGGACATAACAGGACGACAACAATGATCCCCGGGGCGATATGAGGACAATCTAAAACCAGCCAGGGGCAGTCAGGAACAGCCCAGCATAACACCGCAGAGCATGGATCTTAAAGAAAATAACAGACGAACAGGAAGAAGCCCATTCACACGGTAGGGACAATCACATGATGCCTGGCGCAGATCATAAAGGCGTGGAGAAATATGCATTAGTGCAAGTCAAATTCGGGTATGGTACTACGATCGTGGCACTTAGATTTCCAGAACCGGTAGGGCAGGTTAAACCGCGGGTCGGCAGGTCTTGGGGTGGATTGCTGAGAGCACGAATATCTCACTAGAACCCCAGGGGCATAATATCATTCGCATGTCCAACGAAACCCAATCCTTGGCGGGGTTCAGACAAAGCTAGAAAATGGAAAGGTATATAAGAACGCCTAACCACCGTATCGTCTTCTATCATCGCAATTAATGCATCTGTTTTTTCGAACGTTCCATCTACCCAGCAATCACGTGTTAGGATTGAACCCTACGCAATCTCATATTGCCTGCTATCTTGACCTGCGTTCTACAGGGAGCTCACTCTCAGATCGTGACCAATCTTCTCTATCTTCTAATAGTGGGAAGTGACTCTTGATATTTGGTTCAGGAAATCAAAGAAAGGAGCTTGAATACGCCAGTTCAGTGCCCCAAACAAAGAGGAACATGAGCCAGAAAATCTACCGATCACCTTTCCCCAACCTTGAGATCGAGTCGGTCGACCTGGTCTCCAAGGTCTTCTCGAACCCGTTCGATACTCCCCTTTCCCGTCCCATGTATATCGATGCCCTCAGCGGAGAACAGTACACGTACGGGGATGTCATCCAACGCACGCGGTCCCTGGCGAACGGGCTGCAACAGCTATTCGGTCTCAGGGAACACGATGTCGTCGCTCTGTTCAGCCCTAATACGATCGACTATCCCATTGCCTGCCACGCTATCATCGGGTCCCTGGCCGTTGTGGCCCCTACTAGCGCGGCACTTACGGCTCAGGAACTACACGCTCAGCTGAAGACCAGTCGGGCACGATTCATCATCGCCCACTCGTCGCTTCTTTCTACTGCAAGAGCAGCAGCAAAGGGCACCTCGATTGAGAAAGTCATCGTCCTCGACGGCCAATCATCTGCACCCGGCCACCTCACCTGCCAGCAATTAGCGAGCACCTATGCCCCCACCGCACTCCGCCAAATCCCTGCTCACGAAGCCGGGTCGCGAATCGCATTCATCTGCTTCTCCTCGGGCACATCCGGGCCAGCGAAAGGCGTGATCACCACCCACCGAAATATTACATCGAACCTTCAACAATGGCGCGCCCAACTCCTCGACTCAGGCTCCGCAGCTCAGCGGGTCGACCGCACCGCCGCGATTGCCTTCCTCCCCTTCAGTCACATTTATGGGCTGAATTTATACATGTGCCAGTGTCTAACGTGGGGCACGCCTGTGGTGATCCTCCCGCGTTTCGATCTTGACACGTACCTCTCGTGCGTTGAGAAATACAAGCCGCAGGAGCTGGCGCTCGTGCCTCCAATCGCACTCATGCTGGTCAAGGATGATCGAATCCGCAATTACAATCTGCGCAGCGTACGGCGGATTCTCTCCGCCGCCGCACCGCTGACAATCGAGCTCTCGTCGGCGCTTGAGACCCGATTTAAGGATATCTTTGGAACGGAGGTCTTCTGCACGCAGTCGTGGGGACTTACCGAGACCTCGCCAATCGCAACTGGAATCCCGAATGATCGAATGGACAAGAGAGGTGCCGGCGTAGGTTGTATTGTGCCAAATATGGAGTTTCGTTTCGTTGATCCGGAGACGATGCTCGACGCGGACGTGGGCAAGGATGGAGCCAGCCAACCCGGCGAGATCTGGTGTCGTGGACCGAATGTTACACCGGGATACTATAATAACTTGGAGGCAACGAGGGGTGCGTTCCACGTGGATGACGATGGAGTTTCGTGGTTTCGTACGGGCGATATTGGCGTTATTGACGCTGAGGGATATATTACCATACAGGATCGGATCAAGGAGATGATCAAGTACAAGGGCTTACAGGTCATCCCGAGCGAGCTGGAGGGTAAGCTTGTTGATCATCCGGATGTGGTAGACGTCGCTGTTATTGGAGTCTGGGTGGACGCAAGGGCGACAGAGTTGCCGACTGCGTTTGTTACGCTGCGGCAGGGTATTGACGAGAGGGGAGTAGGAAAGGTCATTGAAGATATTCATCTCTGGTTCAACGCTAGGGTTGCGAACCATAAGCGGTTGCGAGGAGGCATATATGTGGTAGAGAATATCCCAAAGAGTCCGAGCGGGAAAATTCTGAGGCGGGTGTTGAAGCAGCAGTTAAAGGAATCAGCGGCGAAGGCTCGGTTGTAGTGTGATATGTACTCAGAGTATGAACCGTAGACGAAAGTCACTTATAAATTTTACAGTACGCCATATGAGGCATCCCTCATCCCATTGCCTCATCTATCGTGCATAACAGGCCCAATATATTGTCCTTGGTGAATCGTGGCCCAGCACCTGCAGGCATACGGGTGCTCCCTGTATAGCTCCAAAGATACTCTGCGTATGAGTGCTTTGGCCCTAACCCAAACATAACCTGGAGGAGTTGAATGTCAGTCCTAATGAATTTCCTGTCTCTCTTCTTGAGCTATACATACTGCTGGACAAAGAGTATTGTTGGTATCGCATTGCGGTATCGTTCACTTTCCTAGGTCATACTCTTCGACTAGATACGGTGCCTGAGCTGCAGTGGCGTGGTATAAGAGCTAGAAAGTCAGTATTCTACCTTCTTTCTCCAATGGTTTGTCCAGATAAGCTCACTATTGTGTTAGAGGCTGGCGATTGAATTGCTTCTTGAGTACCGGTGATTCGACGCACGTTGAACCGGTAGTATCAAACGCCAGATAATTGGCCCATGCAGTACCCTCTATCTACTTCGCTATGGCTGTGCTTCAGGTATCGAAACAAAACACTGCAATGGCTTCCCTTCAAGCATATCAGACAAGCTCTGGTATGGAGGGATTGGCGGTACTCCGTCACAGGCAGGAGCTGCTCGCATTGTACTGTCGCCAGTCATTCTACTTTCAGGTATTTCATGCTTTCGTCGAGTTCCTATCTGCTTCTAAACGACTGTTTGGGCTATGGCTAATGATGCTAAAAACATTTGGCAACCTTGATTTCGTCCTATAGGAGGTGATGTCAATAGTCTTGTATATTCTATCTGGAAATCGGAAATTCTATATGCCGAGTTTAGAGTTATAATGTGAAGGTGACAAACAGACGACCTAAAGGCCCCAACTAGTAAGCAGATCCTATACCTGGCATCTGGTAGTATATCATGCCATGTGGTATAGCCAAAATCTTACGCCACACTGTCCGCCGCAGCTTCTGCAGCAAGCTCCGCGCCCACGAGCGTGCTCTTCGAAACAATCTTGAGAGCCAGGCGGCTTAGGGTCATCGGACTAAGAACCTCAAACACGGATACATCGGCCTGCAGCTCGCTAAAAATCCAATTACGGACTTCAATCCCTTTAAGCGAGTCAACTGTCTACATGTTAGTAACTGGGCAGGAAGCGAATGGAGCTGTGATGAGATGAGACGGAAGGATAGAGAGAGATGAATACATACTGCCAAAGGCATAGAGCGGTTTCTCAATGTCAATATCATCCGGGGAGGCAGTCATAGCCGCGGCAACATTCAAGCGTAATGCTGTCTCAACGACCTCGTGCGCCTGAGCGACTGTCGTGGATGCCTTTAATTTCTGTTGATTCGTATCCTTCTCAACCACACCGAGCCCATCTTCTAGACTGATCCTGTGGTCGAATTTGCGGTCCTGTGGCCACAAATTCAGACTGTTTCCGTCACGCCGGACGTTATCTGAGAGACCGACCAGGAGCTGGTCGGGTACGGGCTCATTCTTGTCGCCGACTGTCCTCCGCATCACGGCAGTGATGGTGTGCTGCAGCTCGCTGTCGGTGACCTGGGCGGCTATCCAGTGACTATATTTACGCAGATAGTCTTCGATTGTGGAATTCTCGTTGAAGTGGCTTGCGTCCGTGACCAGGCCGACGTTGAGGGTCGTCGCGGCGAGGCCCTGCTTACGCCTATAATGGGCAAGAGCGTCCTCATATGTATTACCGGCGCAGTAGTTAGCTTGGGCAGTATTTCCAATGATGCCAGAGAGCGAAGAGAGAATGATGAAGAAATCAACATCCTTGGGAAGCTCGGCGTGCAGGTTCCACGTTCCTTTGATCTTAGGGTTGACAGCTGTTTCCCACTTATCGAAGGTCATATTTTCGAAGATCGAGTCCTGCAAGCAATAAGGTCAGTGGGTTAGCCGGTCACGGTGAATGAAGTCCAATTACATACCCGGAGAACCATTGCCAGTTGGATGATGCCGCGAACATTCCACGATTGCTCCCGAATCTGGGTAGCCAGAGCTTGCACCTGTTCTTGGTCCGTCACGTCACACTTCACCACGTCGACCTTGCATCCGCGAGCACGGAAGCTCTCAAGCGCCTCTTGCTGTCTTTGGCTCGATGCCCCGGAGCGGCTGAGGAACACCAAGTGGCCGGCACCGTGGCTACACATATTCTCTGCAATGGTAAGCCCAAGAGCACCCAGCCCCCCAGCGAGAATATAGGTCGCATCGGGTTTAAGGTGAAGTGGTGCGGGAAGAGATGGAAGTAAAGGAACTGTGGCATCTGCGGAGAACTCCACCACCACCGGTGCTGCGACTCGCTCATGTTGCTGTTGGCCGACGGACAATAATGCTTCTGGCAGGTCAGATACCGAAAAGATATATTCTTCCTTGATCGGGGTTAAGGCCCCTGCTCGTAGCAAATCTAGTGATCTAACCATCAGGGCGCCCAGCTGCGGGTTGGTCAAAGACTCCCAATCCACCAAGGACAAAGTAACGTTCCGCTGGAACATCCTTGGGTCGAGCAACGACGGATCGAGACGCTGGGTAAGGTCTACGAATCGTCCTTTTGGTGCAATTGATTGGAAAAGGCTGCGAATTGCTGGGCTTGGCGTTGCGTTGTTGATCACAATATCTAGCTGCCCCTGTCCCATCGCGGCTTTGAGGTCTGATGCCCAGTCAGTTCGGTGTGAAAGGCTGAAAATATGATCTTCTGGTATGTTGTAGGTTTTCGTCAGAGTGTGCTTTTCGTCATCAGAGCTAACAGAGGCAAAAACATCCCCCTTCAGAAGCCGCGCCAGCTCAACAGTTAGTCGCCCGACAGTATCGCTTGCACCATTAACAAAGACAGATTGACCAGCGCGGAACGCTGCAACATCGATAAGCGAGTGCCAGGCTCGAGCCGCAGCTAGCGGAAGATGTGCAGCCTGAGCTGGAGACAGGATGTCCGGGACTGCGTGGACAGCGTCTTCGGTGACGCGCAGGTGTGTATGGAAAGGTGCGGCGTGCAAAGCAAACACTTGGTCACCAGGAATGAATCGTGAAACTTTTGCACCAGCCCTGGTCAGGGTCCCAACTGCCACGCGCCCGAGGCCAGGTGCTAGCGAAAGCTGTTTTCCATTTAGATAATTTTCGACCTTACTGTGCTCCAAGCCCACGTGAGAGACCTGGATTTCAACATCAAAATCTGCCAGCTTATCTCCGACTGTCTCGTCAGGAACCCAGCGAGCCTGAGATGGGCTTCCAGCCAGGGAAGTCTCAAGTCGTCGTGCTATTCCAGGCGCAGACAGTGGCCCCGGGATGCTGGACACTTTCTCACCCCGAAGGGCAAGCTCGTGGTCTAAGGCCGCATGCCCTCGAGCTCTTGGGATGTATAATAGCCCGTTGGACTCTGCATATTCCATTTCGAGATTCTTTTCCTTTACAGAGGGCTTGATGCTGGAGTGGAATGCAGATATCACAATTTCAACCGCGCGATCCGAGTTCAAGTCCAGGCTAGGGGAGAGATCCAAGTGAGGCAGTCGAATTTGGGGCTTTTCAACGCGGACAGTACGCAGAAGGCCGGTGGACGGCGCATAATCAAGCGATGCCCGGTCTGCGTCGAGCAAGCCCCCGCGCGTAATCCATAGGACGTATCTCGCGTTGGTCAGCTGGCGGAATTGTTCGAATTCTTCCGATGTCCATGATATGACAAATTGACAATCAATCTCTAGCAAAGAGATCACGATGTTTCCTGAAAGGCTGCTCGCGTTTGCTATGGTATTGCTCCGTACATGCGCACCGAGACTGGTTAGCTGGGCCGTAAGCCTTTTTTCAAAGTTTTTGGCAGCTGGGGAAGCATCTACATGTTGTAACAGTACAACGTCATCAAGGCTGCGAATGGCTGGATCCATTTCCAATCCCAAACCAGCAATTTGTAGGATAGAGCCGTCCTGAGACTCAAATGAGATTTCCTTCAGTAAGCCCTTTGTTGCTGCGAAGTGGCGCTCATCGGGTAAAGCATGACTCCTAATAATAGCGACTCTGCCTTCCCGATGCAGTATCTTTGTGACATCGGGAAATTGGACAATAACATTCTCCTCAGCGATGATCAAATCGAACATCCCCAATTGTTCCATAGCATGCTCAGGAGTGGCTGAAAGATCGATAGCAGCATATGAAGATTCAATTCCGTGCGGTGCGAAAGCACTCTCTGCTGCTGAAATATCATTCTCGGAAAATTCGATGATCGTGGTCCGGCCGAACCGATACCTTTCTCCATGCTTAGAGCCATATTTCTTGACGAGTTCAAAACTGCCTTTCAATTTCGAGGGACATATAACAAGGGTGCCAAGGTCTGTGCTCTTGAAACAGGAAAGTTCCAGCCAAGCGTCGAGGCGCTGCACCGCTTCAGTCACATCGCTGGCCTGGCCCCCAATACTTGGCCCTTTCTGGGCCAGCCACGACTCAGCCGTCGGCCCGACAAGTGAGTCCACATCCTCCTTCCATTCAAGCGTGGCAATGCGACCTTGGCCCCCCGGTATAAGCAAGGAGTTGAATGAGGTAGAAGCACCAGCAGAGACTTCCGTGACAGTCATCCCTTCAACAATGATCTTGGGTCCTGCTGACCAATTTTCATCCGAGACGACGATAGTCCCCAAGGTATCGCGGCTGGAGACAGGCTCCGCGCGACCGTAACCTGTATACTTGGCTCCGACACCTCGAGGCAGATCCGTGGAAATGTAAATGCGGTCTACCCGTGTTGGGATGGCAGACTCGGAGAGCGCGTTGCCCTCGCCCATGGCCACGAATATCAAGTGAAAGATGGCATCCAGCGTGGCGGGATGGATCAAGTGAGGATATTCAAACTCGTGAGGCATGACTGATTTAGTGTCTGGTATTGTGATGGTACCCACGCCGCTGTGGTAACCAGGAGCCGCAGCAGCATGTACTAAGTTGCGGAATGTCGGCCCATATTCTGTGCCGATTGACAGGAGCTGCTCGTAGAACGACTCAACATCCAGCTTCCGACATGCACGAGTGTTGATATCGTCGTATTCGCCTTTGCTGCGTTTCGCTTGCTGCACGCTGACAGCATCCTCGTAGTGGAGGCTGAACGAGCCCCAAGAGTGTTTTGTCCAGTCTCCAGTGGCGTTGATGGAGTATAAAGTGTAGTGGTACCAGTCTAACAGGCTCTCATGAGGCCGTGTGCAGAGTCGTGTCTCGACGCCATGGTCGTCCGACGGGATGACAAGCCCCTTGTCAAAGTGGACATCAGAGAACGAGACTCCCTTCAGCGGTCTATTGTCAGCAGCCAGCCGGATGGCAGCTTCAAAGGCCATAATCAGATGTCCAGCTCCCGGATACAGTACAGTGCCAGTAATGACGTGATCTTTCTGCCAAGGACATTCTGAGACGGAGAGATAGTTTTGCCAGCACCGCTCGAAAGGGTTTTGCTGCGCCACTGGCACACCCAGGAGATCGTTGCGTGGTTCTTTTCTCAATCGTGCGGATATAGAGGCCGCAGGTTCATGCCAAAAGCCCTTTTCATGGTTCCAGGGGTACGGTGGCAGGTCAGTGATCACCCTCTCACCAGTATCCCGATACTGGTTTACCTCACGTATATTGATCGGATGTCCCGACGCCCAAAGGAGGCCAGCTGCTGTCAGTGATGTCTCCACTGCACTCTTACCGCGGCTAAGGACAGACATATAAGGAATCTGGTCTGCTAATTTGGTGTTTAGGCCCGACATGATCTGACGGCATGGCCCTTTCAGTGCCTCATGGGGTCCAACCTCGATCAGAGCACTCCAGACAATACCAGCAGTGCGTCGACGGCGAGTATTTGCCTTTACACTGGGGGTGTCATTTAGTAGGGTTGCTAGTGCACCAGAGAAACGAACTGGGGATATCAGGTTCTGCATCCAGTATGAAGCAACGAGAGTCGCTGGGTCCTCAACCCGGGTTTCCGTAACCGAACTGAACATCGGGATTTCAGAAGGCTGTGGAGTGATTATGCCAACAGCGTTCAGGAACTCATCTGCAACGGTCTTCATGTGAGGAGAATGGTAGGCAACCTCCACACGAAGCTTACGCGCAAAGTGGCCGTCTGCCTGCAGGATTGCTTCGAGAGTCTTGATCGAATGATCTTCGCCAGATAAAGTGACACTGGACGGGCTGTTGATACAGGCAACGACTACACTGCCTTCTGGTACCCGGTTTAGGTACGAAGTGGCCTGAGATTCTGATAGACCGACGGCCATCATGGAACCTCGTATATTTTCTAGTCGAGCCTTCACCTGCTCACTGTAGAAGCCTCGCCAGTATCCAATTCGTACAGCCTCGTCCTGGGATATCATTTTCGCTGCATAAGCCGCCGCAACCTCTCCACTGGAATGACCAACCGTTGCTGCAGGTTGAATGCCCCATGACTGCAGAAGATCAACAAGAGCGACCTGTAAGATTGTGCAGACTGGTTGGGAAAAGGCTGGGATATGGATGCGCTGGTCCTGCGGATCTGACAAAACTTGCACCACATCCCACTCGCAGCCTTCAAGTTCGAGAACGGCTTTGCTACGCTCGATGCTGGCGCGAAAGATAGGGTTAGACAGCAGTTCTCGCCCCATCGCGGGCCATTGGGCTCCCTGGCCCGTGAACACAAACACAGGGTTGGAGCGACGAGAGGCCCTGTTCAGTCGCGGAAGGCCGTCGTTCTCAAGCTTAGCTTTCAGATCTTGTACGCTCGATGCCACAGCAAAGCTCCGGAAGTCGAAGGTCGTGCGGCGGTCAGAAAGGGTGTATGCGAGGTCATTCATCCCCATGGTCTCGTCCACGGTTTTGCTGTCTGCGAGGATATCGGCAAGGTGGCTGTTCCACGAGGCTTCTGTCCTTTTAATACCAGCGCCATCATACGCTGAGAAAAGTAACAACTTGCTCGACTGCCCTTCCCCACTGTCACTGGTTGAGGAGTCCATTTCCAGACCTGAATCCGATGAGTCCTCGCTTTCCGACAGTGTTGTATGATGGTTTGCGCTCAGCCCGTGGGATTTCAGGTAATGATAGGCATCATCAAGGATAACATGAGCATTGGCACCTCCAAAACCGAACGAGTTGACACTTGCCCGGCGAAGACCCGGCATCGGCCAAGGAGTTGCTTTGAGCGGGAGAGCCAACTTCCACTCCTCAAGTCGAAGCTTTTCATTCAGCTCCTGAAAGTCAGCCAGTGGAGGAATAATACCCGCCTCCAGAGCTAGCACTGTCTTCACAACGCCTGCCAGACCGGCAGCCCCCTCCGTATGGCCAACATTCGTCTTCACGCTTCCCACAAAAAGCGGACAGTTCTGGCTGCGATGCTCGCCGAAACTTGTCCCAATAGCGCTCAGCTCGATTGGATCACCTACAGGGGTTCCTGTGCCGTGTGCCTCGAAATACCCTGTCTGTTCGAGACCCAGCCCAGCTGTAGCGTATGTTTTGCGGATAAGTTCTGCTTGCGCCTGCGGGTTTGGAATTGTGATTCCAACGGTCTTACCGTCTTGATTTGCACCACTTCCTCGAATAACTGCTCGGATAGTGTCACCGTCAGCGAGTGCTTGATAGAGTGGTTTGACCACGACTGCAGCAAGGGCCTCGCCTCTGGCGTAGCCATTGGCACGAGAGTCGAAAGAATGGCTCTTCCCGTCTGGGCTCAGCATGTGCATCGAAGAAAGCTGGGAGATAAAATTTGGCGCTAGGATAAGATTGACTCCTGTTACGAGCGCCTGTAATCACTGTCAACGCTGGTCTTCCTTCCTAGCGAGTGAGTATGCGTACCTGGTCAGTCTCTCCTGCTTGCAGTGACTGACAAGCCAGGTGTAGCGCATATAAACTGGACGAGCAAGCCGTATCGAGCGCGAAGCTGGGACCCCGAAGATCATAGAACCAGGAAATCCGATTGGCAAGCATAGCACGGCTTGTTCCCGATGCTGCATTCTGTGGCAACTGCATTGGATCACCGGCAGTCATCAACTCATAGTCGTTCGTCATAACACCACTGTAGACGCCGGTCGCCGTACCAGGCAACTTGGTAATCGGGATGCCAGCTGTTGGTTGAGTTCAGCATTTCTGTTTTTACGGATATTTCTTATCGGACAGCCTACCATTTTCAAAAGCCTCGTAAGAAATTTCTAAAAGTTTTCTCTGCATTGGGTCCATTCCTGCAGCTTCCTTCGCCGTCATCGAGAAAAATGGTGCGTCAAAAACGGCAGGGTCCTCACGAAGGAAGAAGCCACTTCGTGGTTGGATCTAGCCATATGGCATCATTAGCACGTTGCATCAATCCATTTTTTTTGCCAATTTTGAATTCATAAACCTACAGTCCCTCTTCGTTCGTGGCTGGGATGATGCCACGCCTCCGCGTCGAAACGATTCTCTGGAACTGCGGAATGCCCAGTTCGACCCTGTACCATCATATCCCATAACTTGGATGGGTTAGTTGCTTCACCAGAGAACCGGGCTGCCATGCCAACGATGGCAATGGGCATCGTGGCATCGCCATAGTTCGGGGAATCTGAAGAAGACATCGTTGAGATTGGTAAGTTGTGTTTGGTAATGTCGAGGTCTGCAAAGCTGACCTGCGCAATGTACATATAAGTAAACCTATGATGAATTTCGCCCGGCAGATTCATCCGGCAATTTTCTTGCCGGGTTATTTCTTCCTGGAGGGTTTTGCTTGGAGGAGTGTGGCGGCTCTGCGGAGGGTTTGCGAGACAAGAACAGAGATAAGGCTAGCGGGGAAGAAAAGGAACACAATCTACACGGTCACGGTCTACTCTATGCCTATTGGAAATCAATATCTTCCCGAAAGGTTTCGTGTGGTTTAGTGCGCAGGCCCAGCTGGAGCATGTAAGATTGGCCCGAATACCTTCTTAGCCGCAATTATCATTATTTGTGGTATATCTCGAATAAATTATGTCAATATAAGAGTACTTCTATTTTATAGCCTATTTGGAGGGCATAATAAGATCATATCTCACAGAGTCGACGGCCTGTTCAACGTTGGCACTATAGACAAGCACATTTAGCGCTGGCCAACTCACCAGATATGCTGCTTCTGACTATGTTGGATAGCCCAATCCACAGCAGCCCATGCAGCACGGACATCATCCGCAGACCGGGGGACATTGTGGCCACCGGAATGAGTCAAGGATCGTATCAGACGCTGATCACATAGGCCCTGTACAAGGACAGAGAGACCCACCATCAAGCTATTGTCCTTCCGGCCGGTAATATGCACAGTCGGAATAGGAATCCGGTCCCCCAACAAGGCTGGGTGGAAGACTCGCGGCTGAGAGGGATCATCCCGCTTAGAGAACTCCGCGATTGGGGTATTAGGGGAGATAAACCCCCCGGTTTTGGCAGAGTAGAAAGTCTGCGCAGTTGTCTCGCATAGGGCTCGGGTCAGCGGATGAAGCGACGAGAGATCCGTAGCAGGATACCCATCCAACAGACGGATCTCGTGGTCCGTAAGATTGGCAAGTATGTTGCTACCAAAGGTGTCATTGGGAGCAAATGCGATCACCGTAGAGAAAAACACGGCCCACCGAAAGGGAGGGGGGTGTCCGTCGATCTGGCGTTGGAGCAGATACGAAAGGGCGACCGAGCCGCCCTGGCTAAAGCCGATTATCCCGTCGAACGGGCCGGCTGCTTGTATCATCTCGTCGATAAGGTCGCAGGACTCCTGGATGTCAGCTGGCGCGAAGCTCTCGTTGTAGCATAGGAATGGCCCCTTCACGAAGGGCCCCAGTCCTGCAATCTCGTTACTTGGATGTGACCTTGCTCTGACAAGGGTACGGACCTTGGGCCTTTTGGCATTCTATCTCTCCTTCCAGGAAGACGAACTCATAACTGGGATCAGCAGCTGCCATGAAGGGGCCCAGCTGATGCTGGAGGATCGAGGCAGATGTCCCGTATCCGTGTAAGCAAAGTATCTTGGGCATGATGGTAGAGTCGACACTTAGAAAAAGAATGTTAAAGGAGGACAGATTTGTTGAACTTTGCCTTGAAAACTATCAAGTTCTTATATAGACCGCCTAGCCTAGTCTAGAAAACGAACACATTGGCCTTCTCCTCGCCATTCGCATCAATAGCCTCAAAATGTCCCCGAATTGCCCGCACCATCCCGTCAGGTCCGCAAACCAAGAACCCAGTGCTTGAGGATGGTTCCGGCAGTAAGTCCTGAATCATCTCTCTCGTTATCCAGCCCCTAAGGCCCTTCCAGTCCGACTTTGGTTGACCCAGAACGTGGTGCACTTTAATTCTTCTGGGTGACTGAAGGACCAGTTGCTCCAGCTCCTCCCGCAAAAGGATGTCCTCCCATGTTTCATTTCCATAGAGGAGGGTAATTTCTCCAGGCCATGCCCGCATTACCTGGTATATCGGGGCAATTCCGGTACCCCCTGCAATGCATGCGATATGCTTCCACGTCGGGCTCGGGGAATATCTACCAAACGGACCGCGTATCTCCACCCGCGATTGGAGCGGGAGATTGAGAAGATAATTGCCTAGTTGGCCCTTGGGGTAGACCTTGATGATTAAATCCACTTTAGGCGAATTCCCAACGGGGGAGACTGGGGTGTAGCTTCGCTGGATTTTTCTTCCGTCTATCTCGGCCAATACTTTGAGATGCTGCCCTAGTCCAATCACCAATCCGTCGCCCTGGAGCCGCACCTTGTACACATTGGGGGCGATGCATTGGCGATCCACTAGTGTCAGAAACTGCTGGGTGTTTTCACCGCTGATACCGGGTTTCTTTGGAGGAAGCGGCAGGTAATGCTGCTTTACTCGCGGATACTCCTCCAGCTCGCGGTGTCGTAGCAAAAGAGTCTTTTTGGCTGTCAAGCCGACAAAAGTTGCGGCAGCAGTGTTTAATGTTGTGGCAGTCAGGAATCCGCCGAGAAACCCTACCCATCCGCTCGACTGAACTCGTGAAACTTGGGCTTGCGAAAGATAGCCCTGAATAGATTGCCAGGGGTGTTGCTTTAGTGTAAAGAACAACAATGCTAGCCCTCCCGCGAGCACTAGGCTAGGCAGCTGGCCATACTTTGACGTGTCATTTCCATTCCTTGCCTGTCGTTTGGTCGGAATTTTGCCTCTATCGCTTACGGCAATTGAAACGATACGTGAACTTTCTTCGGGTTGATTTTCCGGTAGGGTTTTCGATTGCAGACTACCGACGAGCAACGTCTTCAGTTTCACGTAGGCGTCATTCGAGTGGCCGGCGTCTTGAAACTCTGTCGTGGCATCCTTTCCAGCAAATTGGCGGAGAATTTCATCACCCCCGGGATGGTCCTCACGATATTCTGCTACATCATAGACTATTCCATTTCGTTAGTTGAGTCCTTCTGCGCTGAACGGTTCTTACCGTTTCCCTCTATCACAATCCAGAGGTCATTCGGACTGCTGTGCCGCGCGACTTCGGCCAAAGTAATGCTAGCCGGAGATGCCATGATATCGCGCAAAGATGCAGGTTTGTTCCTCAAGCAAGGCCAATAGAAATCCGTAAGGTATAAAATAGGAGCGTCTTACGGGAGGTTCGGGAAGTTCACAAAACTGACCGAGCACAATTGCGTTATAATGATATTTGGACGATCTTCGAGTTGATTCACAAAGCCCATGATCCGAACTCGTTCAATATGACAGTCCAGACATTCTACCTTATTGGTGAAAAGGAACGCTCGACACGCGAGCTCGATGTTGGTGATCCAAAGACAGTGAACGCGCTTCGACAGGGACTAGCAGAAGTCTTCAATATATTGAGTGCAGAAGGAATCGACTTTCATGATTGTCATGGCCCAATAAGTACTATCGAGAGTATTTTGCGAAGTGAATCAGTCGGTATAACTGTCAACGGGCATCCCGTACGCTATCCTCAGCAGCCCCAAGGGATCCCTATATTTGGAAACCACTTTGAGATCTATCCAGATCATCTAGGAAATCACGAACGCCTCTTCAACAAATATGGTTCCGTTATCCGGACTAATAATATGGGCAGAGTGACATACCTCACAAACGACCCAGACATTGCAGCACTTGCGTTCAGGGACAATGACTACTTCACCAAAGCACCATCGTCAGCGAGTCATCCGCTTTACGGAATCAGGGACCAGACAGCGCTGTTTCTATGTGATACCGAATCCCCGGCGTGGAAAGAGGCACACAAGTTTATTCCCCCCAGCATGACCCCTCGAGCCGTTCGGCACTACACTCCTCTACTTCAGCAGTCGGTAGACACCGTATTTAACGTGCTGGATAAATTCGATAACAACGGACAGGCATTCAATGTCTATCACTTAACAGCAAAACTAGCTTCCCAAGTGATCTGCCAGCTGGTGCTTGGAGTCGATCTTCATCATTTCGACGCCGTCGACAGTCCGGTACATCCTATCATTGTGCTCCTTCAACGCTACCTTACGCTCAATCGCCGCGTACAAACAAAGGGAGCATGGTATTCCTATCTACCATTCGGTATGTTCCTAGTTCCTGAACATGGGTTTCCTGGTTTGCCGTTGCTGAGACTGTATTGAATATATCAACAGGAGACCCCGTCGCCCTTAAAAACACTCGAAGGGAATTATACGGTCTCATCGAGGAGGCCGTCATAACGTGCCAAAAGAAAAACGGTGGCACAACTGGCGACCTTCCTATACAGACGGCTGCGCTACATGCAACCTGTCTCGTAGACTACCTGGCGCGGGCAACGGATGAACATGGAAACAAGCTACGCCATGAGTACATTCTCAGCAACACGCTCGCTCTAGTCGGTGCCGGCTTTGTGACTAGCTCTGCTTTCCTCTCTTGGCTCATATACTCCCTTGTCGAATACCCCGGTCAGCAAGACCGGCTCCTCCAAGAATTGGTTGATCACGGCGCCGTCTCTGATAAACGATGGACGTACGACGAGATCCAAGCCCTACCCTTTCTGGACGCCTTCGTCAAGGAAGCACAACGCATGCATAGTCCATCTTTCCAGCCTGCTCGAAACGTCAAGAAGGACATCATCCTTCCGGGCGGATGGGCTCTGCCGCAGGGTTCAATTCTCATCCCGAGTATTCCTCACCTCCACCACCACACGGCATACTGGGAGAATCCGGACCGCTTCGACCCCGACCGGTGGCGGACGGAGAAAGTCAAGAATCGGCACCGAAGCGTGTATGTGCCATTTGCAGCTGGTCCGCGCAGCTGTATCGGATTCAACGTGGCGTTGCAGGAAGTAAAGATATCCTTGGCTGAGCTTGTCTACCGCTACGAGTTTGTGAACGCCACCAACGAGGGGATAGAGTATGATCCGGACTTTATCGTGATTCGCCCGGTGAATTTCTACGTTCGGGCCATTCGGCGGACGGAATGGCCGGCTCGTTCTCCCTGAGGCTGCCTACATTTTTCTCGACTGTAAGTAGATCTACGTTGCGGCTAGGTTCTGGTCTTGATATTTTCAGCACCTCGCACAAATAAACACAATTATTACAGATTAAAATAACAGTACATTGTAGTAGCCAATATTGATCCATTGGCAATATCACCTTGAAAAGAACATTTCTTAAGGTTATCAAGGATGTAACCACAAGCTAAAAATCCACACCCAGACACCACAATATGCGTTTAAGCCGAGCTAGTTCAGTCCGCACCCATCGAAATTTTACTACAGGATTTGCAAGAATGCAGCAGACCGTTAAGGCTGCTAGGCTGCAGCGGCAGCCTCGATGAATAGACGCTCCCATTTCATTCCTAAAGTCGCGAGCAAGGTCACAGCAGCTGCAACTATGCAGAGGATATATGTCCGATCAATGGCGGTTACAATTGCACCGAGAACTTCATTTTGTGTAGCTGTTGGCAACTCCTGCACAAAAGTTGACCCGGTTCCTGAGATCGCGTCCACAATCGTCGAACGTGGTTCATGAGGGAGGATCCAGCCGATGCCTATAGTTAAAGGATATTAGCTTATAATTGCCACGACTACGGTAATGGCTGAAGGAATTCAGCAGTAGGAGATACTCACGCTTCGCTGCCTCGTTTACGAAGACACATTGCGACAGTACAAGCGCAAACGTTAGTCCGTTCAGCTGCGCCGTTGTGGTAAATGCCACGGCTGCCGGGACTTTCTCCGGCTTGACTTTGGCTTGCGCTACCGCATGGCCTAGTTGAAGGTACATGCCAGACCCCAACCCAATCAGCGAGCTGTACCCATAGGTGGCTCCAGGACCGCTGCTGGGCTTGATGGTATACATGAGAGCGGACCCTATCAGGCAGAACCCACCGCCCATGATGTACCACGGAATATAGTAACCCAGACGGCCTGCAAGATAGCCACCAGAGACGCAGCTGAAGACCAGAAGACAGACGAACGGAAGGAGTCGGACGCCGGATTGAAGCGATTCGTCGCCTTCAGTGAACTGAAAGTACAGTGGGATCACATATGTCGGAACCGTCACGCAAACACCAGTACAGCAGCCGCAGACGAAAAGCAGCGAGAGAAGAGGTTGGCGCCACGAAACAAGTTCCACAGGGAAGAGTCGGGTCTCCTCCGTCGTGAGGATGCAGTATGTCTGTTGGATTCCGAACACAATGAAGAGGACTCCGCCAAGGGTGATCGCGACTATAATACCCGGTTCGCTCCAGGGATACATTGCACCTGCGAAGTTTATGCCAATGACTCCCGCAGCAAAGGCGGCAAAGAGAATGAGCGTTCCCACTAAATCCATACGCTTCAGGCGACTGGACACGGTTGTTCCCGCGGGCTGTGGCTCTAGCGATGGGAGGAGGAATATGTAAACTGGCGCAAAGAGGCCACCAACAACGAGGTTGATGTAGAATGACCATCGCCATCCTGCTGAGCTATCGGTGAAGGCGCCGCCGATGATCGGGCCCAGTACTGTCCCTGCACCCCACGTCAAACCCATCGCACTCACGTACATGGGACGCTCTTGCATCGTCGTCAGGCGTGGGAGGAAGTTCATCACGCCGACGTACTGACCAACACCGCCGATGCCGCAGATGACACGACCTCCAATCAGCATATCCATCGACTGAGCTGCACCACAGATGGCCGAGCCTCCCATGAACACTGCAATGGAGAATATGTACATCCACTTAATGTTGAACTGATTGAAGATCTGAAGCCATGTCAGGACTGTGGCACTGGATGCCATCACAAAGGCGACACCGGACCAGGCGAGCTTCTCGATGCCATTAAGGGAAGATATGATAGCGGGTTGGATGTTGGCGACGATAGTGTTGTCAAGAGCAAACAGAAACGTGGAACTGTAGATGGCCAGAATAGTGACAACCCATAACAGGCCGTGTATGTTGCGAGGGCTCTGGGGTTCTTTCGGTTGCTCGTTATCAGACGCGCAGCTGCTGTCCTGTTTCTCGCTATCAGCAGAGCAGCTGTGCTCTTGCTTTACTGTATCATCTGATGACATGGTATCCAGAAAATGCCGAAGAGATTCGAAGAGGATTCGATGGCGTTGCCCGAAACTTGGAACTAACGACGAGAAGTCAGGAAAGAGACAGTGGTTTCAGCAACCTATACAAACCCCCTTAAGACATTCAAGGCGGGCCAACGTTGTCCCTCCCGGAGAGAATTGATTAGCAATCACGATTTGAAATCATTCATGGCGAAACTTGAGATGAGCTACATGATTCTGAAGGTTTTTCCTCCATCGGGTGGTTGCCGGGAGGTTAGGGCTGGGCACAACCCGCAACTGAAAGATCACCTGCACCATAATGTCTATCGGAGACATTGCTACAGTGATCTACATTTTTCAGAGTTCTGGAATCTAGCTTCAGTACCAATCGTTCAACTAGCTTCTAGCATGCTTTTGATTTGCTGAGCCTTCTTTTCGCACCTGAAATTGCACGAAAACCTCCCGAGCTATTGCCGATGCTGACAAACAAACCACCCGAGCTATCTCAAGGGCTTTCCCTTCCACTCCAAATACGCCTCTCTGTTTTATCCTCTAGTATATTCTATCAAAAGATCAAAATAAGGATGCCTGTGGTGCTACCAGCCTGCCTACATATGTTGTTTTTGCTGCTTCTTCAAACCGAAATCGCAGGTATACATCTCACAGCTCGCTCAGAGTTAGGGCACTATGGCAGACTATGTAATTCAGAACCTCACTAGCAATCTCCAAGCCATGCAGTATGCGTACTCATCTCGTGAGGAGATGCCTGTTTGGGCTACGAAACTTCTCACCCCTATTTTCATGGCGGTCGCTGTCCTAACCACTCTGCCTCCCCCGGGTCCTCTACGCGTCATTGTCGGGCTTACAGCTTTCACTAGTCTATGGCTTCATGTCCTGACTCATTGGGTCTCCGGACCTGCGTTCTTTATGGATGCCATATTTATGATCTCGATCACCGTGCGCTGGCTTCTCATGTTCGTGGCAGGGACACCTGAGATCGACTATCACCAGACTACCCAATCCGGCACAACGATCACTCATAAGGGCACAAAGGATAGCAGTACTCTTCGTCAAGGGTTGACTAAATTGAGGTGGAGCGTGGAGCTCTGGTCGTGCTGGCGGGGCCAGGGGTGGAATTTCGTGGACCAGCACCTTCCACGGGGCGCCGAACGAACACAGTCACGCTGGTATGAACTGTTGCTCCCCGTTTTCGTGACGGATGACGTGCTGACTCTCTACGTTCAGGGAGTTCCTTGTTTCCAATGCAGGAAGAGTCCTGTTGAACCAATACATCTCAGACCTGGTCCGAAAGTACGCATTCTGTGCACTCTGGCCCGCTCAGGTCGACGCCCATGTCGACTTCAGTTCCCTTCCTCTGCTCAACAGACACGGACTCGTGGCTCTGCAGTTAATTCGTGATAGTCTGATGCTGGACAGCGAATACCGAAAGGCTTCAATACTCTTCGTGGGACTCCATCTATCAACACCCGATCGCTGGCCCAGCCTCTTCGGCAATATGCGCGATCTCTACACAGTGCGCAATTTCTGGGGACGCGTCTGGCATCAGATTTTCCGACAGATCTTTACGAGGTGTGGCGATATTGTCGCCAATGCTCTTAATGCGCAGAAAGGGACATTACTTTATAAGTACAGCAGGCTTTATGTGGGGTTTCTGGTATCGGGAGTCCAGCACTATGCCTGCGCATTACTGATTCCATCCGCTGAATATGGCTGGGGGATGTTTTGGCAGATGCCAGCCTATGCGGCAGTCGTCACCGTCGAGGATATTCTTAAGTATTACGGCAGAGAGGCGGGTATTCAAGACGGCAGTAAGTTCACCTCGCTGTCGGTATGTTCCTGTCTAATTTCGGGCACAGACTTTGTTCGTTTTCTCGGTTATATTTGGACAGCTTATTGGATGACGCTTATCTATGCTCTGCCTGTTGGCTTTGTGTCCGACATTGGAGGGTTCACTGGCGTATGTGCTGCCTGATGGTGGAGTGGGCAAAAATATATAGTCAACTACTAGGAATATGTGCATTACCAATTGTGTTTATGCATTACGTATTCAGGGTCAGCTGGATTATCTAAGTGCAAACCTATACTGTGTAAGAGGATGGTAACTTTCAGCTGAGCGATCCTTGTGTTTCATGCAGTTCTACTAGTATACCGGTATCGGGCTTTGAGAGCATAGACCTGGAGTTCGGTCTTTGGTAGATTGACAAACAGTACAAACATGCCGTATAAATCAACTATCTAATGAATCAGCAACCTTATGCAGTGAATATAGCCTAACTAACTTGGGGATTTTATGTAATATAAGTTCTTCGCGGGTAACCACTGGTTTACCAAAAATCCCGTGCGGTTCCTGACCATCGACCCAACTCGTATTCTGACATTCGACCGTCGCGGGTTTTGTTATGGTTTACATGAACACCAGAGATGTGACAGTTGTCTTAGAGAAAAGAGCCATAGTCTGTAATTGAAAGCAAGTAGCAGTCCAGCTATAACCAATCTTGCTCGACATGACGCAGTCAAATTTTTCATCAACCGCATGTTGAATGGAATATCAAGTGTGAGCTTATGCGGAACAGGTTGATTCCGTTGGAGCTGCTATGCCCCAGCCGACCTTTAATGCTATTCTTCTTGGATTGTTATTCAGATCATGTTGCGAACGGATGTTTACTTCTACTGATACCACCATCGCCGTGCCTTCGGATATGACACGTCTCAGGTGGACCTTGACAAACCCGTGAGGACTTAATATCGCAGGCTTGTCAAGGTATACATGTCTGCTGTGCTAATTTTCATTTTCAAGTGATTTTTAAGCTTTTTGCCTCAAAACTTAAATCAGCAAGCACTATGAGCTACACCAAGTCTGGTTTGGGGTCCTTGTAACTTTCTGCTCGATTAAGTAATGGAGGTAGATCAGTGGGTCTCTATATGTGAATTTCCCTCCTTTCCGCTCGATAGTTGAGTTAGCCCGAGTTTATTGGACTATGTTTAGTGTACAGGAGAGGCAGGTCTGAATGTGGTCGATGCACGGGAACCAAGGTCACTAGAGGTAGGGGCATACCACGGGGTGGCGTCACCTGACAGCCGAACGTTTTCGACAGACACGCATCTTGACTGCTTAATGGACTGTCAGTAGAACCCTGATGGTAGATTGCTGCTGTGTAACAATCAAGCTGTGGATACCCTGGAATGACCTCGCATGGTTGCCAATCCTCCTTCATAAGGCAATACGTCTACTATGGGTGGTAACGGCCAGCAATGAGTTCAATATTAGGCCCGTTTTCTGTAGAAAAGACTGTATTGCATAATAATTAGCAAACTACCTGCTCTAAGAAAGAAAGCTAATAGGAGGCAGGTTCTATCATAAAGGGTTTTACTGGAGAGGTGCCAGATATCAAAGCGCCTTGACGATTATTGTTTGATTACCAAATATTCTCGAAGCTCATCACATTGATCAATGTGATTCTCGAAGAGTGTACTGCCGAAACCAAAAGGGATCGGTCTTTCTGTTCGGAAGCAACCGGAAGTGCCGCATATCTAAAGTAGGTAGATGTACCTACTACGGAGCCTTGCGTGCCTAATGTGGGTTGTGTGCTCTGCAGCGGGAAGGATTTAGTTATCACTCGGAGTAATGGCGTAAGCAGAATAGTAATTTTCATCGCTGTTTGCCAGCAAAACTACCCGAACTAGGGTCCACGGGGCTTCTGCATTCATAGTTTCTTGCCGACATCGAAGTGCTTTTCATCTAGAGAGGCGGAATTCGGGTAGAAACGAATTGATAAAAAGCAAATAGATGAGCCATATATGTAACTACTGAGTCTCTACTTTTTCTTACTTCCTCTCACTGTTTGCGTACACTGTTTTGCATTTCCTTTCGTCACAATATGACGCGGCAAATCCCGCTCCTAGCGCTATCGTGGCTTGAATTGATTTTCTTCAGCTGCTACTACGGCGGACTAGCGGGACTGGGATACCATTCCCTCTGGAGGATTGCACTTCGCCGAAGGAATGTGGCACCCGCTATCAAGTCTGTTCTGCAGACTGGGCGCTTTGCGGATGGAACGCCCCTAACGCGCCGGTATACTAACTTGGAATTTTTGGATAAGAAATTGGTTCCTGCGGTAATCTTCTACGACGGATTGTTGACTGGAGCATGCCCACTTTATCGCTTGTTACTGGTGGACATCCATTCGACCATGCAAGCGATGGCACTCTGCATGCTTGTCAGCACCAGATCCAAGTCGTTATCGACTATATCTTTGCTGTGAGTCGGGTCCTTCTGCCTTTGAGTATAACGAAGCTCTAATAATCTACCGAGGGACAGCTTGCCAACTTTTTGGAATGTCTTCAACCAGTTTTACGGTGCTGCCTTCGTCTACCCCCTCTACCTCTTATTAGAGGCAGTAACGACTGGCTTTAACCCTCTGTATCCGGTCGAGACCGAGACATCTCGTTCTGCGTTACTGGTGAGCGCTATGATCGGCTCTTTTTTACCGTTCACCTTTCTCTGGCCAGCTTTTCTTCGGTCTGGCACGGAGAGCCGACAACGTGCTATTGCATTATACCGATTTGCTCCGGTAGTGTTCTCACTTCTGCAGATTGTTGGAGAGAAGGTGCTGGGCGCGCAGATGATCCCTCAGCCAACTTCTCAGGCTAGCCCTTATTTGGTTGCCGGCTGCGCTGCCACAGTGGGGCATTGGTACGCTCTTGGGGGAGCTTTAGGTCTCGCCATGCGGCTGTCTCACAGAAAGGGCCGCTTGGGGGCTCTCACCTTAGTCCTCAAACGGCTTTATCTGCCTCGCTCGGCTGAAGAAACTACTCGCTTGGACGCCTCTGTACTCGCTCGCGCAGCGCACGAATTTCTGCAATACGATGTCCTCGTGCTCATTGCAGCTTATATTCCGTACGCATACTATCTGCTCGCGCCCCTCAATCTGGCATCGCCCTTTGCGATGGTTGTGTCCCTTGTACTTGGCACCATTTTTTTAGGGCCGGGGGCGGTTCTGGCTTTCGCGTACCGGGTTCGCTGGCATCTAGCTATCTCAGATTAGGCAACTTGAAGCAAACCGAAGCCGATTCGTTTGTGATTATGTGATTCTGGACCTCGGCCGACTAAGCCAAGTACCTTTGCAAGCCACTAAGTCATGCAAAGTTGTATCGGCCGCTGTTCGCCACGCCAAGCCCTTGTGAGGACACATTTGGGCAACGCGCAGCAATGCGACATAGCCGAATCCAGAAAGATTAGTAGGAGGGCCCTGGTGAAAGTATCTACTGGCGTTAGCTTGTCTCGTTAGCCTATGTGATCCTTCTGCAGTTCGGCGAAGCCAACGCGGCTGGCCATGCCTTTCATTCTCCAATGCAACATTATCACCATCAATCCTGCAGATCGCGTTCAGGGGTCCCGATCCTAGCGGTCTCAATCTGCATCTGAGGCATGGCAGCGAACGGCTTACGCCGAGCCCAGAAAGTCTCGAGTTGGTAGCCTATATTATCATGCACTTCAGAGAAGTAGATAAGGAAGCCAGAGTTTGTTTGCTTATACTGTTCATACATTTGAAGACCTCGCACTGGATGTCCGGTGCTTCAGGCAGTAAGAACTTGAGCCACTCCTCAGCCTCAGTCGCAAACAAGGCAAACCAAGCAAACAATGCAAACTGAACTGAACTGTCCCCTCCATCATTAACACGCAATCCTCCTCAAGCAAGGACAGTTCTCATCATGAGCACGGTGAACCAATCTTCCACGCGTTCAGAGCTAGCCGGTAACTGGGAACGCCTGCGCAAGTCCTGCGATACCTGTCAGGAGGCCAAGGTCAAATGCAGTCAACACAAGCCGTCCTGCCACCGATGCCTTCGACATCGTCAGCCCTGCGTCTACAGCCCGCAACGTCGGTCGGGACGTCCTCCCAAGAGGCCCAGTCCCTCCAGTCGCTTAGGACCTGAATCAAACAATTCCGGAGATGACATTCACAATGAAAACACCATACAGCGAACGAATCTAAATGCCAATGACTCTGCCATGACTGACGCCGGGGCAGTCGATCCCCGGGTGCTAACCGGCGACTTCGCCGCAAGTACTGGCATAGATCCTGTCGACGATATCTTCCAAACATCCTTTGAATCCTTCCTCGCAGCCTCATTGTCTCCTAAAGGTGGACTCCTGCCAGGATCTCATAGCAATCCAACCACACCCAACGGCTTCTCGATGAATTCGCCCTCCATCACTGATCCATTCGGCGCCTTTCCGTTTCTCATAACGGACCACAACTTGCCTATCGCCGCGCTCTCATCGCATGTTCCTCCAATTGATCAGCTACCCGTACTAAGCACCGGAGCCTCAAATACAAGCAGCGAGTGCGGCGACTGCGGTGCGAAGTGCTACAGCTCACTATTACAGCACCTTTTGTTCCTCCGCCAGACGCTCCCCGAGTCCACCAGGCCATCAATAGACGTGATAATGCAGGCTGAGGGCCATGTGCGTGCTTTACTTGATCGGGTATTAGGCTGCAACGCATGCCTTGGCAATCGGTCGTCTATCCTGCTCATATCAGCGATAACAGAGCGCATAGTCCAGATGTTAGACTGGATCATCGAGGAGAAGACTCTTTTGGATACCGAGAATATGCGTTACAACCGACGAACGTTTAGTTCATGGGGTCGCCCTCCCCGGTTACCACCTCATGGCCTTAATGGTATGCGGAGGAACGTCTGCCACGTTTCACTTCGCGTGGGTAATACTGAATTGGATGAGGACGCCAAACAGTATTTTCTTAAGAATTTCATTTTGCTTCGACTAAAGAAACTCGCAGTTAAGGTGCAGGAAGTGCGACGGACAGCTACCACCCGTCCTGGCGATTGCATATACCGCGCTGCGGAATTGGTGCTGGCGGATTCGATTCAACGACTGGATTATCTTCGTGGCCAGTGTCAGTTATGGGAGTGAGATGTAGCGATTTTATGCTCTGAACTTATGAGGTTATGACCGGATTCCCCTGATTGAAGCTTATAGTGTGATATCCCTGCTCGGAATATATAAACTCTGCATATTGACTTGGGTTCAGCCATTGCTAACCATCAAATGTCTTATCTTTTCTCATTTGGAACAGTTTCTAAATACGTCTCAGACTATCAAAGGAAGCGATGTTCGGATTACTTTCAGTTCATCCGGGGACGCCATTGGGTAGCAGTTGCTCATTCAGTCAGCTCTAGATTCACCTCTCAATGGCCTTAAGTTCATGCTGTATTGCCGTGTTCAGTGCAGCGGTCGCAATTGTTTGCTTGATACCATGATCACTTCCCAACTCTCTCCAGAAGTCTCGCAATACCCTCCGGAGTCGCCTTCCACTGCTGACTCTCGTCAAGTGAGACTTCCAATTCTTCCTTCCAAATTCTTTCAATCAATTCGCGATGCTGAGCCGTGCGAGGCGTTATCTTCGCTGGAAATGGGTTGAGACACACGATGAATCCCGGTCTCAAATCGTCCTTGTCAATGGGGATTTTATTTTTATCATCATCTGTCGCTTGTAGTGTGTCAAACCCCCAGAGCCAATGCGAGATGACAAGAAACAAACTCCTTTCTGCAAGGTGCTGCCCGGGACAGACTCGACGACCGGCTCCGAAAGTGAAAAGAAGCTGTGCATCTCCGTTGGAGCTGGCATTGGGCTTTCCCTCCCATCGCTCCGGTTTAAACTTGTCTGGTTCTGGAAAAATGTCAGGGTCGTTGTGGAGGGCGTGCGAGTTCATTATCAGTCCAGTTTCTTCGGGAATGGTGTACTTTCCCCAATGTACGGGTGCGTTGGCAGCGCGGGGGAGCGATAGTGGAACTGCAGTGATCCAACGCTGGGCCCTAGTGGGAATCAGATCTAGGGAATATGTGGAAATGACAACTGGACGTTTACACTCACTCTTGGATTACCTGTTGGACGTAAGGAAGATTCGCCGCGTCCGCGTCGGTGGGTAGCCGATTCGGCCCAACAACACGGTCGATTTCTGAATGGTCAGTCTGTGGCGTAATTTTGAGTGGCGGAAAAAGACCTACCTTCCTGAGCTTTTTTTTGTGCTTCAGGATGCAGACACATCGCCGCGACCCAGTTGATCAGGGTAGATGCGGTAGTGTCGGTTGTGCCTGTCAGCAAGTGATGGCCAATTTCCGCACCCTCGATCTCTGAAACCCCTGGCCAGCCTTGCTTGAGTTTTTCTTGTATCGCATGGTTGACCGAAGGGAGCACCTCTCCCTGACTTGTCCGCTTTGCAACATCGGAATAATTCCTCCAGATGTACTCACGATGCTTTGCGGCGATCTTGCGGGCCTGCCTGCAAACAGGGAACATCCATTCCGGCAGCTTCCACAAGAATGGCCAGGAATCCAGAAATGCACCGCGCACGCCTGTCTCGGCCAAGTCATACAGATCCTGAATGGTCTCCTTCACACGGGGGTCCGCGGCATCAATAATTCTCCTGCCATTAACCATTGTCATGGCCACACTGTTACTGTAGCGCTCAATGTGGTCTCTCCACTCCGTCGGCGCCCTGAGAAGATCAAAAAGGAGCTGGCGAGTCTCTAGCTCTTGATACGGTAAGTACTGTTTCGCCGCACTGTTGTTGAGCACGGCCTGCCACATTCTGCGCGACTGTCGCCACTTCTCTCCGTTGTTTAAGCCGGGGAAGAAGCCGTCGCGCATGAGCAACTGGAATCGAGAGGGCGGACGATTCTGGGAACTTGCTCCCTGCTTGATGAAAATGTCTCTCACGTCGCGCAGCCCGCTGACAACGACGTGCGCCGTATCGCCTAGCATGACTGTATAGACGGGCCCATATTGCTGCGCCCACTTCCTGTACTGATATTGCGGGTAAAACAGGTCAATCTGCCGGCGTTAGTTATTTGGCCGTAAATCTGCACCCTCGCACACCCTTGAAGAATGTACCTGTTTCGTATTGCCCCAGATGAACTCGGTCGGCGGTCCAGGTGGCAGCCCCTTCGGGCGTGAACCAACACGTAGAGCTTTGATGGCAATGAAGCCGATCAGTATAACGACGGTGCTTCCTAAGAGAGGCACAGAGTATGGAACGTTGAAGACGTCGAGGGCTGCCATTGTCATGATCAGGATGTCAATTGTGGTAACCTCAAAACACCTATTCATGGCTTGATATGTCTATCTATCACTATGAGCACGTCTGTTTCTGGTCCCGACTGATTTGTAATTGCTCTCTGGGTTTGCTTGAAATCTCCCGACGAGTCTGCATATCGGGGCCGGGAGGTTTCCGCTCAACACCGGGATCAGGATATCCTAGCCTATCGGGGTAGAGGGTGCCTAGTAGCCAAATGCCAGCAACAAACTAGGAAATTGGAATTGTGAAAGATCAACAAAGTAGAATCACTCAGGTACTATCTTTCCCAAGAGCGCTAAAACCCTCGAGAGACACTGACTAACGGCTCCAGCCCCTTCACGCCCATACAGTGCCGCTCCAGCTCCTACCCCTCCTTCCCCCACCACATCAGTCTCTGAAACAACGTCCTTCTCTCGAACATAAACTTCTCGCAGTAATGCGCTCAAGCTTGTCAACACGGCGTACACGATCTGCCTTGCGAGCAGCGACTCTTCTTCATTCTGTAGCGTAAGCGATCCCAGCGTCATGGGGGTTTTTACACAGCGCCAGGTCGATGCGCCGGAAGAGGAGGGGCGGTCTCCTGTAAGTCCTGCTGCTCCTATTCCTGTGGCAGTAGGGCTATTATCACTGCTTCCTGTACCCACACCTGCAGCAATAGCACCGTCAACAAGACCATAAGCTGTACAAGCAGCCTGACAGATTTCCAGAATCGAATCCGCTAGCGGGACGAGCCCTGTGGGGCTGTAACCATTTGCAGTCGCAGAGGTCTGTCTCGCACCTTCGATGCATTTCGAGAGGTCCTCTAACGGTCGAGTGAGTGTTGGCAGGAGGCTGAACTCGTATGGCCCGCGCGGAGGTAGCAGCGATGATACCTGCGTCAGTTCGGTTGCACAGGGGCCTTCTGCCTAGGTGCCGGGCGTCGTTAGTCGAGAGCTTACAATTGAAAACAAAAAAGAAAAGAAGATGGGCCAGATGATGGAAAGAGTTACTTACCCGCCGGGTACTTGAGAACATTGGTCTCTGCTGATTGGAGAGCTGTTGGAGGTCGTTGTCTATGCTGCCTCGACTGCAAGGTAAGTTCTGTGGTGGTGTGATGGAAAGCTGAGAATTGCGGCTAACTGCCCAGTAGTCGACCCCTCACTGCACTACATTCATGAACCCCTCCTTTTGCACACAGCCCTGCTTAACTCAACAAATCAAGCATCTCAATCATTTACCTAGTCAAGACTAGTTTTGGCACCTGGCAATTGACCATGGTCTGCTAGTTTAAACTCTTCTATAACAATCCCATTCTTGGCCAATGTCCAGAGAGTCAGGATCGTACTCTGCCTGCTCCTTGACTTAGGAGATGCCTTTATTTAGTAACTTCCTGACAGATCCTTGAGGTGGACACCGTAGGCCCTCACGTGTTCGATGTAACTATCGCTTTCCACTTTTCCAACCAAGCAGAAGAGATTTAGGGATGGACGAAGCCGTGTACGTATTACTGATATTTCTCTTTTCTTTTCCTCTCTTTTTTTTTTATTCGCCCCCTCTTTATTACTTTTCTTATATGAGACTGATTCTTGATAGAGAAAACAGGTTTGCTTGCCTTTTCAGAGCGAGGGAATCTCGGTAACTCTAACTCTTGTGAGTGTTCGAGACGATGGCGCGAGAACTCAACGTTACAAAGATGGATAGTTGATGATGATATCTCCGACATAGATAAAGGTATCTCTTTAAGCCAACGTTCTGAGCAGGTGGGGTGGTTGAAGTGTGACTATGCAGAGGCTGAGAGTGCTCTAAGAGGTTAATGTTCAGATTAAGGGTTTACTATAATTATACCCATAGCGGTAGATAAACCTTATTATACTGGATCCCACGGTACCGGCCGCTTGTTCCCGCACTTCCGTCCGTGCGACCCATACTATCCCGCTCCGGCTCGTCGGGCCACCTGTTTCGCAAGAAATCCACGGGACACTGCGCTCGGAGGACCAAACCCGCCGCGCGAGCATGGATCAGGGACGTGTAAGGCGCGTGGGACAACGCTTATGCGGACAGCCGTCTTAACGCCAGGGGCAGCTATTGGCGAGATGCACAGTCGGTATAACAGAGCAGGTCCATTTACAATGGAGATACAGAGAAAAGGTAAGTCATGCAAATTGAATGGTTTAAATGATAAGGGATCTACTCTGTCAGGATAGATTAGCCTGTTAGCCAGGTAAGGACTCGAACACCACCTATAATCAACGATAGGAGAACGAATACTCGGGGTAATCAGAACTGAACCTGGGGGGATCTTCCCAGGCCAGGGGACCTCCCCCCGTCGTAAATACATTTATAAAGCTATACGCATGTAACCTGGTAGCAACACCATGACAAGGCCTTGCCCGAAAACAGCGGCTGATCCCGACAATTCCGCCAACGTAGCATCTCCCAGAGAAGGATACCTACATCTTGATTGTACCAGAACTTCCATGATTATCTGCCTGAGGCGCCAGACCCTTGATATTGAATCCGAACAGGATCCGTAACAGAAGCTTGCCGACCATATGCTCGGTGGCTGCATGGCACCGGGCCCCTGACCGATCAAGTTCCGTTTGAGATTAGGACCCGATCGTTAGTTCGCCAGACGAATTCGGAATCAATGCCCAGTCGATCTGTGGCGAAGTCGCTCGAAGAGAAAACAAACAATTATTACGTACCCATGGCGTAAATCACATTGCGCCGGGACAAGCGACAGATGGCACAATAAGTCCAGACAGCTCCCATGTAGTGTGGCCGCTCTCTTCTACCTTCCTCTTAAGTACCGTTAATCTTCCATCACGGTCCTGAAAGCCGATTAGTAGGTGCTTGGTAGCGGTCCTCCACCCGAGTGACCCATGTAGCTTATCCAGCCTATAGTCGTCAAGCCGTTCCGGGTAGTATATTTCAATTCAAACCATGATCAAAATGCTCGTCACTGTTGTCTAGATTGACTAAACAGGATTCCCAGTCGTACCTTTCAAAAGGGTTCGGGCTCACTACAACGGGCGAGGTTGGAGTGTAGGGCAACTTCAAATTCCGGTCAATTAAAAAGCCTTCATCACAGGCACCGGAGAGTATTCTACGGCATAGTCTGCGAGAAATCCGTCCTCGTTCAGGTATATGACTGAATATGTCGTTTTTATGGGGTGCCGCAAGGAGCGTGGTATCCTGACATGCGCGAACAATCGTATTTATAAATACTGTGTCCCGCTGCTTCGTACCAATTGAAACATCGAAAAGTCCAAATTTGACACATTTACCCTCATCCTGAAGTAAATGACTCCTTCCTAAGGACCTCAACAACATCGTCGTCACATCGTTGCCAGCGGCTGGATAGTGCGAGAAAGGAAAAACCAATGACAAATCCTCACACATAGCGAAACATCGCACAGTCGGACTATAGGCTGCAGTAGCTCATCAAACTTGCTCCGAACCCATTCGAATCTTTAAAGCTTCCAAGAAGCGTGTCTAGGGGTAGGAGGTGTTATTTCCATGTGCTCATTAAAACAGCACAATTGGTGTAATCTGGCCTAAGCATACTTCAATGATCTTCCATCTGGTTTTGGCATGTTTCAAAGGAACAATCTAAGACTGCGGACTGAGCAGAATGGAGCAAGTTAATACCAATGATGCATTACTACCGGGCCTTGCTAGACAACTAAGGATACGGAGGAGCATTGGCGGGAGTATTGGATTCCGCCGTCTTGGTGAGGTCCAGTTCGGATGTTGGATGTTGTGAATTTGAATGAAGTAGACTAGACTTATTTCAAGCTTTCAAGCTCTTTCGGACTTTATAGCTCATGCTGCTAGACAATTTGTCAGGACATGAAGGAACCTTAAGAACAACCACTGTGTGAGCAGCACTCATGATAGTTCGGCGGCTTGTAGCTGACAAATAAGAGGACCTTCGTCGACCACACCGCAAAAGAATTGCTGGGTCGGACGCGCCTCAACTGATCGATTATCGGGATGTGATATACTTTGAAGACCGAGCTCTTTTCGAGGGAGCATCGTGGGGGGTCTCAGAGCCCATTTCAAGGCCATGCGAGAGAAAGAGTCTGCCAGGTTGGGATTGAGCGATAGCTATGGCGCACTGGTGCATGAGGAGACGCACCTCCAGCATACCGCCCAAGTGGACAAGGAATCACTGCAGAGTATGACGGAGGAATACGAGGAGCCTATGAGGTTACGCGATACAGGGCACGCCAATCTCGAGCTGGCGGACTGGTCGCCCGATGATGGCCTGGAAAATGGTGGGGAGGAGGGGTGGTGTAGGAACACGTTTTCGAACCTATTGATGGATGTTATGTTCAACGGGCCAATGCGCCGGCATAATTGAAGGATACTTATCAGCGAGCACACCATGTGTACACGATGTGGAAGTATGAAGGAGTCTGGTATTCAGGAGTGCGGATGCACAAAGAAGCTAGGCTGAATACTAATGAGATTGACTAAGACTGTGCCTGGTCTGCACAGTCTTAGACAATGAAAATAACATGATATTTCCGTATTAGACTCTTAGTTATTGAGGCGCTCTAGCCATTCTTGGAAGGTAGAAAAAGCTTCATCTCGTAAAGATTCATCTCGTAAGAGGAGAGTGTAGATCCGTCGGTACTGTGTAGGATTATCTATAATCAGCATGAAATTACGAATATTCTGCACAAATATCTACGGCAAGAGAAAGAACAAAATCCATTACCTTTTTTTCCCTCTTTCTAGCGAGATACGTCTACCGCGCGAGACAGAATTCGTCGCGGAGCGTTAACGGGTGGGATGGTATGTGGTGGAATGCTTGTTGTGGGTTATGTATTTTCCCCCTTCTAAGCGCAAGTAGAATAAAAGTAACGGCGTTTAAGCCCAGGTAGTGGAAAAGGTTTTAAAATTGTGGATTTCATGTAAAAGAGTCGCTGTTTAGTTTAGGGTTTAATGCTGATGAAGCACCTATGCTCAATGCTGAGGACGCAGCCAAAGATCCAGGCGTGTGGGTAATCGAACCCATACTCCCCATATGAAGAGCACCTTGCTGTCTCGCCAGACTCAGGGCTGTTTCAATTCTGATTGGTGCGGATGAAGTAGATATTATTTTTGTGTCACTCGTGCGCTCGCTTGCACTTTTTTTCTCATCCTCTTTGGCAGCAAGGTGGGTCCCTCCAGTATGTGCAAATATAAGTTACTCACCACCGATGATCAGAACGCTACCTCCAATAGATGAATTCCACCAGTTTGAAGTTCCATCGGGACAGTTTGTGCCCCAAGAATAGCTTCAAAGCTGCTTCGAATCACTGCTGGGAATAACACAACTTTCCATTCTATAACCAAGATAAAGATCTTGAAGGCTGGGATCTCGGCACGCCAGAGCTAGACTACTAAAAGCATGCAAAAGATGACTGGTTTTTACACGTTCCAGTGCAACACACAGTACCTAAGTCTCCGCGTTGTTATGCCTAAAGGGAACAATCTGGGGAACCTGCGATAAGTCCTCAAGTACATCACTTGATTCGGACATCAAGAATGGCTGCCTCGGACTCCGTGCTGAAAATCACGTTGACAATATGCAAGCTCTCTTCGGCGGAGGCGATCAGATACTTCCATTCCGCCAGAGATCTCTCTTTACCACCAAATAGGGACATCATGTCGATGTCGTAGAGAAGAGAGGCTTCGGCTGGGACATCATCCTGTAAGACCTGGTCGCAAATCAGGATTCGACTCCTGTCCTTATCCATGGCTCTCGCCGTCTGCTTCAGGATGGCCGCGCAGGCCTTGTCGGGCCAGTCATGGAAGATATGGCGGAAAAAGTATGCAGCAGCCCCTAAATAACTCATTTAACGATTTCCAACCCTTGGACTTCCACGGCTCGGACATGGATGCCTACCTTTCACTGGCTGCGCCTCGAAAAAATCGTGTTGCTGCATCTCCACGACTGCGGGACCGGGTGAAGAGGCATTGACGACATAACGATCTTGCACGATACATCGCAAGCCACTGCTCGGAAAATACTCCAAGATTCGCTTTGCGACTTGACCCTGGCCGCCACCAACATCGACTATCAGACCGCCGTCGACAACTAAGCTATCAAACGGGTACAACCGGGGAATCACGTCTAGCGAGTTAATATTGACTGCATGCATGGCACGCGCGAACCGCTCGCCACGCTGAGGATCATCGTTGGTTATATACTCCCAGAAGTTTTTGTCCGTGTTGAAGGCAAGGTTGAACCCTGTAGGGGCACCTCTCTCTGGTTCACGGTACCTAGCAGCGGCAAGTGCGTCGGCTTCCCGGCTGGCGGATCGGAAGACATCATCTAACCTGCCGTGTGTTAGAATATGTAACAGTTGATGCCGCCAAGCTGGCTCAACAAACCGATGGGACAGTAGGTCTTTGGTCTTTGGCTTCAGCAACAGCATAGACATCCGGGTGTGGGCATAGTGGCCCGGTTGAGGTTGCATGAAGACGTGCTTGTTTACGAGAACACGCATAATGCGACCTTCAGGATTAGCTTGTAAGCATCACTGGGCAATGTGTGAAGCCCGCACTTAGAAGCATTTCCGCCGCACCCGCCAGTTTTGCAAGCTCGCTGAGTGAAATTACCCCGTCTATTGGGACATATTCATCAATGCGAAGGTCAATCGCCACTTTGAGGGACGAGCAAAAATGGAACTATGGTGACTGGTGGTTAGCTTCCAAGCTCTATGCTCTCGGGTGAACGGAGGAGCAGTCACCTGCAGGGAGCTGATGAGGAGATTCAGCTCCGGATCCATTGTTACAGCACATATTCTCTGAGAAAGCTCTATGATTCTCCGCTTGGCTTCGATTCCTTCCAAACACGCAACGCTCGTATTTTCTCCGGACATCGGATACAGCGATGGGGCCGAGAGATTCTCATCCTTCAGACACTTTGAGTACGTGGACATGGCCTCGAGAAGTTGAGCCCCGAGCGCTTCGAAGCTATGCTCATCCGATGGTGTCAATAGGCCAAACAAAGCGGTGATAGAACCCATATTGAATGATTCAGGTGTCGGGCGGTTTAGTACATATTGACACCATTCAGAGGGGCATATATATCTGTAGCTGATTGTCAACCAATGAATTCTATGTCCTGATATCTTCTCAAACAGAAAGGAGTGCTGTTGACCTCTTGGCAATAACCGGACTTATAGGTACTGCTGTGCACACCGCAGTAAACATGCACAGTGATCAGCCCTGTATTCCCATATACTTATTTGTGACAAAAGAGTGTCGTTATATTTGTCTCACATACCCTGTTTGGCTGCCATGGCTAGCACTCACGGCATGATATCCACTTGCATCAATGGCTCAGTCAGGCCCGGACTGACAAGGTCAGCCGCAGATGGGAGTGCCGGTTTTTTTTTTCTTATCAAAAATAGCCAATCATGCGCACCTACTGACTGTTTTTGCACCTTCTAGACATGCATTATCCAGCTGAAAATGTTGCTGTGTGACTATAAGGTGTAAGTCCCTGCTTCAACAGGCTATATCTACATATTGGGGTTGACCGATTTATTCGGGTTGGATTGGTATTACATATTTTAAGCAGCGGGCAGTTTAGGCATGGTCAGAAACCCGCCCCAACCCCCGCTTTACCAAGTGTAACAGCAAGACGTCCTACAAACATATGCTAAGATAAATATGTTCATAGAAATATCGTCTAGATCAGATGCTCCTTGGCTTGTGTGGTTGCTCTCTTTCCCTCTACTAGACCAGTATAGTTTTGGCTATACCCAAAACGTCAACCTCTGTGATAGCTCAGGACAGCTCAGGGCAAGGCTGCAAAATGATTACACTGTATTCATCAAGACATGATATTCCCTTATTTAAAGGTTGTTTCATGCACTGGCAACCCACACCTATCTATAAATGTTAACAATCAATTCAATTATAATATTTTCTGATTAGCAGTATTAATCATTTAATTATTTTTCTCGCTCTCGTAACCTCCCTCCCCTCTTCTCCTTTGCAGTTGGGAGTAACCAATTCAGGAAAATACTGCAGGGTCGGCAGCGGGATCTGCCGAGGTGAAATGCATCCAAAAAAAGCCGTGGATTCTGGGGAACACCAAGTGTGGTGGACAGTGAGTGGGACGAACTGCCCGTGCGTCGGGTCCGTGCAGCATTGTTAGGCAGGAAGATCTGTAGTAAATACTTTCCATCACATCTTTGTTCTACTGTCAGAATTGAGCAACTGAGCAAATGCTACAGGCTAGCTTCATTGTTGTCATTTTCTCCCCAATAAAACGCTGTAACCATCTCCTATATCAGACCTGCATGCAGACCTCATGCAGGGGTACTGCCATAGTTAGCTAGCCATCACTGCAGCAAATAGGTCCGACGCCTTCTCACTAAACGAGAGGCAGAGATTGCGCCACGTCAGCTCCATTGCGTCCTTTGCGCGCGTATATGCCGTCCGCTCATAAGCACTCAAGGCGCCCTCCAGTTTATCGGCGAATATCGCTGCAGGCGTCGACGCAGATGAAGACACAGTCACCAAGTGGAGACGTTCCAGTTCCTCAGCAAGGTCCAGGCTATCTGCCATGGCCACATTGACGCCTCTACCGGCAAACGGGGTCATCAGACTGGCCGCGTCTCCGACGAGCGCGATCCCGCGCTGATGTGCGTACGGATACGGCACCAGAGGCAGCATGTACATTGGCCTTGTGATGATTTCGGCGTCCGCCACCTGGGACTCAAAGGCTATCCTCAACAGGCGCTTGATATCTTCTGACCAGCTTGCAAAGAAATCGTCGTGCGTCAAGAGGAGCTCTTGTAGCGTTTTGGGATTGGATGGGAGAGAATTTATCAGGTCGTCCGGGTTGAGGAGAGGACACGGTCCAGTGTTATGGTTGTGCATGGACGCTAGTAGCTCCTTTCGTACTGCAGCCAGGCATTTGGAATGCAGAAACAGACAGACCCGCAAGGTACCGTGGATTGCCCGCTGCGCAAGAAGCAGCTTGTTGTCCCCAACCACGGCAAACGTGCCACTGCCTATCATATTGTCCATGTCCGGATACTGCTCTCGCGAGATACGGAGATACATTGTCATATAGCAGACGCCACTGTAGATTGGCTTGGGGGCGTTTGGAATCGCAGCGCGAATCCGTGACCAGGCACCGTCTGCGCCAACGATCAGATCGTATATCTCTTCTGATATCGGGGTGGTGGCAATGCTCGTGTCAGTGAACCGGAGACACTCTTTTCCTTTACTCCTGCTGCAATTTGCTGGTGTGATGTCGAGCACCTTGGTGTTCCACCGGATGCGCTCCTCCGGGATAGACTCGAGAAGAAGCTGAATGAGCGCGTTCCGCGATATCTCCGGCCGTTCTCCGTCGCCTGTAGTGTCAGAGAGTACGGTGCCGGTTATGTCTAGGATCCTGGTTTGCTCGGTGCATGCACTCTGGACCTCCAGGAACTGAGGGTAGAGACCGCAGCCTTTGATGGCACGAAGACCTAGCTCTCGGTGCAAATCCAGGTTTGCGCAGGGCACAGAGACCTGAGATGGATCGGGCTTATCCCGCCGCTCAAAGACAGTGAAGTCGAAGGAATGCGAGCTGGCCGTGAGCCGGGAGGCTAAAGTAAGCCCGGCTGGACCGGCACCGACGATGGCAATCTTGAAGTCGGACTGGCGTAGCATCGTGGTTAGTCAACGTAACTCAGTTAAGGTACAAAGTCTTCAGGCTTGTCTAGCTTTCATCATATATGATTTCTACCATAGTAGCCTTTGCATGAGTCATACAGGACGGTTGGAAGTGAATTCCCGGATTGGCCGTCAAGGTCATGCAGCGTACCACAGGAATAGAGAGGCTGTGTGTATTGCAGAGACATGTGGTCGCTATGTGGTTATATGAGACAAAAAGCAAATGGGTTACAGTGTGACAAATGTGTAGACACACGCGCCGGCCAGTGGCAGCATCGATCTTGCCTCCAGAGCTTGCGCCGGCTCGACTTGGTGTGACAGGCTGCGCTGCAAAGTAGGGTTGGTGTCGGTATCCGCCAGTTCTAGCGTATGCCTAGAGTTATCTGGTGACGGCACCGTTATGCTCGATGTCTTAGCTTGTGAAGAAGCAATGGAGGAGTGTTCCACGTATTAGGGGTCGCGACCATTGCACAAAATTATTTGCGAGCTAGAGCATTATTATACTATATCACCTCCAGTTCTGCTTTGGGTCACCATTGTCCTCTCACTTCGTAGTTCGGTCCGAGAATGACTTTGACTCCATTGATGGAAAGCTTCCATATCCTCGCAGTGCTCCTCAGTAGCCAGAAATGTCTAATGGTGCACCTTTCCCCCTTGATTACCGCGGCACTCGCAACTACGGGCCTCGTTTTATACCTGATCGCTACTCGACTTTTGTTTCATCCGCTCGCAAAAGTCCCCGGACCCCGCCTGGCGGCTCTGACCAAGTGGTACGAGTTCTACTACGATGTAGTCTGTGATGGAGAGTATGTGAAGCATATCGAGAAGCTCCACATAATATATGGTATGCGAGCTTTTTCTGGTAGTTCACGTACAAATACTGACCCTTCGCATGATCTTCCATCATCCGAACTGGCCCCAACCAGGTGCACGTCAACGATGCTGGGGTCTACAAGAGAACTTTTGCCGTTGCATCGCCCTTTCCTAAGTCCGAGTTTTTCTACTCATCTGTCGGAGTCGGGGACGCGATTGGAGCCATGACAGACACGAAGAAACATCGCGTCCGCCGGTCAATTCTGGGTCCGCGGTTACGAGCCAAGGCAATTGCCCCTTATACACCAAGTTTGCAAAAGTTGGTCATCGCCTGTATGGATATCATGGCTGGCAAGGCGCGCCAGGGCAAGGTGATCAATCTGTTGCGGTACACGCGTGCCCTAACGGTAGATGTGATTTCCGATTTCACATTTGGACGCCCGATGGGTGTCGTCAATGAAGCAGAGGAAATGCCAGACCTGCTAAATGATTTGGAGGTGTTTGGGCGGCACTTCCACATCCTGAAGCATTTTCCGATAAGTCGCAAGTTGCTAGATATCATCCCTGAATCATTTGCGCGCAAGTTGATGCCACTGCCGGGATTCTTCGAGCTTCGTGAGGTATTCCCCATGTTTTTTCTCCAAGCCATTGCAACTGATAAACACAGAAAGCCACCACTGCCGTCAACGAAGCCGTGGTAGAGAGACAAGCTGGCAAGACCATAAGCAACAACACCGATGGGGCAAGCTTTCTAGACCTGCTTCTTAACCAGATCGACGAGAATCCCAGCGTGCTGGTCGATGAAGGTTGTGCATTCATCACCGGCGGGAGCGACACCACGGGCTTCACCATGGAGAACGCAACGTATCTTATCCTGAGCCATCCACATATTTTGCAGAGTCTTCTCCAGGAACTCGACACTAGCCCACATATCAGAGATACCTTTGACCTCGACCACATCCTACGCCTCCCGTTTCTGACTGCTATCATTAAAGAAACCCTCCGTTTATACACTCCGGCCCCAAGCCCGTTGCCGCGCACCGTGCCTGCAGAGGGCATCGATGTTCATGGCCACTTCCTCCCCGGCGGTGTGAGTTCGCCCTGACCTGTTTTCCAGACAATAGAACATATATATATATATATTGAAATCAATATGCTAACGCGTCAGGTGTATTGTAGACAATCCTCACCCACTCCCTCTACCTAATCCACCATAACCCGGTGCTCTTCGCGGACCCGAAAAGCTTCAAACCAGAGCGATGGCTCGGGACGCAGGGTAAGGTGCTGGAGCAGTACTATGTACCGTTTAGCAAGGGTTCGCGTTCGTGTATTGGCATGGCGCTTGCATATCACGAGGTTTACACCTACCTTTCGCTTCTGTTCTCGCGATTCGAGATGGAGATCTTCGAGACAAGTCAGTCGGACATGGACTGGCGGGAACATTTTTTTGTCAAGCGCAACGGGCAACTGAGGATTCGGATTGTGCGGGATAGATGGACTGGCGAGGCTTTCCCAACAAGGGCAGTTGAGGCTGATTTGAGATAATGTCCATATCGCTTTGGGGATAGTTTTCAGTTGTGCAGGATCCGCCGTAGACGGGATATTGGTGTCCTTACTTGGGTACCTATGGTAATAACCCGTTTCTCTGGACCATGGTAGGTACCGTCCTCGCGTTATTGTCGTCCAAGATAACGGGCAGCAGCCCGTTTATTCACTGGGCTGATAAGTATATGTTAATGCAATTCGCGGATCCCTATATAACCCGCCATGAATTTATACACGCTGCATACTTATCCGAAGTACGGTTACTGAGCATGATTGTCCCATATACATTCTGCTGGTACTTAGCTAGGACCCCAAGCCTGGGAAATGTAAGAGAAATAAAGTGTCTACCGGAAAGAATCTTTATTGACAGGCGTCTCCATCTTGCACGCGCTCGAAAGTGGGCATATTCTTCCGACTAATGTCTTGTATCCTCCCCATAGCTTCCACTCCGCTTTAGGATTGTTAAACGCCGATGTGATTGGCAACAAAAAGCTAGGTCCTGGCCGTACAACTAATGCAAAATTCCCACGGTCTCGATTCCGTGCAATAATAGTCTCAAGTACTACTTATCCAATTCCAATAGTCTGGGAGATCTGCCCCCCGACACCGACACTGACAGTCTCTGCGCGATCATCAAAATTCTGTTCGCTAGAAACAGGGCCTTCTCGGCGCCCATCACATTGCTCGATGATAGGACCTGTATACAGGCTTGCTGCTCGTCTGTGATCGCCGAGCGAACCAGAATCTGGTTGCCAGGATTGATTGTCACATTTGTCGAGTCGTACGAGACCGGTGAATCTAACAAAGTAAGAGAAAATGTTTCTAGTGCTGTCTCTGCCGGGAGATGAGTTACAAAAGCAATACGGCCAACATCAACACCCAAAGACGCCCAGGATGTGCAGTTCTCAACGACGTCACGGAACCCCAAGTGACCGTGTCCAGAAACCTGGGCTTGGTTGTCGCGTAAGTTACGGCAGAAGTCTAGGGCTGTTGAGTCAGGGTTCGAGTCGTCGGGCACTTTGACACGAAGCAGACAGCGATTGACGCATGGTCCGACGACAGACTCGGCCAACTCGGCGAGAACACCACGAGAGGTCATGACGCAGGCAAAGATAACATCGTTGCGCTGGACCAGACGGGCAAGCGCCAACGCAATGGCAGCATTGACAAGGGTAGAGAATGTGATGTCGACTGTGGACGGCAGACTAACCTCGCCTAGTGCTTCTTGCTGTATGATCTCCAGAGGTTTCTCGTTTGTCGCGTTCACCTCCTCCGGACGGGGCACCTCAGTCAAGACGGCATCTCGCAGGTATGCTTTCCAAAAGGCCAGTGCATCTGGGCGAGTTGAACGACACATATGCAGGTGGTGAGAAAATGGTACTGCGTTACTCAATGGTGACGCCGAGTTCCCATAGGCGCGAGCAATATCGTAAAGGATGGCGGACAACGAGACCCCGTCGAACTGGGCGTGGCATAGTTGTAGAGTCAGCCTATGCTCGCTTGGAGACCTAGAAACTAGGATAAACCTCGTTGATAACGTCCCGAGGACATTACCATCCGTGCAGAGTGGATTGCAGTCAAGATGTTCAGCATCCTCTTGCACAAACGGCGCGTCAATGCCTTTACATACAGCCTGAACCAGTTGGGTTTGAAACTCGGTGAACACAGTCCGTAAAGGAGGGTGATGTCTCACTACAGCCTGACAGGCGGCGCGTAACCTATCAACATCCAGCACTCCATGGATAATGAACGAGTGCGAAACCAAGCTCCAGCATTGAAGAAACCAGGCTTGACACTCTGTTACCGGGGTGACATCAACTATATCAGCCTCTGGAGGTAGGCGCACTTCAGACGGATCGTACGGTCTGTCAAGCAAGGAGAAAGGTGCGTAGACGGTGACAGCTCGGGTTTCAAGGGCCCCCAAGCCCTGAAGGTGCTGCGCGAGACCAGAAACGGTCGGATATCGGAAGAGCTCACTCACTGACAGGGCAGAAGAGAGCCGCTTGTTAATCCTGGACACCAACCTGATAGCCATCAGGGAGTGCCCGCCGTTACGGAAAAAGCTGTCTGCTACGCCAACCTCCCTTCCCAGAACACCAGTGAATTCTTCCCACACTGCACGCTCAATCTCGCTTGTGAATGCAGGCTCTATTTCCCTTCGAAACAAGGATTCAGATTCAGATATTGTAGCTGACGTGATGGCAGCCCTTTGTGCGAGAACATGTCTGTCGACCTTGCCGATGTTGTTAATTGGCATCTTGTCCAGCACATGTATCAGCTTTGGCACCATGTACGTAGGAAGCTTGGTGCTCATGTACTCCAGTAGGTGCTTTTCAAGTAGCCGATTCCGCTGCGGTGATAGTGGATCGTTACTGCATGCACCCGGGATGTAGGGGTCAACCGGAAATCGGAAGAGCACCCGTGGGCCTTGTCGATGAAAGACGGCATCCAGACCGCCGCGCTGCGACCGTTGTCGGGCCCAACTGATCTCAATGTCCCATCCTGTCTTTTTGGCCACGTCGAATAGGTCGATTGGCGCCAATGCTCTCTTGGGTCCGCGGGCATTTGAACTCCAGCTGACAGAACCGGTGTCTTCAGGCAGCTCTTGGAGTAAACGTACCATGTCCCGCTCGACAATCGTTTTCTTAAATGGGATATTCTCCACGGCCAGGACTGTGGAAGCATCGCTGATTTCTAGCATTTGCGAAAGTGAGTTGTAGTCCCACCCCTTTGCTTGAAAGTCAGCCCATGATATCTCTTTGACCTCTCGAATAAGCAAGGGCTGTTCAGCACGTTTGACGTGCAACACGGCCGTGTACCGATAACAGCTTAGTTCGTTCGTTGCCTTCATTCGCTTAGGCCAGATCTCGACGTGCTCGATCATGCCCGGCAATTCTGCTGGCAACGAGGTGAAGAAGGCTGGGTCAACAAGGAGTTCCTTCTCCAAACGGGCAATCTCGGCCATATGTTGGCGGAATCTGGTAATGGTTAAACCGCGGCCATATAGCCGAAGGACCTTGCTGACTTGAAACTCCTGGTACAGCGCATATGAGCGGATGTCGCCCAAGAAGATGCTTTTTACGCCCTGGCGTACAAGGTCTTTGATCGTGTTACGCAGATAGTCAAGCGAGGGGAAATACTGGGCTACTGAGTTGATAACAGCGAGGTCAAGGGTCCCCATATCCTGCAGTCGTCCAATATCTGATGCAGTGCCGCATTTTATATTAACTTTCCCGGCAGCCTCTGGAACCCAATGGACTGCCCTTCTAACGAAATCCACAGCCCGGGGGGAGGGCTCCAGGCCAACGTACTTCTGGATGCTGCCGATGATATTGAAGAGGATCATTCCGGAGCCCGTTCCGATCTCAAGAACACTGGACGGGCTGCAGCTGAGTATCGCTGTAATGGTGTCTTGTAGCCATTCGCGCATGTCGTTCTTGTCAATTGGCTCCCCATCGTACATGGAGATCCAGCCTAGAAAATCAGCCCCTAATGAATGTGGCTCAATGGTACCAACACTACCATAGTAATCCTCGCCTTCAACGACGTCTAGCCAAGAATCGACGTGTTCAGTCTCAGCACGGTCGTTGAATCCGGACGCCATGTCTGACACTGTAACAAAGCTGACAAGTTCTTGGTCCTGCCGCGCAACAGTCACTGCCGCGCTGATAAACGGACTCAACAGAAGAGTGTTGTCAATCTCAGCCAGTTCAACGCGATAGCCCCGGACCTTAACCTGCTGATCCATCCTGCCAAAGAACTCTAGTTGGGCGTCGCGGGGGCGATATCGAACCATGTCCCCAGTCCGGTACGCACGCATTGGGGCTACTTCTTCGCTGATGTCCAGTTCTATAAAGCGCCCTATATCGTGCTTCGGATCAATATATCCTCTGGCTAGTGCGGGCCCCGTGACGACCAGCTCGCCCAGAACCCCAAGGGGCAGCAGTCGGAGACTACGATCCACGACATAAGCGCCAATGTTGGAAATCGACCGGCCGATAGGGACACCGTTCACACCTTCCTCATCCACTGGGACTCGGTATTTGGTGCTAACAATGGAATTCTCAGTCGGTCCGTAGCAATTGAAAATTTGGACTCTTCCGGTGGTGAGCCGCTGAACTTTGGCTACGTCACCGGGGTCGAGCTTGTCGCCGCCAACATAGAGAATATCCAACATGCGCAGAAGACTGTTACAGGAGGCCAGGGTCTGTTTTAGGATTGCAGGAGTCATGAAGGCACGTCTGATTCCGTGCTGTATAAATGTAGCGCCCAGTGCTGGAAAGTCAAAAACCACGCTGTTGTCAATACACACTAATGTCCCACCATTTAAGAGAGTAGCATATATTTCAAAGCCCGATGCATCAAATGACGGATTTAGCATGTGCGATGCGATCCTAGAGTTGACCGCGTGGGCAATAATATCTGGCTCCTTGGCTAGGTTAGCCACGCCATGGTGCTCGATCATGACACCCTTTGGCGTTCCAGTCGTGCCTGATGTGAACACGATATATGCGAGGCTCATTGGTCCAGGAGGAGTACATGTTTTCAAAAAGTCGTGGACATCCGTGACGGTTTCTTTACATGAATCTGCGATATACGCGAATTGGACGCCCTGGACGCAGACTCTGGGGGGTTCAAGTCCGGATGCTACTAGGACAAGGCGGCAATTGGGCAGACATGAAAGAATCATCTCCGTACGAGCCTTTGGAGCATCAATGTCTAGCCGGATATACGCGAGGCCTGCCCTCAGTATACCCAGGATGGCAACAATGCTCTCACAGCTTCGGCTGGCGTACACACCAACGGGAGTTTCCTCGGCGAAGGAATAGCTGTTCTTTAGCCAGGCCGAGAGCATGGAGGATCTCTTATGCAGTTCTGAATAGGTTAGATGCCCGTTTATATCTTTGACAGCTACTTCGTCCGTCTGAGCGCGGACCTGCTCGTCGAACAAGTCGATAATACTCAACGACCGGGACTGCTGAGGATAGATCAACCCCCGTTCATTCAATATTGAATATCCACCTGGAAATGGCAGTGAGTCAATGCTCGTATCCGGTTTACGAATCCCCTCGCGAAGAATATCGTAAAACACCAAGACCATTGCATTGATGGTTTCAGCATGGAACAGGTCCATCGAATAGAGGACCTCGCCCTGAAGATCTCCTCCCCCTTCGCCTGGATACAAGTGAAACTCGAGATCGAGCCTTGACACATGGGGCAGGGGAAGTTGTTCACTTTCCAAGCCCTCCAGACGAAGTTTCCCGAACTGTGCCTGCGTGTGTAGGATAAAGGCAACCTGGACTAAGGGATGGCGAGAGACATCGCGGTCCTTCAATAATTTGGAAACAATTTGATCAAACGGGACATCTTGGTTCTCGAATGCTGCAGTGATGGATGATTGCACCTGATGCACAAGCAGTTGGAATGATGAACTGCAGCTTTCCACCTTGGTACGAATACATTGGACATTGCCAAAATACCCAATCAGTTCCTCCAGCTCTGCCTGGGGACGAGACACAGATGGAATCCCGATTGTTGCATCACTGGCGCCGGTCAATCGATAATGTGTCGCTCTGAACGCAGCGAACAGGACGGTAAATGGTGTTACATGCTTCATTGAACAAAAGCGCTTCACATCATGGTACAAACAAACGTCTATCTTCACTGGCTGGGATCCTGCCTTACCCGACAGCATATGCGGCCTTTTCTTATCACATAGGAACTCAGCCGGCTGGCTACCATCCAGCTGCCTCACCCAGTAGGCTAGTTGCTCCACACTGGTTCGTGCCTTGTTTTGCCGCTGCCATATCGAGAAGTCCCGGTATTGGATCGGCAGAGGTTCAACCCCCTCTAATGGTGAATGGCCTTGGAGAGCAGCAGCATAATATATCTGCAATGTCTTCAGAAAGATATCGAAGGACCAGCCATCACATATGATATGGTGTAGGACAATATTGAGGACGTGTTCGTCGGGTGAGAGACGGAATAGCGTAGCACGCCAGCACTCTTTGGTGAGATCCATGGGCCGTATTTGCTGCCCGTGCAGTGCCGTTATGAGGTCAGCATCTGACCCAGATGGTATTTCAATTATCTCCAATTGGTATGGATGAAAAGGCGCGACCACTTGCACCCCAGACCCCTCCCGATCCTCAAATGTTGTCCGCAATGTTTCGTGACGTTCTACAAGGGCTGAGAAAGCCGTTTCTAATGCATCAACCCGGAGCGATCCCCGCAGACGTGTTGCAGATGGTAGGAGAAGCCACGTAGAGCTGGGGCGTAGGGTTTGCAGGAACCATATACGCGCCTGTGAGAACGATTGCTCAACAGTCCCGGAGTCAGAAATCCTGTGTATAGCCCTCGGTACCAACTTCAAGTCTCCGGGTGTGCTTTTCTGCGCGGAGGGTTCAAGGCCTGCTGGGTAATGCACTAGTGAAGCGACGTCCAAAAGCGATTGCGCTCGCAGAATTGCCGCAACGGTTATTTTATACCCTTTCCTTCTAAGTTTATTGACCAGGAGCATCGCGGTTACCGAATCACCACCTAGACTTATGAAGTTCTGCCGCATTCCCAGTGAGAGCGGATCGAGACGCAACATGTCTGCAACGAGTTCATGTACTAGCTGTTCGATATTGGTCCGTGGGCCTACCAATGAAGGGAGTGAGGCTTGGGTGTATCTCTCCAACTCATGGCGTGTAGATGACTGTACAAGATGCCGCAGAGCTTTCCGGTCGACCTTTCGAGAGATCGTCTTGGGGATGAACTCCAAAGGAACGTAAACACTGGGGCGCATATAGTCAGGCAAACTTCGTTTCATAGTCTCCTTGATCGTGCAAACCAGACCTGATAAATCCTCAGGACACAAAAAGGCTACGAGGATAGGAATCCCACTGGAATTCTTCGGGGCAGCTGCCTCGACAACCACCTCTTCAACCCCAGGGAATGCCCGTCGTATCTGATACTCCACCTCTGTGAGTTCAACCCGCATCCCCCGAATCTTGACCTGACTGTCTTTCCGAGAAACATAGCGGAGGCTTCCGTCTGCTGCGTACTGTACTAAGTCACCGGTCCTATAGAACCTGCCACCGGTCGACGTCTTCGGAAACGCTCTGGCCGTCTGCTCAGGGTCCCCCAAGTATCCATCTGCCATTGCGGGCCCTTCAATGAGTAGTTCAGCCACTGCACCAACAGGAGCCAGTCTGTTGTAATTTGCTGGATCTACGAGGCGTAGGCGCGCTGTATGTGAACGGCCAATTACGCGCAGGTCCGTCTCTGAGGTAATCCGTTGCGACACACAGCATATACCAGCCCACTCAGTCAGTCCAAAGGCCTGGATTACCTCTGTCTTATCTGCCAGGGAGTGAAGTCGGTCCATGGTCAAAGCTTCTCCAGCGACTACCAGTGTATTCAGACATACTACCGCGTCAGCGATAGATATTGTCGTTGATGGGGTAAGGATTGCCCAGGTCACTTGCATGGACAGCAGAATGCTGCTTAAAGCGTTAAGTCGGTCATCCTCAGAAGGCACACATATGGTAGCCCCAGCAGCAAGTGTACAATATATTTCAATCAAGGACATGCCGTACGTGTATGAGGCGAACTGCAAAACTCGGCTGTCCGGGCCGATTTTGAGCGCCGTAGTTTGATTGACAACGTCGCTGAGAGCTCCATATCCAACCACACATCCCTTCGGCCGGCCGGTACTACCAGACGTGAAAAGAACGTACGCTGGACCATTGTTGACCACGGGGCTGATATCAGCGGCATCATGATGGGCATTTGCCTTGGGAAGAGATTCTGTTCTCTCATCAGAGATTACAAGCACAGTCTCAACCAGGCCGTGCAGTCTATTGGCAAGATGCGGCGATGAGAGAGAAATATGTGACTCAGTAGTAAGTCTCACAATATTCTCAAGCCTGAACAATGGTTGCCCTGGATCTAGCGGCACAAAGGCGCCACCGGCTTTCAATATAGCGAGCTGTCCAATCACCGCCCATTTGGAGTGATCCATCATGATGGGAACCAGACATCCCGCTTTGACTCCTTGGCTTTGCAGGTAGATAGCCCATTTTGTTGAAGTGACGTCCAGCTCCGAGTAGGATACTGTCCCGTCCCAGGCATGGATCGCCGTGTGGCTGGGACGGTACCTTGAATGCCCTCGTATCACCTCGAGCAAAGAGGCATCTGGAGCTTCCTGAATTTCTGCGTTCCAACGAGAAACTGTGATTTCATTGAAAGGACTGAAGATATCGATGTCCTTAACGCATGCGTCGGGCTGTGCCAAAAGTTGCTTCATTGCTTGCGTGATATTCGACGCCAAGTTTTCAGCGTGTAAAGGGGTGAAAGTGCAAGCTCGGTAGACCAGGTATAGCTTCGCCGGTAGATTCGTAAAGTTAGTGTACGAAACAGCCATAATCACGCTATATTTGGACTGTTCGAAGGTTAATACTCGGCCTCCTGCTGTTCGGTTCCTCACCTTTATAAAGCATGAGAGTTCCAATGGATCAGTCACCTCGGAAAGCAGCACTACGGCTGTATTGTGATGTGCTTCTTGAAACTTGCCGATTTTCAGAAATTTGAAGTCCTCTAGTACTCCTGATACTAGACGCTCAGGGGTTAGAGTTGAGTGTAGGACTTTGAATGCGCATTTGTCGATCTCTGCTGTTCTTGCACGGCAATCTACACACCCAATACACACAGAGTTGGTCCCTATAAAGGCACGGAGAACGAAAGCCCACGCCGTCAGGTAGAAAGAGTAGTCTGGGACATTACATTTTTGGCAGGATTGTTGAAGCGCAAAAGTAAGGAAAGGCACAACCTGGTGCACAGTTACTCGGTCGTCTTTTATCCCCCCATCACCGAGATACGGGAAGATTCCATGACATTCAGCCACTGGTTCCATTTCCGTGGAAAAGTGATTTGGCTCAAGAACGACAGATCTTTCGTATGAGAGTTCGCTAAATAGGTGGAAACACGGAGGTGTAGATGGACGAAATCCGACTTCAGCACACCATTCGATAAATACGACAGGAGGTTGAGTTGCACGGGAAGCATTTAACCAGGTGATATATCAGAGTGATCATTTGTCTTAGTAAAAATCTCCCGGGTGGTGTGCTTCGGTTATGGGTAGCTCTATGGCCTACATTTTCCTGCCAAGATACATAGGTTGTCTGCAGCACCGGCCTATGCATTGCGTACTACGTGGCGCTCGGGCGAAAAGAGAAACGACGAATGAACACATGGAGGGCAACAGTCATTGTCTGGGAACCGATACAACACAGTGTTCTGCCTTCTGTGGTAGCGATGCCTTATAGCAGTAATTTGCAATGGGGTCCAGGTGGTTTCCCTTGTCAAACTGATAATCACGATTCTAGGTCCTCTAGTAGGCTTGCTACAGGCGTAAAAATAGAGGCGTAAGCATTATTGTCCCTGTATTAGGAGGAAGATCTCTAAAGAATCATATCGTCTCCCTACATAGAGGTTCAGCCTCATCATCGTGGAGCGGCTGCTCCGCCTTTAGGTTCATTGTCTTCTCAATTGAGTTTCCACGAATAGTCAACAGCCCAATATCGCGAGGTGCCGCTGATCGCTGACTTGCCCAGCCAAGGAGTCTCTGAGCGAGTGGCGTCAAACTCTCTATCACGGGACGCGGTACGGCCAAGTTGCTCTCGAGCGGAGTGAGCTGGCTGATACCCATTGTGATGGTAAGAAGGCGACGAGTCTCAGTGCCCGTGGTCTCAGCACCCCCACAGTGGATGGTACTGTCAGTAATGAGCAGTGCATCTCCAGGATTCATCAGTGCGCGAACCGTCGCGTCCATTGACACATTCGATAAGTTCTGCCACTTGTGACTTCCCAGAATTACATGGGTGGCGCCATTCTCCGCTGTGAAGGGGCTCAGAGCCACGAGAAAATTGATTGAAGTGGCAGGCGCATCAGGCTTGAGGTACTCGACTATAGGGTGACTGAAGCGCATGTCGCGATGGAGAGGTTGGGCGGGATTACTCGGCGCCAGTTCCATCACGGCGCCCATCAGAACCCAATAATCGCCATATACATGGAATGCGTCACTGCAGATTCGGTGCAGGACTTTACTGTTCAACACATCCTCCCTGTATGCTTTTGAGATTGGAGCGAGGACGTTCACAAGCCGGGTTGTAGTCGATAGGACATGGTTAGGATGGTCTTTGGTTTTGGCGGCTGGAATCGGTTCGATTTTCACGAAAGGGTCTACCTCTTCGTTTAGGCGCCGCACGATGTCCAAAGACAGGAATGATTCGATGATTGCAGCTCCATGTTCCTCGACAGTTGGCCAGATTTTGTGGAGGTCGTTGATGGCAGAGAGGCGGGGGATCTGGGATTTGACATGGTCTTTGGACGTCATTGTTGCCTGAGAAGATGGGCAGATACTACAAAGAGAATAGGGCAAAAGAGATAATCGACTCGTTGGTCTGTAATTGAAGGATAGTAGATGACCATACCTTCTTGAGGAGACAGATTTAAAATCCAACCTAACGCCGTTTACCTCTGCGGGAAATCGCAACAGTGCCCTTGCATTCCACAAACCTATAAAGGTAAGGTTAGTGACAATTGAGTCCTGGTCTATGCATGTATCAAGCGAGCCACTACACCTACAAAGCAAACATGTGTCAGATGCTTGGACTGCCACAGTTTTCACAATTCACATGGTGACAATCTGGTTCACCCAACCTGAGCCTGGTAATACCACGCTTGATTAGTTGAGCACATTAGTACCTACATCTTAATTGCTTACTTGCTTTTAAGACATCAATGGTGCAAGTCAATACAAGAAAAGAAAAGAATATCACTGCACTGTCTGCCAATCAAGGTACTGGGAGTTAGTTCTACCGCCATGACACAGATTCCTGAATACCGAAATATACCTGGACACCAAGACAGTTTAATCTCTGGGCTACACAGTAGTCTCAGGTTATTTCCTTCGTCGCGTCTACCAGGAGACACGAGTCAATAAAGTGTGCAGCGCTGTCAACAACTAACCTGCTAATCTGCCATCTGGCCCAGTAGGATTATTGCGCACAGAGTGCTAATGCATTGAATATGTTACCATTCATTTATTGTAAACTGTCTAACACAGCACCTCCAGAAAACGTGTTACAAGCTACTGGCAGTTCTATCATGATAGTACAACGGATTCATGACATACTTACTTGGGCTACTGTGGAGCTAGACCTCGACACAACCCCCGGGTTACCCATCACAGGGTTACCCAGATCCCGTGACAGGTCGGGTTCCGGTTCACTATCTGAACTCGTAAAGGCTTTTGGGTAACCCATGGGTAGGCAAACAGTACAAACATGCTGTATGAACCTAATATTTAGGTGACTCAGTATTTTTATACAGAAAAACTTGTAGCCTATTGGGAGATTTTTATGCAAAAGAAAATCCGCGCGGGTTCACGGGTTTTGGGTACGGGTCCTGACCTTCGACCCAACCCACGGGTTTTGTCATGTTCTGTGTAGCCCAAATGATTTTCCTGGTTACACCTACCAATAAGCACTGGCTAATAAAGTGTGCAACACTATAAACAACCAACCTGTTATTCGCCAACTGGGCCAGTAAGACTGTCACATGTAGGGTGCTAATGCGATAAATATATAAGTGGGCCATGTGGGACCTTCTTAGCCGGTGTATATCCCTTAATGCCATGCAGAGTATCTATATAGTGTGATTTAGTCTGAACTGGTTAAAGTTACATTGGGCGGGAATATGCAGAACTGCCTATTTAGGATTCGAGTACACAACAGTGTTAAATCCAAATAAGCTTGGAGAACTACGGTGGGATCGCTACGAGGTTCTTGATTACCATAGTATTCCCGATTAGCGCAGCAGTATAAGCTACCCAATTACTAGACCCCGAGACTCGTTGCAATTCAAGTTTAGGAGCTATAATGACTTGCACCCTTAGAGACCTCAATTCTCTTCTTGAGATAGTATGTGATATTTCCAGAATTTCCACAGATTACTAATACATATAAATTGATAGTCTTCTGTACGAAATGATGCCCAGTGTTGTAGATGCCCTGCCCATAATCCTTCAACAGCATTCGCACCAACAACAAAGGTGCGGGTTTCCAGCGATGTCAGAGGAATTTTTGCACTTCCAGTTCAGAAAGACCACAAGCCATACAATGGTCTATCTCCTGAACATTTGGAGACCATGAAAGCTGTCTCCCTGATGCTGGACGCTGCTGGGCCGAAGCTAGAGGATGGCATTTCAAAGGCTAAGGAACTTCTAGAAGAACGCATTAATCCGGAGCTGATGCGTGACGCGCTGGGTATATACCTCACTCACTCAAAGGATGCTCAACAACGCAAGATCTTCCCTCCACCGTTGAAAAACCATCCATTCTTCTCTACCAAAACTCGACGGCCGGCAAATGTGGCTGGAGAAATCTGTACAGCTGACACACTTCACGGCCATGCACTGTTGTCGTATTGGCGCGACGACTACGACTTGAATGATTCGCATTATTATTGGCACATGGTATATCGCGGTGCTGGCGGGGATAACTCCAAGAATGTAGGGGACTTTGACCGCCATGGGGAGGTATTCTTGTACGTACACTCGCAGATGGTGGCTCGGTACGAGACTGAAAGTCTTTGCTGGAGCTTGCCTCTCGTGAGGCCGTGGAATCAGTACGACGACTTTCTGGAAAATGGTTACGCCCCTATCAGTTCTCTGATCGAGCACTATGGGGGCTACCCGCCGTTTTCCACCTGGTACTCGATCAGGAATCCGGACATGCCGGATACTCTGAACGTGACAATTCCCCGCGCTCGGCTGGAAGAGTGGCGAGACAACATTTACGCGGCGATCAGGAAGGGTCAATTCGAAACTACCAGTAAGGACAAGCCACTTGTCCTTACCAGGGACAATTGTCTCAACTTTGTTGGTGGTATTCTCGACGCGCAGTACCCCTCCTTGAACAAGCTGCTGGGCGGCTGCTCGCTTGATGAAGAGCGATATGGGAACCTTCACAACTATGGGCTCGGCAAGTTTGCTGAAATGGCATACCGTAACAAACCGGGCGAAAAGAGCCCTTATGGCCTGACGATCTCCAACTTCGGTGCCCCCCGAGATCCTTGTTTTTGGCGCTGGTACAAACACCTCCAGTATTATGGTCGACTTGCCGCGACAAGATATCCTCAGGACATTACGGCTCACCGCGCTGAAGTCGTGTTGTCGAACCTGGTCGTAAGGCTTCAAGACAGAAGTTCGCCTCACTATCTCGATGGACATATTACGACCTTTCTTGGGCCACCTGCAGTGAATTTCATGGAAAGCAAAGCGAAGCTTGGTCATGAGCCTTATGAATGGAATGTACAAGTGAAGAGCTGCCGCAGAAGTCCACCATCCAAGGAGAACCCCCAAACCTTAACACTGAGGCTATTCATTGCGGCCGAGGATCTCATGAATGACTACCACAGCTGGATCGAGATGGACAGGGCCACAGTGCAGCTCACTGACGAGTCTGCCATCACCAAGGTGCGTCTGGACACGGACTCTTCAGTTGCCCGGAAGATGGGCAACTACGGTGAGCCTGATCCGCGCTACGCTTCTGCGGTGTTTCGTCATGGATGGCCGCAAAACCTGATGCTTCCAGTAGGTAAGGTTGAGGGAATGCCGTTCGTCGCTTTCTGCATAGCGACGGACGACGGGATTCCAGATCCAGCTCCGGCCCCGCCTTTTCATCATTACCACGATCCCCGGGGCATGGGATACCCATTTAATCGAGCATGGACGCAGTTGACCGAAGATTCAACGGGTAAGGCGTCCATCCGAACTATTATCTCAAACGCCGAGCTATATCCGTTCATTACCAGTACTACATTCAAGATCTACCGCACGACCAAGTTCGAAACCAAGCAAATCATCCAACCTACAACTGTAACATGGTTTAACACAATTAGAGGTTACTTCAAAGACGCGGATAGAGCCTGCATGCGCAGCGAATATGGATACGATCTATACAACTATGATCATGTTATGCTGCACGCCGATGCCATACTAGATGCAACGGCCAGCAAACGCATGCCGCTGCAAATGGGTAAGTATACTCAGGACAATCCGGATCCTGAACATCCGCTCTGGACTGTTAAGATGTGCGAGAATTTTCGTGCTTGGTTGTTGAATGGGTGTCCAAAAGGGACGGACCCGGCTTAGCCTCCTAAGGGGCTAGTTACATTAGGGACTCAAATAATGAAGGCTTTCGTTACGTCGTGGCTATCCAAATTGGACATAGTTCACATGGCATGCAAATTGATATCGCCTAGCGCTGACAAGGTAACGGCTCCTAAGGACATAGTACTATCAGTTGTCATAGCACTAGAGTAGTTACAAGGCCTATCATCTGAGCCCTCTCGCAAGGGTCGGGCGGTTTAGGGTGAGGCGGCTGGCACATGCATAGGTAACCACCTAGAATAAATGCATACCGCTGGCTAACCACAATGACGTGGGTGTAGGTCTTGTACCTTTCGTGGAAAATTATATAATGTAGAGCACCCCAAAACACACATCAAATCTTCAACAGTTCTTCCAGTGCAACCCTATCTTCAAACTCGTCAAACTAACGCAATTGTAGGCTGTAACAAATGCAGATTGTATATCTTTTCAGCTCCGTACTTCTCACGGCGGCCCTAGCACATGAAAATGGAAAGGTGGCTTATCCATTCCGGCTATTCAATGGCACGTCATCTGTGGAGGAGATCTCTCAGCAAGACCAAATGGATGCTCCAAAGATAATGCCTCATGTGAATGCTACAACGTTTGAGTGGTAAGAGAGTTTAATCACTAGTGTTCAGAGCGGCTGGATCAACCTGCTGACGACAGCTTATGTAGGTGGTATTTCGACGCCGTTTCAACTACCTCTCAGAACGAGTCACTAACTGTCATGTTCGAAAACATGGGTCCAGAAGGCCTCGGCGCCCCGTACCCAGGTGGCCCACTGGCCGTTCAGATCTCAGGGTCGTTCAGCAACGGCACGGCGTTTACAATAATTACCGCGGCAACCAAGGGTGCAGTCCTTGAGTGGGGCGGCGGAGGTGTCAGAGGAGAGTGGAGAGGAGCCGGTAGCTCGTTTGCTGGAAAAGACCACCGCGAATATACCGTCTCCATCGCTAATCCGGGCATAGGAGTCTATGGTACAATGACACTGCGATCGGTATGCTTTTTAACCAGGCCAGTATTGGAGCCAGTTTAACCCAAAGTGTCTGAAGGTCTCTCCCCCTCGCTATCCCTGCGACGTCAAAGAACGTCGTGCATCTGAGCAGCTCATCCCAAACATGTACTTGGCCAACAGTCAGCCCGATGCCATCGTCGAGGTTGACTTTAATATCAACGAAAGCACATTGAAGTTCAGCGGGATTGGGTACCACGATCTATCATGGGGTTCCGCGCCGCTTGAATCATCGGTGCACTCCTGGTATTGGGGCCATGGCCGTCTGGGCCGTTATTCTTTGGTCTGGTTCGACGTTATGGGCCGTGACGGCAAGGAGTATTTCTCGGCCTGGATTACAGAGGCCGGGAATGTCATCTTATGTGGCTGCGAACCCGATTCGGTTCTCGTCAGACCGTGGGGAGAGAATAGCGGGTTTCCTCCAGGACGGGGGACGCCTGCACCGTCAGGCTACAGTTTACGTTACGACCTGGGCCAGAACCAGATCTTCATTGCTAACTTTACTCGGGAAGTGAACATAATTGACAATGATTTTACGAAGCACATAATTGGGTTGTTCTCTGGCGGCTTTGAGGGTGGTGAGCAATATGAGGGCCGGGCTATGGCTGATCAGTTCCAGTTTGGTGATTTGTGATTTTTTATCGCGGTGGGCAGCTCAGGATGGAGAATGACAGGTGCTGGCCATGAATGAATGAAGAAGAACCCCGATACCAAATTCATCCCTACAAAGAAAAACAACAATACAACCACCCCCCCAAAGAACAGGCAAAAGCTAAACCGAGTTGGGATTCTGTCCATGGCTGCTCGGAGGAAGGTAGGGCCAGTGGGATTCAAGCAACGCCATAGGCCTAAATAGTGTGGTTATCAAGGAAGCGACTACAATGCAATACCTGATACTGGATAGAAGCATTCTGTTTGTGTAAACTGTGCACATTACAGCACATCTGTGAAACCGCTGTTGTGTGCAAAAGCCACAAGATACCTTATGTCAAATGATTCCTTTAGCACCAAAATTCAGCCGTGGAACCTGATTAGGCACACAAGCGTTCGATGAGGAAAGAGGACTGCTTCCGCTTGGAGTAGATGACCCCTGATCGCCATGCCCCTGCCGCGAACTGCCTACAAAAAACGGATAATATTTATTTGGGGATTGTTTCCGTCGCATTAGCCCATCAGACCTGGCCTGAGTCCAAAGGACTCATCGAGTAGTCCTGGTGATTGTTGTCGGAGATCTACTATTCAACATGCTATGCAAAACTGGAGGATGTGTTGAGGGTCGTGCCGCAGAGGATCAGAGCACAAGAAAGGTCCACTGGGGGCAAGAGGGCAGTGGCCAAAGTCCAGAAGCCAGGCCCCGAGCATTGGATATGATCTCAAGGTTAGAGCCTTCTCGCGGCCCTAGCCATGCCCACTGGTGGCACATTATCAGTCCACAGCTCGCAGTTATGCTAGAAGAGACTGGCTACCCTGTCGAGAAACAGCTCGAGATCCTCACATTCTTGTACCACTGGGTTGTATGTTGCTTTCTTCAGATACTGCTACTTACCCGAGCCATACTAACTGCCTAGATAGATACCCTACCTCGCCCCGGTTGCAGCAGGAAACGCAGCCAGCAGTTGCAATTGGAAATCTCTCCTCCCCTCGGCAATCGTGCCGCTGGAGTACTCATGGAAATGGGATTCATCTGGCAAGGCCAGAGAGCCGGAGATCAGACTCACTATCGAAGTGTTCGGTGAGCTTAGCGGGACCCAGTTCGACCCTCTCAACCAGGCCCCGGCTATGGAGCTCCTTTATCGACTAAGTAGTATCCTACCGGGAGTCAACCAAATCTTGGCCAGTCACTTCCGCTGTAAATTCTTCGATCATGACAATGTCAAATACATGGAAGAGCCGCGGCTTGACACGCTTCCACGCTCAACAATGCTAGTATGTTTTGAATTTAGTCGCAACGATACAACCCTAAAGACATACATGACCCCGCGGAAGCTCGGGCAGCAAGGCTTCGCCCCTTTGTCTGAATATGTATCGGCTATCCAGGCACTAGGGCAAGCGTCAGGTCGGACCCTTGATACCCTAACGAATTTCCTAAGCACTAGCCCTGAGGGAGTGCATCTACACCCATTCGGCTTAGCATTCGACAACGTCGAGCCATCGTCATCTAGGCTAAAACTCTACTTCTTCTCCAACCGAACAAGCTACAATTCTATGCGGGAGGTGCTTACCCTCGGGGGCCGCATCTACAGCGAAAGCTACGACATGGAGGAGAAGCTCCGCACGATCTACTCCCTCGCCCAGCTCCTCATGGGATGTCCCGAAAATAATGCGGAAGACGCTGATATTCCATTACTGCCCATCACCCACTCTCAACACACAGCCGCGGAGCGAGCTACCCTGCTCTCCGGATTCCAGTATTACTTCGATGTCGCCCCAGGCGCGGACCTTCCCAGCGTCAAATTCTACATCCCTGTTCGCAAAGAGCACGCCAATGACCGCGCTGTGGGGAGTGCATTGACTGGGTGGTTTAGAGAACAGGGACGGGGTAAATTCTGTGATAATTATATGCGTATGTTGGAACGGCTAGCTGGAGGACTTGAACTGGGTGAGTGCCGCGGCTTGCATTCCTTTATTAGCTGCATGATTGGTGGGGATGGGGAAATTGAGGTTACAAGTTATCTTCTCCCAGGATCAGAGGCGTAGTGTAACCTTTAGCTGAAGTAGGCAATAATGGACCATGGCTGGGGATGAATGAAATGCGCTTTGTTTCACCAGCACAAAACTGGAGGGCGCCAACCACATGTGAATGTGGTTGAAACACCCTTTGCTCGGGTAGGCTAAGCACCAGCCCGAGCCTGACACTCCTGACCCTTACGTTCTCCGGTGTAAGATGCCCTCCCTTTCCTCGTACTGGAATGCATGCCTATCTGTCATTCAGGATGCGTTTCTGCCATTGAAAGGAGCATCTACCAGGGCAATCTATCGGAGTACATAAGGCACAGCAGACCCACGCCCCGTTGGTATTACATCAATCAGCTGAGAAAAGTTTTGAAATATTCTTCGATATGGACAGGAACTCATTCACAGCTTATGGCCCAGCTACTGGAGCTATAACAGAGTCCGGGGAGCAGGAAAATGACCACACGAAGCCTCACACATGGAAGACCTTCGCCAAGTACGCATGCTTCGAAAGCGAAGCTGAGCGGCAGTGGTGGAATGATAGCGGAGCACTAATTGCCCGGTTCCTCTCGCTAACAAATGGCGATATAGACCAGCAATACCAATGTCTGCTCTTCGTGCGTCAAGTTCTCATTCCAGCTTTGGGTCCCTATCCACCCGTCCGCCGTTGCTGCATCAACACCACAGAGATCGGAATGGAACTCAGTTTGAACTTCCAGGGTCCAGGGGAGCCCGTGTTCAGAGTGAGTATAGACCCAGTCAGCAGAATGACCGGCACACCTATGGACCCGCTGAATATCAACACGGTGAATAACATGATTACGCGATTGGCGTCAATGGGTATCAAAGGCTTCGACCGCACGCTCCACCACCACTTCACACGCGAGTTCTGCATGTCTGAACAGAGCATGCAGAGTTACCAGAGAGACAGCGGCGAGGCAATTGCATGGTCGCAGACAATCCTGGCATTTGACTTCAAAGGTGGCGACGTCGTCACGAAGCAATACATTTGGACTCGACATGCGGCACGTGCGAGCGGCTTGCATCCCCATAGCCTGATCCGTCGCGCTATTTCGCGGGTGGAAAACCAGATGCATTGCTCTGCAGCGGTGGAATTGGTACTGGAGTATATGGAGACGTTCAACGCGGACATCCCTGTGCCCTTCTTCAGCTGGGACCTCGTCGACCCGACCCAGTCGCGTTTTAAGATCTACGGCATTTCCTGGCAGTGGTCGTGGGCAAAGGCTGAAGAAGTCTGCACTCTGGGTGGGAAGCTCAATCACCATGATATTGACCTCCTGAAGAAGCTGTGGCATATCTTAAAGCTAGATGAGTTTACACCCACGATGGGCTTCACTTGGAACTATGAGATCCGGCCCGGCCAGCCCAAGCCAGAAGTTAGGCTCTACCTCGCTATCTGCGACCGCAGCGATGAGGAAGTTGCGCAGGCCGTGGTGCAATGGTTTGAGCTACTTGGGTGGCATGAGAGGGCGCAGTCATACCCGGAAACACTGCGGTATCTTCAGTAAGTATTCCAGTCCTCCCGCGTCATTATCTCAGGAAATACTGATAAGACGATATACCCAACCGTGATCTGAGCAAAACCAAATCTGCGCACACATGGTTGTCAGTCACGGTCTCGGAAAAGGGTGTTTACACGTCGCTCTACTACCACCCTCTCGGCAATGGGTCGGATGATTTCAAGATCCGTGAAAACTGGTTTTGACGCTGGGCGGGAACAAGTTGGTTCGGGGATACATGAGCCGTACATGTAGTTTGCCTTTTTTCTGTTTTACCATTTGTTGCCTCGTCGGGAAAGAACAAAAGACAAGCTAAAAATTTCCCGACAAAACTACATTGCAGCTGCCGTAGCAGAAGTCCCGAGTCACGGCTGTACGTTGCCAGTTGAGTAGTATGTATAAACTCATCTATGCTGCATGACAAAGCCTGCAGGGATTTTATGTGAACGCCCAGCCACACACCAAATTATTAAAGTTTGTAAAGACACTCTTGAGATAGTAAAGGCATCCTTACATACCCACCTAGCTGCCACGTAGGACAGGACAAAGGGCTGTGAACATGGTGCGTATTGCAGTGCCTCATGTAAATATCCGTTTTTGTTCTATCCACATACTACAACTGTATTTACGAAGGCAGGGTGGTAAAGGAATCACCGTACTCAGCCGTGCAGACTTATCCGTAGCCTAGCTAACCAGGGGTTCATATTCAGAGTCTAAAGCTTGGTGTCGGACACGTCTTACCCACCAACATCCGGGAATGACTACATAGCATGAAAGGTGGACTGATTCCGGGCCATACTGTGATCCGGTACGTGTGACTCCGCTATGCAGGCTCAACGTCCATACAAGTGGACAAATGTGGCGGGAGGTTTGTCAAAGGGACGAAAGAAAGTTTTGTCAAGGCTGTACGTGCAACGGGGCATGCAGCGTCAGCACAGATATGCAAACACGTCCAAGCGTAAGACATTCGGGAGGGGCGGGGAGGGGGCGTCGAGTCCACATGTGCGAGGTAACTGCGTCTAGAAACCAGCATGCCTGTGGAGCAACTCAGTATGTGTACCATGGGGAAAGCCCTGCATATAGTGTATGTGTATCTATACATTTATCAACATACACTACATTGGCAGTAATCAAAGAGCCCTGAAAGGATAAAAAGGGAGGCAAGGTAAGAACATCCTATCTTGTGATATGACACCACGTCACATCATGCTATACCTACTCGGTTTCTATAATAATTCCATCATTAGCATGGATTAAGGATGAAATGTCCCTGTGGGAATGGGCTAAGACTGTCCAGTATTGGCCTGAAGGTCATACCGTCATCGATGAAAGTTCGCGACTATAGGTATACATGCAAACCAAAAGTCCTGCTGACATCCAAGGCATACGACCAAGTCATTGCTGGTCGGAAAACTGCGGAAGGTATACCAGTAGCAGCTAGAGTGCATCCGTGCCTGGCCCTGGTCTAGGCTGGGTAAACATGGACTCTACTAGAGCAATGGATGCAGTGCGTTGGGTGGAACGGCCCGTTTTTCGCCTCGAACAGGCACATTCTGAAGTTCCATACGGCTCAAGCTGAAGAAGTCGCTTACTTCGACATCCATCACAGTATTTGAGCTTACAATATACTATTCTTCTATTGTCCATGTCAGGTGCCCACCGGCCCTCAGTTCAGCCTTCCTTACTTTCTTACCCGTCCATTAATTGTTCCACAGCATGCTTTTACCTTTTCAATGTTTGATATTCCGCGCTTGAATAATGGGGTATTGAGTTGGCCGCTCCCAAGAGGAGGGTGACGATAGCAGCCTGCCGACGCATTCTGCATGGATATCCATAATGTGACCAGCATATGGGAACACAGATACCTCAATAGCCTCTATTGTCCTGCGTTTGATTCAGCGGACATTAACACCCAAAATTAGGCAAAATAGAACTATTTCCCTGGCTTGTGCTCTCTTGTCAATGCGCTTGGCAGTAGAAGGCTCTTGTGGGACATTCAATGGATATATAAGTCAAACGTAGAAAGCAAGAGTCAGCATACCCTAAGGCATAAATCATAGGAGCTGTCTCGATGGCTGCCTTCACCGTTATCATAATCGGCGGGAGCATATCGGGCCTCACCCTGGCGAACGTGCTGGAGAAGTATGGGATCAAATACATACTTCTTGAAAAGCGCCCGTCGATTGGACCCCAGCTTGGAGCAACTGTCGTGGTCCACCCTAGCGGCCTACACCTCCTTTCCCAGCTTGGTCTCAGAGAGAGAGTTGAGGAATTAGCAACCCCGGTGGAACTGCAGAAGGCAATTGGACCGGATGGAACCTTGTTAGCGACAATGAATTATGGCGAGTTATTTAAAAACATGTAAGTGTATTGAATATCGCAGCCACGAATCAATGCGACCGCACGATTGCTGATGCGCTCAGTACTGGTTATATGCCAATGTTCATTGCACGACAAGACCTCATCAAAGTGCTTTATGATAATTTGCAAGACAAATTCAGGGTTCATGCCTCGCTGGGGCTAAGAGAACTCGAATGGGCAGGCGACAAGGTAAAAGTCACGACTACTGACGGTACCTCAGTTGTTGGAGATATTGTTGTAGGTGCGGACGGTGCCAATAGCAGAACTAGGGCAGAGATCTGGAAAATCGCCGACGTTGAAGACCCGAGTTATGGGTCACAACAGCTGGCTAAATGTAAGTCTTCTCTCCAATGGATACCCCCACTATTATTAGCGCGACCTTACATTACCTCTCTCCAGCAATCGCCTGTACCTATCGCTGCGTGTTTGGGATGGTAGATGACGGCGACAGCAGCCTTGCTCGCACTGCATATCTAGCTTTCCAGTACAACAGGGCATATACGTACCTTCCCACTGACTCTGGAAGAGCTTATTTCCTTGCATTCTTTAAGAACCCTGCAAAGACTGTCAATGACGCGATCCCTCGGTATTCCGATCAAGATGAAGATGCAGACGTCGCGGCGCATGCGAACGACATCATCGTACCCGGGCTTACATTCGGCGATCTGTACAAGCGGCGGACACGGTGTACCCTTGTACCGCTGCAGGAGTATCTGCTTGATAAATGCTTCTATAAACGGGTGGTGTTGATTGGGGATGCTGTTCACAAGGTATGAGGATGGATTCTACTCTACTCCAGTGCGCATAGCATTCGATGCTAACATTAGTGCAGTTGAACCCCATCACCGGCCGTGGAGCAAATCTAGCAATCGAAGGAGCAGCTCTTCTCGGTGATTTGATTAAGCACGCCCTGGAGAAGAGCTTGCAGCCGACGGACGAGATGCTTCAAACAGCGTTCTTCACATACCAGCAATGCACGAAATCAAGGGCACCATCACAGATCGATGACGCTCATCGGGTTCAGAGCCTCGCAGCCCTCGAGAACCCATTGTTAAAGTTTATGAGCCTAAAGCTCTTAAAAAGGGCTACCGCCGATAAGCTGGCTCTCGGCGTCGCCGTTGATTTTTCTACAGGCCATAGCATGCGATATCTGCCCCAACTGCCACAGCGAGGTATGGTACCACTGAACAAGGATGTAGTCGCCAACCCGGAACATCGACCTGCCTCCTCCACAGTGCTCTGGATTATACTGATGCTCGGGATGGCTTCCCTGGGTGCAGTTTGGCAAAAGCACCAGAGGGCCGAAGAGGATCAACCCATTCATGGTTACACTCTTCTCACTTTATCGACCGTGTGTGGCTTGTGGACTGTGGAATCCTATCGACCGGGTTTTTTCGGTACGCTCTTGTGCAGGTAATTCCCTCCAGTTATGAAATTCATGCCTCTTTCCTAATATAACTAGTGCTGTTCTGTGGGCGGTTTGCTCCATAGTGGCCGGCTGGGAGGTTACCGTGCCGCTATATTTCGCTCTCTACATCTACCAAAGTCGCCATCGGTCCTTCTTCTATCCAGACCCACGCGCTATCGATATACGAGCTGCTGAAGCGCTGCCTTATTGCGCCCTGGTTACTCTTCTCATTGTCATCCTGCTTCTCCAAAGGGGCCCGGAGATTATGGGTAACTGGGCGCCCCCCTTGATACCTTTGACACTCCCTATCGCTGTGTATCTCGGGCAACAGTTAAAGGCAAGACCATGCCAGGCGGACACCTTGAAATTACTCTATGACAATCGGGATATGCACCATGTATGTCAGTTCTACAATCTGATGATCCTCTTCGCCAGTGCAGTCCATGGTTCTCTCGGGTATTCGGCCATTATCCACTCGCTGAAGAATTTTGATCTCCCCGTAGACGGCGCGCGGTTAATCTGTCATTCTCTGACGATTCTGGCATGGTCCCATTTTACGCTGTGGGACATGCGCCGGACAAATATCGTCCAACAACCCCTTCTCGTCGCGTCGGCTTGCTTGTTCCTGGGCCTTCTTATCTTGGGTCCGGCGGCCACTTTAATGGGCTTTTGGAAGTGGCGTGAGGAAAGAATGGAACTGGCAAGGGCACCCTCCAGCACAAGAAAGCAATACTCTCCTGGATGGGGCCAGCCTGCTCGGTTGAAGATAGATCCAGAGACCGGCGAAATTTCAGTCAGAAACTTATCGTGATTGCTATGTTCCCCTATAGATATATGCTCTTTTCATATGTCTGTAATTATCGAGTAACCTCCGTTCGTCTTGAAGAAGACTCATGTCCTGCACATCCCCTCAGAATCCCAACCATCACTCCTCACCCCCACCCTAGCAATGAATAAGTCCTTTGGATCCCATTTCTTCTTAATCGAAACCAACCGCCGATAGTTCCTCATACCCCAGTACCTCTCCTTAAAATCGGGCTCATTCGGGTTGCCCATATTGCTATACGAAACCCACTGACTCGAGTCAATCGCATACAGCATTGGCATCAACTCATCCGTGAGCCTTACCATGGCACGCTCCCTTGCCCGAAGCGACGTATCAACATTAACCACGAGGCTGACCAGGTGTGCGGAAGACCTCCATGCAGGGTGGAGTGGTAAATCACTGTTTTCATTGTTGATCCGTCCCCCGAGATTGCTGGTCAACAGCCCGTCGCCTGGGTCCAAGTTAATGGCTGCCATGCGCTTTGCCATTACCAGCGGACCGTTGGGAGACTCGAAGAAGTTCCGGGAGAGAATGGTCGAGCCAAAGAACTCTGTGATTGTGGGTTCGTTCGGGTTGGCGAACGAGCTTATCTTGCCTACAGTGATGGGGGAGATGTTGTACTTTCGTCGCGACGTTCCTAGGATAGGCCCCATCATCCTGGTGAGGTCTTCCGCCAGTGTTCTGTTAAGTAGATAAACTTCCAGTACCGCACTAATGGAACCCTTAGCAGAGGTTTGGATGAGACGGAAAACACCCGGTGCATCGAGATGATTGAAAGCCCGGAGTGCGTTGAGCAGCCCTGCGATATCCTCGGTCCAGAATGATGGGTCATGACGGTTTCCAGAGACAGTGAGCTCTCCTTTGAGAGTGGGAAGATCGGGATATGTCCTCATCGTCACGCGTACCACGATCCCAAAGCTGCCGCCGCCACCACCACGCAAAGCCCAGAAGAGATCTGCGTTTTCATCTGCGTTTGCGATGACGAGCTGGCCCTATTGACTCCATGTTAGTATACCGTAGCCTCGAGATAGTTGAAGGAGATAGAGATGCCCTGGAAGCAGGCGCGTACCGTGGCGACCACGACCTCGAACTCAAGCACATTATCGACCGCCAGTCCCCACGTATACCCCATAAAGGCTGGGACCCCTCCGCCCTGGATAAATCCACCAGCGGCACCGACAGTCCCAGAATCACCCCCCGTGACAACAAATCCTCTCTCGGCGCCTCGCGCGTAGAGATCGCGGAACATGACGCCAGCGCCGATGGATACGGCAGGTCCCGCGCACGTCTGATATTTGGAATGGGATCCGCCAGGGCAAAAGTTGCTGTGATAGAGTATGCTATTCAGCCGATGGGTGAATATCTGGAAAGATTCGGGGCCGCTTGATGAGCCAGCGCCGTCATGTCCTGTATTCCGGATTACGAGCCGGAGGTTGTATTTCCTCGCAAACCGAACCGCCGTCTGGACTTCCTTCTTAGACTCAACTACTGCCGCATACAAAGGGATACGGCCTTGATTACAGGGTTGCTCTCGTGCAGAAAAGGGGAGGCAGGTTTGGGTAGAGACAAGGCTGCTCTCCCAGACAGTGTTCTGGAGTGCTCCTAAGTGTCGGATTAGCTTAGGGTCGGCTCGTTGGGGTATCAGTGGGAGTGAAGAGAGTAGTAGATGTAGACACCCACCTGGCATCGACGCACGCCAAAGGCTGTTGTTGGCCATATACCGAACATGCTCACAGGCATCATGGTCAAAGTCAGGGTCGTGGCAAACATAGGCAACGGGTCGGGGGTTCACTAAGTGGCCGCTGATGGAGTTGTTAAGGGCGGACCAGTCTTGTTGAGATGGCCAGCACCGCTCAAATGACCGACATCGACATTGGATCCGTTGAGAGGGGCTCCAGATGTACAGGAAGATGACAACGATGGCCGCCGACAAGCGAAATAGAGCCATTTCAATACGGTTCCTGCCCTTGGTTGCTAGAAATAGACCCAAACAATTTTTACAGAGCCAGCTGCCGAGTGCAGGGCAGGTCTTTGTTCCGAGGCCGTTAGTAATGCATCCCATCTATTGAGGGATAAATGGCCACCAGGAAGGTATTGGAAACTCCTTTCTCCTAGGCCTCGACCGTATGACCCGCGCTAATCTACCTCGTACTAACCGTAACCTATGTGCCGTATCTGTCTCTTTATTTTTTTTCCTGAAATGGAATCACGGGGAATAGCTACTAGCAGCCTGCTGCTTCACCAAAGTCTAGGCCCTGAGAATGATCCCAGACTATTCAGCACCTTCACGGCAAATTGAGTGATTGATTTGCCACGCAGCAGCACGTAATTGGGTGTAGAACAGGCTGCTGGCCGAGACCTTATTGGTAGAACGGAATCCGTGCTTACAAGGTTTCTCAGGCTAATCTCTCTACCAGGCCGATGGGCTCATGATTGTTAGGGACACTACAGCGCTTGCCCGCTACCTAGATGCGGGAGTCACTTCCGAAATTGCTGGGGTATCTCAAAAACAGACCTCTAACAAGCACGATGAGACTACCATGAGCAGTTGAAAGGACGCATCTCTAATACTCAATGCTATAGAACGCAGCCCATAAGTAATGCAAGCGAGACCTAACTTAGAGCTGGAAGAACCTCGCGAAACCCCCCATTAGCGCTCATACACGCCCCATTCACCCATCTTGCCTCCTCCCCCGCAAGGAACCCAACAATGAACGCAATATCTTGGGGCATGCCAACTCTCTGTGCCGCAGTGAACGCCTTCGCCAGCTCCTCCATAAAACCCTCAGGGTACAACTTCCCAACGACATGAAACCCATCTGTAACAGTCGGACCAACACAAACCGTATTAAATGTGGCCGCCTTGTCCGTAGCGAATTCGGCAGCTAGAGAGCGAGTAAAGCTATCCAACGCGGCTTTACTTGCGCCGTAAGTCATAACAGGACCTGGGTTCGCCAACTTAGCTGCCGCGCTGGAAATATTGATAACGCGCCCACCGGAGACAGGCAGATGGGGCATTGTGGCGCTAATTATAGAAATTGGCGCGAAAGCGTTCGCCTGCATCACCTTCTGGAAGACGGGGAGCGTTAGTTCTTCAACAGAAGCCGCCTCGCTTGGATCGAGATAGGCGGCGTTGTTGACAAGAATGTCGATGGTTGGTGTTTCGAGGCCAGCTAACGCTTGCTGAACGAGACCATGGCCAATGTTTGGATCAAGGAGGTCGGCTTTAATCGCGATACCCATCCCAAGTCCGTTTTTTCGGCATTCGTCTAGCGTTGATTCCGCTGCTGCGAGGTTGCTGATGTATGTGATCGCCAGCTTGCTGAGCCCCTTGCACGTTAGATGGATTGCGATAGCTCGGCCGATGCCTCGCGATCCGCCGGTAACAATAGCGGTTTTGCGTGCCAGAGACCATGGAGCTTGTGTCATTGTCGACAGTAACAATAATACGTAGTTAGAGATCGCAGTAGGGGTGCCTGTTCCAGCACAATGGCGTAACGTCAGTCCTTGAACGGACCGAAGACCTGGCTCATTTTATGTTATCACGGGGTAATAACTAGAACCATGACTGCCTGGAAGTGATATTGGGTAATACGAAGAGAGGAAACAGGACAATACATTAGGGCCGTCGTACATGTGCCAGCCCAAAAGTAGCGGCCATAGTGTAACATGGCCACCCGAGAGTAGCTGACCTCCTTAATGTCAGATAATGGAGCTGAAAGCATATTTTTCTCTAAGCCAAAAAATCGAGCTTCTGTCTTCCTCATTCAGCTTTATTGTTCACACATATCCTTCCTGTACCAAAAAGCAGTGGCATTACTCCTTTTTCTCAGCATGCCTGTAGAAAACGAATTTCCTCGTGAACTCCCAAACGTCCTTATAACCAGGCTCCATACCCTTACCGCGCAGCTGAGTGCGGATAATAGCCTTGAAGCAAAGAGGGAATGTCTACAGGTGTGCAAAGCACTCGCTGATCAGCTCCAAGAGCCAGATGACGCTGCAGTCAATATGGCTTTTTCGGTACCCAGTATCCTCTATTGTCTGTGTCCAATTCCCCACTGACTTCCCCAAGCCCGTTCTTGCCCTCAGTGCCCGCATTGCTATTGACTTAGGTCTGTTCACACACATCGTTCAAAAGTGCCCCATTACATCTCGGTCACTCGCTGCAATTACTGGTGCCGAGGAGCTCTTGATAAGTACAGATAATCCGGGCTACTTCTGGGGTGTTGCTTAACGATGTATTCATAGCACGTATCTTGAGGCTCCTCTCAACAGCCCACTTCGCTGAAGAAACCTCCACGGGAACCTGGGCACCAACACCCATCACAAAGACCATGGCCAAAGAGGAAATTGCGGCTGGGTATCGATTTATGTACGTGTCTCCGCGAGATGCATACTAATTATCCCAAACAGTGTCTAATACGCTGTATTGTAGATGTCATATGGTTGTTCCTGCCCTCCAAAGCGCCCCGGGCTACTTCCAGCATCACGGCTATTCTTGTCCGACTGATGCAAAAGATGGACTCGTACAACACGCCCTGCAAACTAAAAAGACCAGCTTTGAGTATATCATGTCTGATCCCCACCTACTCAAAGACTTCAACCTCTTCATGGGAAATGGGATGGGCGCGCGAAAATCGTGGCTGGATTGGTACCCTGTGCAAAGCAATATTCTGGATGGCGCGGACGCAGATCCAGACAAGGCCTTGATTGTCGATGTTGGCGGAGGTAAGGGCCATGATCTGATCGCCTTTCATAAAAGATACCCGAATGCTGGACGTCTGGTTTTGGAGGACTTGCCAGCGGCATTCGATGACCTTGGACAATATAGTATGGTGATTGAAAAAGTTCCGCACGATTTCCTTGCTGAAGCCCAACCGGTCAAAGGTACTGCTTTTCCATTGATTTCCTCATTTATACTGTATAGATTCGTTGACATAAAACAGGTGCAAAGGCATACCTATGTCACCACATCCTGCACGATTGGCCCGACAACTACTGCGTGCGGATCCTGGAGGGAATCTCCTCAGCAATGACACCCGGGTACTCGAAACTCCTCCTACACGAGGGCATTGTGCCGGAAAAGGGAGTGTGCCAGTTCCAGGCAATGTCGGATATTGCAACGATGGCGTGCAACGGGGGAATGGAACGTACAAGGGAACAATGGCGTACGCTACTTCATATGGCAGGCCTCCAGCTAATCAGGTTCTGGAATTCACCTGATGAAGGGGGTGATGGGATTATTGAGGCTGCGAAAGTTTGATACCCAGGTCATGGTATCATTGATTTATCATTCTTACCAGACTTTTGGGTTCTCTGGCTACGACGAAGCGATGGCATACGATATTCGATCAATGTGAGAACATGGTTCATACCTAAATCATAACCTCGAGATTTCTAGATACCTGACGGCCGGGAGGCCTCTATATAAGCGCCCGTCTTGCTGGCTTGAGTCTTCAAGTGTGACGGGTGTCGAGGATGGAGGATCGATTAGGTACGGCAGAGAATCATCATGGGATCAAGGAGTAACAATAACATGAAGCTATCTGTCACATTTCGATCAAGACTAACTCTTAGCCGTCCTCTTCAAGGTTGCCTAGTACATTATATAGACAATATGAAGAGTCATTCCGCTTTCAGAGATTGATGATGTGGCCGGGTAACCGTCCGGTTCCGAGTTCGATCCGCGCTCGGACCGGACCATATGACACCAAGCAACGTGTCCTGGATTTCTATATCCTGTATCGGTCAGCATGACAGCACTGCAGCGCAGGGGATGCTCCTCGAGCATTGTAGGAATGACAGGTCAACATGCAGGACTGTTGTGGTGAGCTCTTCTAGGGTGATGATGTTACTTGGTGCTGACATTAGCTCCTGATGAATAGTGTATCAATCACATTTATTTGTTCATCTTCAATTTCATTATAGAATACTCCTGTAACTCGTGTGGAAAGGGGCGAAATGGGGCTGGATTAATTACATGTACGTAGCCTACTAGAGGAGCGGATGCCTTTATACTTGGCACCATACTTGGAATCTCTATTTACTGTATGAACTGATATATCTAGATTGAGGCTTGGATTCAGAATGGGAGGATAGACCCTTGGAGATAGCAGCAAAGCTGATATATAGTATGGATAAACTGGATACATCACATGCACACTATAAGGGATCAGCGTCACATGGCATTTGTCCATCATCTGTATGGATTAGCCTGCTCTTATCAAAAGCATCACCAGCATCAACCACTGTAATGGACCCACCTACACAGGGCGGCCCTAGGAAACAAGGGAACAGCTCGGGATAGCATCATTGCAACCACCTTGGAAGGTGGTAATCTCCCGGTGGTTCCAAGCAGCGTTACTCGTCTCGGGCCCTAACTATTTATTTGTTTCCCCGCCGATAACACCTAAGTGGGGTCCTAGCCTGCAGACCTGCCTCAACTGGAGGACCGGAAGTATATCGGTAGCATGACATGGACAGTCAGGTCGGATACATTGTCAGACAAGATCAGCATCAGCCTTTCTCCTCCATCTTGGCGCCCTTGTTGTCCAGGGACAAAGCAGCAGCGGTAGTTTGGCAGATAGAAGTTGATTGCAACAAGATATAAATGCAGTGTAACAGACACGTGAGGTGGAAAGGGTCACATTCCTGCATTGTACGGCGGATTGTTGAGAGAAAATGGCTAGGGTACATGAGTAGGTTACGTTTCAATATTCGCGAATTCCATCCATATTGCACATGCGAGGTGCTGCTGGGAATCCAGATTGGGTCACGACACTCTGTGCCAGCACCTAAATAAAACACTCATTAATAAACAGCCATATCCCAATGAAATACCTGAGCATTGAATATTGAAAGAATCCTTGATAGTCCACCGCCATCATGTACCACACTGGTAGGAATCACACTACATACTTTACTATGCACCTATGGTAGCCCACCAGCTGAGATCATATCTGCTGATGTTGTTTGTCTAGCTCTTATTATTACAAAGGCTCAGGAAAATCCTGGAGTCTATAGAGTGGGTAGACTGGAGAATGGAAAGGGATATTTACTCTCTTCATTTCCTCCAAGAAAGAGTCGTGAATTGCTTGAGCTCTGTGTTGATATATTCTATGTGGGTGCCTCTTTTCTTTTCGCGCCTGACCATGAGGGACCAATAGCAGCTAACCTCCCCTCGAATGCAGATTGGTGGCTGGATAGATACATTAACATCTGAGATTGTTATTGAACTTGAAACCTGTGGATTTGACCTCGGTATTTTCCATGGGATGGCTAACCAGGCACTTTGCGTTAATCTTGACCTGCCTTTTATCAAAGGCACTGTCAAAATGGAGTTGAATGCGTTTGACGAGATCTGGGCACACTTTGATACAGTTCAGCCTGGGAAAGACAATAGGTTTATTAAGTCTATCCACATGTACACTCTGCCTAAAGTTGTCTGCGAACCATGGGTCTGATGAGCAGATACTCTTAATACAGTTATGGACGTTGAGTAGACAGATTGGAACAGACACAAAGATCAGCCACAAGTAACCTATCTCAGTAGATTGAAAATGAGATACTGCTTTTCTTACTTCTACAGGTACACAATCTCAACTATTCCAAATCCCTCAGTCTCTGTCCCCTGGAACTGGCCTGCGAATGTCACAAATCCATTATAAGCTTCGGGTTCGGACCCATGTGAACCAGTATTCAACTGATTCTCCGTGCGGCTCTTGACTTTGATGATCGCATCATAACTGGGGATCTCAACAGTCCAGGCAAGAGGATAACTTTTGTTGGTGGAATCTGAGTGGAATATGTGACTGAGATCTGGTATCCAAGTAATATTACAGACTGTCTGGGCCCCGTAGGCATTGCGAACAGTAGCAAATCGCACAGGTGTAATTGGCGCAGCCCGGTCGGCATCTGTATCACCTGTCCAGATACTAAGGACATGGCCAGTTTTGGGAATATGAAGGCCATACCAGGTCCAGTTTGTGAGGCCACCGGTCCCCCACTGCCGGTCATACCAGGTTAGTGAGCGCTTTGGATCAATTGGAATCTGCTCGTCGCCAACGATCAGAAAACCATTGGTCCAACAGGCCGGGAGGCTCCATTGCTTGCTTTCGCTGGCGCCCAGCATCACAACACCCGCGCCGCCATTAATGAGCGGTTTTGTCGTTGCATGGTAGGTGAGATCGAACGTGACATTAGGGTGCGAGCTCTGAACACGCATAGTGGTATAGTTGTCGTTCGAAATGCCTTCGAAACCATTGCCCTTCCCCACGCCGGCCTTGAGATGAGAAGGGGGCGAGGCAGTATACGAGCCATTGCCGGCTTGGAAGAAGTAGCGGTACTTCAGGCTGCTTAAATCAAGAATCGAGGACCGGTAGACATCGTGAATTCCGTCATTCACGTAATGCGAGACGACAAAATATTGCCCTCCGCTTACGCTGGTTATCCATGAACCCGTCGCCCAGGACCCGTTGTAGTTGGTCGACTGCGTCGCGGAGAGATCGTAGATGGTGGGGAGTCCGATGTCCTGGGATGTCAGTGCTTCTTCTAGTTTTCCATTCTGCACGTACTTTATAGGAGCCGTCAAACGTCTCAGGAGCAAAAGGGTAAGTGGCCTTGGCAGCGGCGGGAAGGGTGCTGAATGCTGCGAGGATGGCGGGCCGCATACTTGAGACGTACATTCAAACAAATAGGCACGTTGAATAATTCTTCCGGATATGGGCTGATCCTCCGGGACCAAGATGCTGAAAGCTGCCGTAGTTAGGCACCCGTGTGCTCTAACCCTACCTAGGCAATCCTGTCTGCTGGGCACGTTCACATCAGCAATTAGCGCAATCGCAATGGCAGAAAAGGGCTGGGCAGGCAGCTTACACATACAACCAGATATAGTTTTGTGAATGACTCACGGAAATCTACCGAGTGCGTACTGAGTACGGCTACATAGAGTGCCACTTGACCAAGTGGGGGGTGTGGTGGCGTCGTACAAGAGTGCCGCTCCCCAGAATACAATCCCTATCGTTACTGAACGCAAAGGTTCCTGAACATAAATAACCCGATGGAGTGTAACACGAGCGCCACAATGAGGGGACCATGATTTACTTCATCTGGGCTGCGGCAAAACCGCAACTGCCGTTTCCAATTCGTTGGGCGCTTTGGCGGACTGCTGTTACAAGGTTGCCCACCGGGCTAGCGGACCACAGCCTTGAAAGTGACGTCTCCGGCCGCATTTTCTTTATCGCTCCCAGAATTCCCGGCGTCTTTTCTCTTAATCTGCGCTGCCTTGCTTGGCCCTGTAGTATCAACATGTCCTCCCAATCTTTCCGCCAGATCATCGGCCTGGCGCCCTCAACCGCCACAATCACCGACTCCACGCTTATCATCGTCGACGCACAGAACGAGTACGCCCAGGGTCTTCTCAGAGTCCAAGAGGTCGACCAGAGCCGAAAAGTAATTGCCGATCTTCTCTCCCGGTACCGTACTGCCGGTCAACACAAGAACATTGTCCATGTTGTTCACCAGACACCTGCTGGGGCACCGGTCTTCACACCCGACACGCCCCTAGCAAAGGAGTTTCCTGAGCTGAGCCCCGCAGTTGGGGAGAAGGTCATTACCAAGAAATGGCCATCCTCGTTTGCGCAGACCGATCTCCACGAGTACCTGCAGTCTTTGGGGGCGGTAGGTAAGAAGGTCGTCCTTGTAGGATACATGGCGCATGTCTGTGTGTCGACTACGGCTAGGACGGGCGCGGAGTTGGGATACGATGTGCTTGTTGTAAGGGACGGGGTTAGCGATAGGGCTATTCCCGGGGTGGAGGCGAATGTCCTCGTTGATGTGGCGCTAAAGGAGGTCACAGATGCGTTTGGGACAGTGATTGCGTCTGGGGAGATTAAAGGGTAGCTGGAAGGGATCTTTGATGGAACCGGTATTGGAGCAGCCCTAATGGCCGCGGCCAAGTAGTGAATCTATCTGGCAAGTGTTCTCTATAGAGTTCGAAAGGAATTCTTTGCTGGGTACAACCTCATGCTCTGTTCTCCTGTCTTTACACCTCTCTTATGTTTTCCCTTCTGCTCTCCCAAACAAGCCTTGAACCTTGTAGGCTGTTAAGTACCTGACTGCAGTGCTGTTTCTCTGTGCTTGATTGGGACCCAGTGTGTGTTCCTATTAGCCAAAGTGTGTGTGATTGAGCCTGGCAAGCTAGGTTATTATAGTATACCATGCTAACACTGTTACTTTTTTATGCAGGGTAATATATCCTGTTATATTCCTCTATCTTTATATACAGGGTAATATATCTAGTTTTATACCTCTGTCTTTATATATAATAATTTAGGGCGGTAACTATATACCTATCTATAGATCTTATCTAAAATATAAATCCTTGTATTTAACCTTGACTATGAGTTTTTATCTGAACTAAGCTTAAGTATCTTTCTGCCTGACCTTCTTATTATATCTTAACATAGACTTGTTAAACCACGGGTTGGGGCGGGTTTTCAGGCCCAGCTGATCCGCCCACGCGGTTTTTGGGGTGGGTTACCTGAACAGTAAACCGCCCATAGGTTTAGCAAATAATTCTAACCCAACCCGGGGCTGGTTGAGGCGGGTTTCGTGGGTTGGGTTTAACAAGTCTAAGCTCAACCACTAGCTCTGATACTAGAAGGTTTTTTTACTGCTTGTATAAGCAGACTCCTCAAGATCAAAATCCTATCCTGCCAAATGGGGATCAGCAGCTTGCACCCTATGTGCACACCCATGTCAGATAACAGCTGCTGGCCCAACCTGGAGCACCCGTGCCATTTATACATAGCAGTATATTTGCCCAGCAGATTAAGCAGCATCCGCCATTATATATCAATGCCCTTTCTATCTAATCCCGCAGCATAGCTATGGCTCAGCCCTGTACAAACTGCCGCTGTAGACAGGCAATGTACTTATTTACAGAATGCCGCCATGTCCCAGGCGCATTTGGCGGAGCCTGCGGCAATTGTAAATGGTCTGACCATGGAAGGCGATGTTCTGTACAAGATGAGTGATGGGATACTATAGAGGAAGGCAGGAGTGATCTACTGCAGGGTAGATGGCACGTTGCACCGAATAGGCAGATTGATATTTTCAGCCTAGACCCAGAGCCGGGCAAGCAGGGACCCCAATTGACCTAGATGCAGAGGAGGGAGAAGAAGGCAACCAAATTGTACTTTAAGAAGATTTTAAGAAGATTTTAAGAAGATTTATAGAAGGAGAAATGCATGTTTATTTCTTATCTAGGAATTCTGCCAATCAATAACGCCGCAAATTTGACCCCCATATATCCTATATATATTCGCATTCTGCGTACTAGCACCAATGTAAGCCGAGGCGTACTCATTTGCAGTGAGAGTCTCAGACTTTGCACACAGCCCCTGTACAATCTTACTCGCACTCGTTCCAACAGCGAACTTGAACCCGAAATTCTCGGATACCGCAATTGCAAGGTGAATCGCGCTCTTGGCTTCCAAAGTCACCGTGCCGGAGCCAGGGTACGCCAATACAAAGCCAATGAGCGTCATCACGGCATCCCACTGGCAGTAAAAGGCCTCATGCCAGCCGTCCAATAGTGATGTTTCTTCCAAAACCTGGTGTGTGAGCTTCGTCAAAGCAATGGCGTGAGCGGCGCAGCGCGTCGCAAGTTCACCGGGTAGTGAGTTCTCTGATATGTGCACCTGGCTTGCTGGTTGATACGGAAAGCATATCATTGATCTGAATAGGTTGACGCAGACGTGGTGGTACGTGTTTTCGAGGAGCATGCGCTGTCGCTGTAACCACTCTGGGGCGGACAGCTCTAAAACAACGCGGGCGCCATCAGTGGAGAATGGTCTGCTGTTGGAATCCTGCCGTTTCAGCTTCAGGGCATCAGGGACGCTATCGCACCAAGCGTCGAGGGACGGGATATGCTTAGCGATGATCTCGGCGCCGGCTTGAAGCGCATCCGGGCGATCCCAGATTGGCTGTCCCTCTTGTAGATGGAAATCGGTATTATGAAAGGAGGTATAAGCTGCTCGGAATGTTCTGCAGAGCGTTATCTGTCGCAGATTAAAGCTTAGCCACGTCATATCTTCATCAGCGGGGACGAACGTCGAGCCCGACGATGCTGCAACACGCAAGCTATCGATGCAGAGGGCGGGCATAGAATGGGACTCGCTAAGCATGAACGAACGTCCGAGTTTCATGGTAGCGCGGGTATCCATGAAATAAACGGTCCACCAGAGCCGCCTCCGCATTTCGCGCTTCGCCTCTGGGAGGGTCGATGGCAGATCCCGGTGGAGACCAAGGATGTATGCTGTGCGCACGGCCTGTGCCATGGCTGTGTCCATCATATTGTGGAACGATCCGCCGCAGAGGTAGATCGAGCAGAGTACGTGGCATTGCAGGGTGGATATCGACAGGCTTTCGAGCTCGTAGGTCAGTAATGTTTGGCCGCGCCAGTAGTGCCAGCGGCCGGCTACAGAGGCATCTTTGCCTTCAACTAGGCCGCTTTGCGAGCCTAGGGGGAGTGTAGAGATGTGATACTGCATACAGGCTGCCACGACGATGTCGACGAGAGCTGATGGTTTGCGCCCTTTGCCATCGGCGATCAGGAGGCTCTGATAGTGCTGCTTGAACTGGGCATCGTCTAGAATTGGGCAGAGCGAGACGTGGTACGTTTGCCAGAAGTAATTCCAAAAGTATTCCTCCTGCAGGAGACTCGGATAGACGCTGTTGGATGAAGGTCCGGATGATGGAGCGAATAGGTCAGCCCCTGTCACCGGCCTGTCGAGAAGCTTATCGTCGCTTGCGGAATTTGGGAGTATTTCGTGTGGAATGTGTTCTTGATTCAGCCTCACGTTCAAAAAGGAACTGAGCCGCTGAGTGAACGCGTACAGTGAGGAGGGCCAAGCCAAAGACTATTTGTCATACCCTGGCTTTGGCAGCATCGCGGGCATGCTTGGCCTCGCGGGCCCGCTTGGCTGCGCCTTTCAGAACTCTTTTGGGCATATCAAGTCAGTAAGCGACAAATATCAATGCCGGGAATATCAAGATTGGGAAACCTCTGCAAGCACTATGGGAAATTACGATCCTTATATATCCAGGAGCGGGCAGGCGCCTTGTCTATTCAGAAATGACCTGCAGCTTGTCGACAAAGGCAACAGAAATAACAACAATGGGTTATATTGACATTAACAATAGAGCTCCAACTCTATTGTAGGCCAAAACGGCTTAGCGTCGGATCGAGGCCGATCCTTTCTTTATTGGGGGGGAGAGTTGTCACGGGCCGACGCCGGAGCCAGCTGGCGACGACCTGGCCCTGTGACACGTGATCCCTATCCCTCAATTCCCACGTAACGGCGGACGGGCGCCTTACCGGTGCCTATCCGCCAGTAGAAATTACGAAACCAGGGTTAGCTCGCCAAGAGACTTTACATCTAAACTTGCATATGACTAGTCCGTACGGCTAGAGGATTTGGGAAACAAAGTTGCAGAGTTCAGTGGGAGCAGCGCGGTTGTGCAAGGCACTGCATTAAAGACCCTTCAAATTCAAATTCAAGTATCAACAACCGCCTAGCCCTAGCCCACTACTTGAACCATACCAGTATGTCACCATGACTATCTTAGTGAGCGTTCAGTTCATGGCGGAATTATTCCACTAGGAAGAAAGTAAATATGACTACGGTAGCTCGGCTCTAATAACATCCACAAGCTCACAACATATTTTCCTCACTCAACCTATGCAAAATCGCCTACACAAAGACAGGCGGTTCCTCATGTCAATAACATATTCTAGGTATTAAGCAAAACGATATTAAAACGCCATTCAACTTATATAATATCATAATGATCGCGCATCAACTGGCTTTTTCAGAATCCGCCCTCCGGACCACCACAACGCCAGAACGGAAGTAACCCCTGTAATCACGCCTATCGCTTAGGGTTAGGGTTAGGGTTAGGGTTAGGGTTAGGGTTAGGGTTAGGGTTAGGGTTAGGGTTAGGGTTAGGGTTAGGGTTAGGGTTAGGGTTAGGGTTAGGGTTAGGGTTAGGGGTGATC